>NC_040077.1:113408397-113715416 GCF_003369695.1 Bos indicus x Bos taurus
GGAGCTGTTGGCAGCCCTGTCTCCAGCTATGTAGACAAATCCAGTCCATAGTGCAAGAAACTCATACTAAGATGAAAGCCATAGTATTTTCCCAATAACTCTCCTCTTTTTCCCAGGTTAAGTCTGTTTTTTTTTTTTTTTTTGTCACAAGCAAAAATTATGGTTCATAAATCAAGATAGACTCAAACAAAAATAGTTGACCTGGTAATTATATTATCATGGAATTGCCCCATCATCCAAAACCAGGACTTTTTAACAATGTGAAAAAATTATAAGTCCTCCAATATGACTTGAAATGAAAATGTGTGAGGAGACTCAATTAAACATTGAGAACCAAATGACTGCATTGATTGCATCTAAGTTCACTCATAGAAAAAGGCGTAAATGAGTTCAGGAGATATACAGTGTTTATACATACAAAAACATTTTGTATATATGTATAATATTTTGAATTTATATTAAAAAAATCTCTCAATCAATAAAGTGCTTTTTTTAGGTACTGTAAATAATTGACTGCATACTATTTTTTGTTACCAATTTCAATTTTAGGATCTGAGTTTAAAGTGAATACCACAGTTTATAATGGGTTTAGGACCCAACATTCCTTGCAGTGTAATATCTCCATCAAAACATACAACTAATTTAAAAGGCTGAAAACCAGACAAACTCAAGATATTCTGAGTAGCTTTAAATAACTTTTTTAGATGATTTTAAATGATTCCACATCTATTTCTTTAAAAAAGTGCTAAGTGTGTGTTAGTCACTCAGTCACGTCTGACTCTGAGACCCTGTGGACTGTAGCCTGCCAGGCTTCTCTGTCCATGGGATTCTCCAGACAAGAATACTGGAATAGGTCTTCCTGACCCAAGGATCAAACTTAGGTCTCCTGCACTGCAGGCAGATTCTTTCCATCTGAACCACCAGGGAAGCCCTAAAAAGTGCTAAAGATCATTTAACTTTTCAATAAGGATCCAGATTAAATGCTGTTTGCATTCAGTGTCTTATATTGGGTTTTGCTCTCTATAGCATCCCTTCGCTTCTGTGTTTTCTCTTAATGAGGATAAAAATTTAATGATTATAGACAATTAAAAAGTTAATGATTAAAGTTTCAGACACTTTAAACAAGAATCTCTAAAATAAAATATGTTACTATTAATAAAAATAGCTTGTAATTATACTCGACATTCATTACCTTTCTGCTACTGACCCAATCATACTATTTTCCCTACTCTAATTCTACTAAAAAATTAAATTTAGAGCATCTGCTAAAAACCAATTTATGTCAAATTTTGTCAGTAGTATAATTTTACATTAACATTCAAAGAATTTAAAAGTGATGCATTGACTTTAAGAATTATATTATACATACATATATATATATATACATACATGCTGCTGCTGCTAAGTCACTTCAGTTGTGTCCGACTCTGTGCGACCCCACAGACGGCAGCCCACCAGGCTCCCCCATCCCTAGGATTTTCCAGGCAAAAACACTGGAGTGGGTTCCATTTCTCTCTCCAATGCAGGAAAGTGAAAAGTGAAAGTGAAGTCACTCTGTTGTGTCTGACCCTCAGCGACCCTATGGAATGCAGCCCTCCAGGCTCCTCCATCCATGGGATCTCCAGGCAAGAGTACTGGAGTGGGGTGCCATTGCCTTAGGAGATATTATATCTATATGTGTGAGTATATAGGTAATATTTACATAGTGTTTTTAAGATTTATTAAAATTGGATATTTTCAAGGTGTATTTTGACATTTTTATGACTTTTGTTTTCCTTCTGACTATTGTCTTTAATAGGGCAGAAAGAATTTAAAAATCCATGATGCTATATCACTAAGTAGGAATTCAAGGAGTAAGAATTTCACAAAATATATTTTTCCTTCATACAGGTTATATACACTCTCCAGTAAGCTGTTCAATTCATGATATTCCAGATAAATGAACCTAGAAACACACCTGAGCACAAAATATTATTTCTTATATAAAGAGCTAGAAGTTTAGTCACATTTACTTCAGATTCTGTCCATGTAGGTCTTCTCTCTGGGGAAAAGAATACCAGCTAGGACTTAGAATATTAGATTCTTTTTATTAATTATTTTAAATTATTTCCCAACTTTATTGATATATGATTGAGAAATAAAAATTGTATGTTTAGGCAGTACAACATGGTTTTTAAGATATATAATGTAATGATTTAATATATATATATGTATACACACTGTGAAATGATTACCACAGTTAAGGTAATTAACACATCCATCACGTCACATAGTTATTTTGTATTTTCATGGTGAGAACACTTAAGATCCATCCTTAGAAAATTTCAAGTGTTTAACTATAGCCACCATGCTATTCATTAGATCCCTAGAATTTATTCATCTTATATTAATAACTGAAAGTTTGTGCCCTTTGACCAATATCTCCTCATCTCTCCCCCGTCCCCAGACCCAGCTCCTGGCAATCACCATTCTACCTTCTGCTTCTGTGAGTTTGAGGTTTTTAGATTCCCTGTGTAAGTGAAATAATATACAGTATCTATTTCTTTGTGTCTGGTTTATTTTACTTAGTGCAATGTCCTCTAGGTTCATCCATGTTGTTGCAAATGGCATGATTTTCTTTTATGCAAATTATATTTTTTTATCCATTCATCCCTCAAACACTGGTTATTGTGAATAATGCTTCAGTGAACATGAAAGTGCAGATATTTCTTCTGGATATGGATTTTATTTACTTTAGATAAATACTCAGAAGTGGAATTTCTGGGTCATTTGATAGTTCTAATTTCAATTTT
Source organism: Bos indicus x Bos taurus (assembly GCF_003369695.1). Taxonomy (NCBI): domain Eukaryota; kingdom Metazoa; phylum Chordata; class Mammalia; order Artiodactyla; family Bovidae; genus Bos; species Bos indicus x Bos taurus. Next base: position 113,411,190 of record NC_040077.1, read on the forward strand.
TGAGGAAACTCCATGCTGTTTCCATAATGACTGTGCCAGAATATTGGATTCTGATGATGAACTTATCATTGATGAAATTTGAACAAATCTCAAAATTTCCTGGTTTCATATCCTTCATTTATAAAATAAACCCATTGGAAAAATTAATTTTATGGATCTATTTTATATTATGTGATTTTATTTAATGTTTTTATAACAGCATTCCTATAATTTTGATATGGTTGTATTTTGTTCATGTAGACAAGGTAATTTCTATCTCATTTAATTACTGGAGAATAAAACACAGTTTATTGAAATGACTCATCCAAACAAGTCATGTTCAACTCTTTGCAACCCCTTGAACTGAAGCATGCCAGGTCTCCCTGTCTCTCACCATCTCCCAGAAGTTTGCCCAAGTTCATGTCCATTGCATTGGTAATGCCATCCAGCCATATCATCCTCTGATACCCTCTTCTTCTGCCCACAGTCTTTCCCAGCATCAGGGACTTTTCTAACTTTTCTAATGAGTCAGCTGTTCACATCAGATGACCAAAATACTGGAGCTTCAGCTTCAGCATCAGTCTTTCCAACGAGTATTCAGGGTTGATTTCCCTTAAGATTGACTGGTTTGTTTACTGGTTTGTTGCTGATAAGATTCAGTGTTTATTTTTTCGCCCCTACTGTTTGCAATTATGCTTGATAGCCATAGGAAATAAAACAACAATAATAATTGATAGTAATAACAAGATGACAACAAAGTAGAAGTTAGAAACTGTCCATTGCCTCTACTCTATAAAGCCATTTTTAATACGTACTATTTATTGGATACCTGTTGAAGATAGCCCCTGGGCTCAGAGGCTGCTAGGTATCTATGTCATCAAAAGTTTTCACTTCCAAAATTAACTCTATCCATTTCCTGAGCTCTGGTATTTACCCTGATTTTCTACATTTCCTTCAGATATTATTGCTAATCTTGTAAACTTTAGATTAATTGTGACTTAAACTGGGAAAGTATCTGATTTACTTTAATTCTTGACTTTTTCCCCTAAAGCATGGTTTTCTATATATATTTTCATTATTTGAAATTCTACTTTACATGCATTTTCTCAGACACAAAAAATGAGAAAAAAATTGAAATTTGAAAAAATTCATGAAACATGAAGTTTTGGTAGCTACAAATCGGTGAACTGAGTCACCTCCATTTTTCATTTCTCTCTTTTTGTCAGGATTATTTTCTGGGTACTTCCATGAGCACTAGTCAGAAAATTTAGAAGAATATAAATACAATTTTACTTTTCTTGCCAGAGGCCTATTTACAATGAGAAAATATTAAGTTAGTCAATATTCCAGGTTAGATTTCACCTGTATGTAAACACGAATTCCTCAGATAGATCTTTAGTAAAAGATAAAGTTGAAGTGAAGAAAAGAACAGGATTTCAGAAACTGTTGTGATTTAGTTGGGAACATTGTTTGGAGAAGGGACACTTCTCAGGGTTCACAGGTGACTCATACAGACACAGATTTGGGCTCACCTATCCCCATAGGCTTACAATCGCCTTCCCTACTCTCGTTACTGAAGCTTGAAACAGCTCCAGTTAGAACAGAACTTGATTCAGTGGTCAGAAATAAGACTGAAACTGAAGGGGCCCGAGAAGATACTTAAGTGCCCTGAAATGGGAATCACTAGCAGTCCATGGGGTCGCTGAGGTTCAGACACGACTGAGCGACTTCCCTTTCACTTTTCACTTTCATGCATTGGAGGAGGAAATGGCAACCCACTCCAGTGTTCTTGCCTGGAGAATCCCATGGACAGAGGAGCCTGGTGGGCTGCCGTCTATGGGGTCACACAGAGTCGGACACGACTGAAGCGACTTAGCAGCAGCAGCAGCAGACTACTTAACAAGTATTTATTAGGGCCCTTTTCTTTGCCAAGAAGCTTTCTGAACACTTGGAGTAGAAAATAAAAAAGAAACTCAGACTTCCTGCTCTGCTAGAATTTTATCACCACAGTAACTGAATCAATGGACATGAGTTTGAGTAAGCTCCGAGAGTTGATGATGGACAGGGAAGCCTGGCATGCTGCAGTCTACAGAGTCACAAAGAGTCAGCCAGGACTGAGCCACTAAAGGGAACTGAACTGAAGGACAAACAATAAACAAGTGAAGAAATAACTGTACTATCAAGATAGTAACAGATAACAAAAATACATGAAAGAAAAGAAAATCGAGTGATAAGAGTTAACATTTTGTGTTTTACAAATAGCAACTTGCTTAATTATCACAATTCTGTCAGGTAGGTCCTATTACAATTATTCCGATGGGTAAGTTGAACAACAGAGAAGTTAAATTATTGTTCAAAGTCACCTAGTTAACTAAGACTAAAACTGAGCTGTAAACCCAGGTGGATGTAGCTACGAAGTCAACGAGATAGTGCGATGATAACTGAGGACACTCAGGACAGAGGCTGGTGGGAGTATTAAAGGGCGGGAGGCATCCAGACAGGGGAAGAGCTTGTCCCATGGAGGGAGGCGTGAGTGCCGTTGTGCTGTACGTGTGCCCATTTGCTCAGCCGTGTCTGACTCTTTGTGGCCCCAAAGGGATCTTTGTCTGCCAGGCTCCTCTGTCCATGAGATTCTCTAGGCAAGAATACTGGAGTGGGTTGCCGTTTCCTCCTCCAGGGGGTCTTCCTGATGCAAGGATGGAATCTGTGTCCCTTACGTCTCCTGATTTGGCAGGAGGATTCTTTTCCAATGTACCACCTGAGAGATCAGCATGTGAATGCAAACCTAAACTAGTAGCAGATTGTCTCTCGAGCACAGTTTCTAAGAGTCATGTAGAGGGTATTAGGCAGTTGTCTGAGAGTGTAGAATGATATTAGCTTGAGGCAAGTTGAAAGGGATTCCTGGGATCTCCAGAAAAAGCCCTCACGGTTTTACCCAAGGCCTGCCTAATACATCTCAGATCCGAGTTAATAGTTCAGCATCTACTTCACCTATCCACAAAGGCTTTTTTATTACCTAGATTGTATTTAAAATATGCTATCTTATTCTTGTTAATTTTGAGAGAAAAGAGCTAAAGAAAAAAAGTCTATCAATGAAAATAAAATATTGCAGGCTAGAAAGAGAACTACCTAGTCCTGGAAACCCAAAGAAGCAACTTTGTGTTTTGAGGCAAGCTGTTTACCATTCTCTCTTCAATTTCCTAGGGCTTCTCAGGTGGCTCAGTCGTAAAGAATATGCCTGCCATTGTAAGAGATGCAAGAAAAGATGTAGGTTCAATCCCTGAGTCCAGAAAATCCCCTGAAGTAGGAAATGGCAACTGACTCCAGTACTCTTGCCTATAAAGTTCCATGGAGAGAGGAATCTGGTGGGCTACAGTCCATGGGTCAGAGGCGACTGAGCACACATGCCTGCTTTAGTTTCCTGATCAGTTTCATGAAGGGGATAGATTGAGTCATTTCCAAGGTCCTCTTTTGTATTTAAATTTGACCTTAGATTAATGGCCAGCCACCAGAGAGAGAACTATATAGCTCGATTATGTTGAAACCTGATCCACCAGCCCCTTAAATTTAATTCATAGTTAATCTAGAGTTACAAAAAGATCAGATGTTTAGAAATAATAATCTTGAATTTATTTTTTGTTACTATGTTTGAAGGGAGTATTGGTACCTCACGCCTTACCTTGGTAATACATTTCCTGGAGCCTCAAAGTTCATCTGCTGTAGTGAAAGTTGCTCAGTTGTGTCTGACTCTTTGTGACCCCATGAACTATACAGTCCATGGAATTCTCCAGGCCAGAAGACTGAGTGGGTAACCTTTACCTTCTCCAGGGGATCTTCCCAACCCTGGGATCGAATCCAGGTTTCCCGCATGGCAAGCGGATTCTTTACCAGCTGAACCACAAATACTCTCAAATAATTTTATTTGGATTAACTAAATGAAGCTGAGCACCAAAGAATTGATGCTTTTGAACTGTGGTGTTGGAGAAGACTCTTGAGAGTCCCTTGGACTGCAAGGAGATCCAACCAGTCCATTCTGAAGGAGATCAGCCCTGGGATTTCTTTGGAAGGACTGATGCTAAAGCTGAAACTCCAGTACTTTGGCCACCTCATGCGAAGAGTTGACTCATTGGAAAAGACTCTGATGCTGGGAGGGATTGGGGGAAGGAAGAGAAGGGGACGACAGTGGATGAGATGGCTGGATGGCATCACCAACTTGATGGACATGAGTTTGAGTGAACTCCGGGAGTTGGTGATGGACAGAGAGGCCTGGTGTGCTGCGATTCATGGGGTCGCAGAGTCAGACACGACTGAGCGACTGAACTGAAATGAAGTAAGGAAGTAGGCTTGAGGGGAAATACGTTGTACACTGCAGCTTGCACTTGTTTCTTCCTCTGTTCCAATTACTCATGGGTATTTTCAAGTACTTATTAACTCTGTGTGAGTTTAAATAAGACTAATATACCCTCATTCAGGAAGACAGGCCACAGCATTTTTGGGGGCAGAAACTGAGAAAATGGGCAGGACTTGGTTTAGCTTTGATTAAGGTAGTCACAGAAACCAACCTGGCCACGGTCCCCAAAGGCACAATCTTCTAAACCCCATTTTAAAAATTTTCATTATACAGGTTGTTTCCACCTGCAGTTCCCTGTTTCTTTATAACTTTTCCCCAAATCTTATCTGGCCAATACATTACTCATACATACTTTTGAATTTTTATCTCTTTTTTGCAGATATTGCCAAACTCTATGATGCATTGGTGACATTTTCATTTCACAAATCCTCCTGATTCAGTCTTCTCATTTTAAAAATAAATGGAAACCCATGGATTCCAAAGGCTCTTCTTTCTGGGGGAATTTTGTGAAGACAGAATTTTATGTTTTTTCCCCAAATTACTATGTAAAATTATTATTAAAAATTATATGTGCTTATTTGAGAAAACAAAGCAACACATATACTTGTTTTTTTTTTCTTAAGAAAAACATACACACACACAAACACACACACTGCCAATTGGACATAAACACAATTGTGTATTTTTTTTTCTGTACTAGGATTTCCATCTTCATATAATAACTGTGCAACCTTAGACAAATCATTTAAATTCTGCCTTACTATTCTAGTTTGTAAAATGAGGAGTATTAGACTACCTACCTTAGAAGATTGGTGTGATGATTGAATGAAAGAATTGAGTAGAACACATAACAAACATTATGCATGTGGAGGGCATGGCAACCCACTCCAGTATTCTTGCCTGGAGAATCCCCCTGGACAGATGAGCCTGGCAGGCTACAGTCCATGGGGTCATAAAGAGTCGTATACGACTGAGGGACTAAGCACAGCATAGCACTTGTGTTTGCGGTTACTGTTATTATTGTGAGTATTATGTTTTTGTATGAGTCTTATTTTATGTATGCATATATCATCATACTATAGTATGTTATTTCTTGTGTAATGTATTCCATGCGTTTTGGTTCAATGCCTCCTATATGTAAGCCTTTGCTCAGATGCATAGACAAGCAAGCCCCTGAAGTTACCTGTTCTCATGAAACTTGTTTTCTAGTAAGGAGAAACTGATAATACTAAAACAGGGATAAAAATACTTGTGTGTGTGTTTGTGTGTGTGTGTGTGTGTGTGTGTATAAACAAGATAATATAAAATGGTGATAAATATTTGCAGAGAAAGCAGTCTGATTGGTGTAATAATGAGTGATGGTTGTTTTTCTGTTTTTGATTGAAGAACAAGAGCAAAATATGAACAAGATGAGATAGAGGTCTGGTTCTGAGGTCTGGGGCATCCCAACATTTAGAACTTGAGCAGAAAGCCAACAAAGAAGACGAAGAAGTCATTGAAACAAGAGAGAAAACGGAATGATGTGGACAATAAGATACAACCGTACCTCAACAAGGATGATAAAGAAATGGCCACTGGATTTGAAACCATGAGCTAGTGGGTGCTAGACGTGATACTGGTTGTCTTTCCAAGTACTGCTTGCTCTTGCTGTGACTATGTCCATTACTAAGAGCAGTGGGCATCTATTGGTGCTAGACTCAGTGTTTTACTGGGACTTTTACATATTAGTTAATTTAATCATCATCGTAAATTTATGACTTTGCATTAATATTATTGTCGCTTCTTTAGGTCAGGAAACTGAGGCAGGGTGAAGTTATGTAGCTTGATCTTGTCAGGCTGTTAGGATAAAGACATGAGTGGTAGTCCAGCCCAGAAATTATTTTCCAGAGCTAATGCTCTTGCCCTTCTTACTATACCAGTATTTACATAAGTGACTATAGATCTGTATAATAAATTTAATACATCGTGATTCATTTTTTGATCTCCTATTGTTGTTTCAATCCCCTATGTGAAGTTTTCAAATTTCTGCTCTTGCAAACCTTAAATGACAGAAACACAGTTTTGTACACTTTTCACATCATTAAATAAAATTATTGTTTCAAAGACTGTGCTCATTAAAAAAAAAATTGTAACCTATCAATTTTTCCTCACTTGGTTGCATGCATTCGTATAACTGTCCTTTTCCATGTGTTTACCATCAAGATAAATTATGTAAAAAAAAGACCCATTTCTTATTTTAATTTGAGTTTTATTATAACTGAGGCTAAATATCTTTTTCCATATTTATTTCCTATTTCAAATTTTTATTTTGTGAATGACCCATTCCTATCTTTCATTCTTGTTTATTACTGTGGTGTTTATTTCTTTTTTATGTATTTTTTTCTTTTTCTTTTTTTGCTTTTACTAGTATAAAAGAAATATGTACCTGCCAAGCTCTCATGTGAATTGTCAAAAATTTCCTAATTTTGCACTTAAATGACAACTTTATATTCTTTCCATTTATGTATCTTACATTTTTATGTGTTCAATTTTCTTGACTGTCACTTGATTTCTTCTAGCTTTGGTACTATCTTTAGATTGATCATCTCCACCCCAAAATTATATTAACATTTCAGTAAATAAATGCTTTCATATGTAAATATTTCAAAGGAAGTTCTAGAGCTGCACTGTCTACCATGGTAGCCACTACCCACAAGTGGATTTTAAATTTAAATAAATTAAATTTAACATATATTTTCTCAGTGTCGCTAACCACCAGTTCAAGTGCTCAGTAGCCATGTGTAGCTAATGGCTATCATTTCTGGCAGTGCATCCTATGAATTTGTGTTGGATAATGCTTTGCAACATTAATATGCCTGCCAATCACCTAGCCTCTGTTAAAATGCAGCTCCTGACTCAGATGGGCTAGGAAGAGACCTGAGTTTTCCATACTTAATGAACCCCACATGATGCTGACACTGCAGGTCCTTGGACCACATTGACATTAGCAAAAATCTAGATTTATTTCACAAGGAATTATAAAAATGTTTTGTGTACATATGTATGCATTCCTCTGCTTACTTAATTGTATTGCTTATTGATATGCAATGCCATATTTATCACATGCTAAATACAGATATATGCTTTTCCTGGACTTTCTAATCTCTTTTATTGATTCACAGTCAACTTCTGTCCAATATTACAATAAAATGAATGTAGCTTTGCAGACTGTTTTAATATTTGGTCAAGAAAATATCTATCAAAATATCTATTGGCTTTCCAAATTCCACCAAACATCACATTTCATTCAAAGTGATACTACATTCGTTTTGAAGTCCATTTAATAAGAAGTAATTATTGACAAAAATGATTCTTTCTGTTCCAGAAGGAATATCTTTATTTTCACATGTCTTCAGTGTCTGTGTTATGGACTGAATGTCTGTGGTACCCCAGAATTCATGTTGAGACTCTAACCTTTAAAATGATGGAATTTGAAAGTGGGAGGTTATTAGGTTTAGATGAGGTCAAGAGGGTGGGGACTCCATGATGACATTAATGTCCTTTAAAGGAAGAGGAAGATAGATCAGAGCTCTCACTCTCTCTGTTGTATGAGGACACAGCAAGAAGCTGGCTCTCTTCAAGTCAGAGAAAGGATCCTCACTATAAACTGAATCTACTAGCACCTTGACCTTGGAATTCTCAGCCTCTGGAATAGTGAGGTATAAGTGTCTATTGTGTAAACCTATCAATCTATGGAATCCATGGTGTTTTGTTATAGCAGCCTAAGTTGACTGAGAGACCCTCAGAAAAATTTTGTTTTCTCAAAATACCATCCTTGTATTTGTATATTTAGTTGACCTTTCTATGATCCTCTCATTATTTCCAGCCAGTTTCAAACTGGCTATATTTGATTTTTCAGGTAGAAAATATGGAGCCTCTTTGGAAAGATTTTTTTTCCCTTCTTAAAAATTTGCATTTTAGACTAATTCTATTTTGAAATTTTGACTTAGAATTTTTTAAAAAGAGAATTTCATGTTCAGTACATGGGTGCTTTTGAATTTTCTATTTGTACAAGCCGTGTCATCAGTTAAGATCTGGAGCCATGCACACATTCAATAAATCCTTGCTACTGTCTGGACACAATCCATGTCCTGGGGTCCTGAGAATAGAAGGAAGGGTCCCACTTATTCAGTAATCTCAGACTAGCACACATGGAGAATGAAATAGACATGTTTGGCAGAATATGGAAAATCATATGGCTTTGCTTTTTATTGGTGGAATATTTATTGGTGGAGAATTTCCTAACAGAGAATAAGCATCAAAGTTGGATTATGGTAAACCAGGACAGGCTACCAGGGTATGATAAACCTGATTTTTGAAATGAATAAAAATTATCCATACAAGTAAGGGAGATGGTTGGAGTGGGAGTGTCTTTTTTGGTACAATATGCAGATTAATTCTTAACAATTAAAAAAAAAAATAGTTGAGTGGCTCAGTGGTAAAAGAGTCCACCTGCAATGCAGGGGACTTGCAGGAGATGAAGGTTCAATCTCTAGGCTGGGAAGATCCCCTGGAAAAAGAAATGGCAACCCATTCCAGTACTCTTGCCTGGAAAATCCCATGGACAGAGGAGCCTGGTGGGCTATAGTCCGTGGGGTCTCAAAGAGTCAGACACGATTAAGTGACTAAACAGGAACAACAAAGACAGTTACATTTTTTATAGATGTAAAATCTTCTGAAATATTTCCTGGAAAATATATGCTGGACAAAAGTGAGGGATGTCTGGATGAATTCATAAGTTCCCTGCCATGGAAACTCCCATTTATTGACAATGCCTTAACAGTACAAATGTAGCATGTTATTAGACAGTAAAAATTTTCCCCCAGTTGCTCAATATTCTGGATCCCTGAGCACCATATTGTTATCCAACTACCCCATTTTTCTCAGATCCTATGCATGACTTCTGTTGACATCTACATTGTTGTATAGGCAAAAATCATGAGGAACATATGGTTCTCATTCTACCAAGACTTTCATTTCATGCTGTTACCAGAATGGTTAGAAATCCTGATTGGATGGGAAGGAGATTAGCTTTTTCCCTAGTGGAATAATTTCATTATAACAGAGGTGTCATCTCCTTAAGCTAAATGTGGAGAGAATAATAGAAAAATTACAGATCATGGAAAAAATAGAAAGGCTTTATTATAAATTATGACATGACTTCAGAGAGTACCTCTTGATATATTTAAATAAGCCCCTTAAAATTTAGGTAGCTAGATCGCTCAATTTCAATTCTCACTTTTCTCATTTGCATCACTTTTATACAAAAAGCACTCCCCACCATCTGGCTGATTTATAGACTAAGAAGCACTCTCAGGGCTCTGACTCTCCTGGTCTATCTGAGTGCATAAAAGGGACCTATTTAACCCCAACAGCATCAACTCTGTTAGTCAGCATAGCATAACAGAAAGAGCCAAGCCACCCTGACTTAAGAATTTTAAAAGAAATAAATCATGAGGCATTTCAGGGACTGGTTTCCTATTGACATCAGTACAATATATGTAGTTTATGAAGATGCTCAAGAAATAAACCAACACATAATTGCAGTTCAAGTTTTTTTGCCTCTATACTTATATTTTAAGTATTTTTAACTTTAATTTTGTCCAATGCATTTTTCTCCAGATATTATCAAAGTGAGTAGAAATGAGTTTTACATTTGGTTCTATGATTGATTATTTGAAAGTAGAGACATTTTTCTGTTTCCTTTAATGAGACCTGAAGAAGTAGTTCTTGGGACCTTCTAGGTACCAATTCTCAAAAGTACCAAAAATACCAATACATCAATATGTCTCCAGAGAAAAAAAATGCCCAGTCAACAGACTCTGCAGCCTGAAGTGAGGAGAGAATGGGATTGGGAAGACGGGGTTGATACAATATGTTGTTTCTCAAGCCCTATTCTATGAAAATGGGGGGAAAAGGAAGGAAGGAAGGAAAGATAGGAGGAAAGAAGGGAAACTGCAATAATCACAAATTTTCCTAAAGCTGAAAACATTAAATTTTAAGAACCACACATTATCATAAATATGTTCTCCTTATTCTGGGGGGATAAAAAATCCCTTTAGCTCTTGAAATTTTTGTAGTAAAAATGTCGCTTCTTTTTATAGTTTGCTACCATATGTCAGTGTCTCCTTTATTTGAAATTATCTTGGTGCATGAAAGCAAGGTGACTGAGAACCACTCTGTGGCCAAAGATGCACAACCAGCCCAGTGATCTTCGCTCCTTGTCCCAGCAAGCCAATGCAGCTGAGGCCTAAAGCAGGTCAGTGTAGTTATCCAGGGGGTAACTTTCTCATATGTAGAAATGGACTTTACACAAGTGCCTATTCAAGCTCTTTATAGTTGAAAAATATAACCTCCCAAATCTGATTAAAATTATCAGTCACGATAAAATATTTCCACTTTCTAAGATGTCTGTCATATAATTTCTTTATAAAGAATCTATTCTACTTTCAGTCATGTGCTGAAAGACAACTTCTTTAGGGACAGTTGACTATTATTAATGATTCACAACTAAGCCTCTTGATCATAGTGCGGTGGTTGTTATTTAGCTCATAAGCAGTACTTGAGACAATGTGCTAAGTTTTTAGAATTTTAATGAGATGGGGCTAGGAGGGGGAGAGAGAGAGATAAGGAGAGAGATGACCTCTTCTCTTTCCCAATTATATTTCCCTTCCTGCTTTTCATCTGTCTAATCTTCCAAAGTTCATTAAACATATGTGCTGTTCTGAACAAAAAGCAGATGCATGAAGATCGGAAAATAAATGACTGCTGTGATTCGCTTTTGGAATGCACTTTAGGACATGTGAAAACTGAAAGTCTTATAGTAATGTAGTGTGCTGATTTCATTTTCCTGCAGATACTCACAAGTTTAAAATTGTAAAATAATACCACAGTCCCAGATAGCATTTAAAAATCGAGAAGGTGAACTTACGTTTATTACTTTTCGTGGCCTGTTGATATATGAAAAATTACATTCAGAACACATTTTTCTAAGAAATTAGTTATGAATTTATGTTTAGGTTAACCGTTGAGAAAAATCAGCTTTTGAGTGAAGGTAATTTACAAAGAATTATTAGAAAAGAATGTGAAGAGAAAAATTCTAGAAGTCACTATTGAATAATAAACTAATTTTCTCTTTTAAAATTTATATTTTAGCTGGAATGAAGCAGAAACTTTTTGCCTACTGTTACTTTTACCATAGAAGGAACTTATATGTTAAATCATTTACATTTTACTTTGTTACAGTTTTTACTCTGAGGAAAAGCACATTAGATAAAAATTTAGGACTTGATATATATACATATATATGTAGATATATGGGTGTTTGTGTGTGTATCTGTGTCTGTTTATATAGATTGTATTATATAACACGATATATATGAATATATTCAGTAAGATATTAAGACATGTGTTAGGGGAGTTGTCAGCATATGTAGGAAACAGGATTACTTTACATAATTTCCACAGTGATTCTATAGGAGTTAATGACACACATGCCGTGGTTAATTCACATCTTATTTTTGTTAAAAAGTAAATAAACAACGTGCACTCCAAGTGAGATCTTTATTCCACATAGGCATGTGCCATGCATGTTCTTTCTAACTGGGCTAGTTTTTTTCTCATGCCATGGGAGCAGGTGGCATGAAGCTGTTTTGATGAGGTTAAAAGGCTCCTCCCCTCTTTCCCCAAGCAGCAGCCTGAAGAACGTCAGCAGTAATTGTGTGCCTGGCTCTGCTGTGCAGAGAAAGGGTGGAGGCAAAATTGATATCAAATAAGGGTATCAAACTGAGATCTGAATGTTCCGTTTAAGTTGTTGCTCATTTTCATTAGCTATGCCAGGGGTGCGAAGCTTATGACTTAAACATCCTTGGGAGTAAGAACAGTTATTTTTGATGGATTCATATTTCTCTTCTCCATAAAGACTGAATTAGTGTTGTAGTGGCTATAAATGAAGGGGTTTCTTTATCCTCTTCTCATTTTATTATTTACTAATCAGACTTCAGCTCAGATAGATGAAAGAGAGAGGCTCTGTTGCCTAGATGTGAGGCCTTTAATGAGGATGAGAGACCCCAGGGAGCCGAAATCTGAAGTAGAACGATGCTGCTTTTGGGTTTCTTGTCATTTCTTCAGTTGCTTCGCCTCCCTTTTCCAATGGGCCTAGTGAGCAGGAACTATCCAAGGTGCTAGAACGCTGGCAGCTTTGCCGTTCAATGCAGACGGATTGCAGAAACAGAGAAGAAAGATTACTGCTTATTTCAGAAGGTAGGTTCTTTGTTTCAGAATCCCTGATTAATCAGCAGCAGCATCAACAGACTAAGGCAGCTGGAGAGGAGAGAGAGAGAAGCAGGAAGGGAGGGAGTCAGGGGCAGGGAGGGAGGGGAGAGAGAGAATGAGAGAGAGAGGGCTGGTTGTCACGGGGGAGGGACGATGCCACAAGCTAGGCTGCTCCAAACCTTCTGTATGTAAGTGGCAATGAGAAAGAGCATCTTTTTGGCTGAAAGGAGACATGTAGAAAGGATGTTTCTGATTTTTTGTTTTCATTTATTTTTGCCTTCACAGAATATAATCAAATGAGGCACCTTAGCCAGCCTGGGTGATTGCTTCGAGTCTTATAATCATCTGTGTAGCAAAGTGGGTAAAATTATTCAATTTCTTCCTGCTGGACCTGGAAGGCGAGAGGCTGTGTGTTCATCCCCACCCATTAGCTATGCCCTCTTTTCTCTGAATGTCGATTTAAGGAAGCAAGCACCTGTCTTCTGCCACTGAATCTTCCTAGCAAACTTTAAAGGCCATTTTATCTGATAGAAAGAACATCAAGAATGCTCTGATCTCTAGTGATGAAGAATCTGGGAGTGGACACTTTTCCCATCCAGATCCAATGCACTTTAATTGAAGAAAAACTGAGCTGAACTACAAGTCTATTTCCTATGGTGCTGGATGACTCCTACAGAACTGCCCTGAGATCAGCCGCGAGAGAGGGCTCTGACAGACACAAGTCACCTTCTGAATATTGCACTTAGCTGTCCCTGGGGACTTAAAATTTTGGTATGTATCTCATTTTTCAGATTCTCTAAGCATGCTAATTGAATCCAGCACTAAATAATCAAGCAATCTGGTTATAAGATGGAATGATTTTAGCTGGGGATACTTAATGCTGAAGTTTGCATGTCTTATTAGCTGGAGCAGAAAGAAAGCCACAGCAAAGGCATCCAAGGCTTTAATGAGCCTCAGGCTATTCTGTACCCTCTTAGCCACTTAGTTATATTACCGCAGAAATGGTTAAACCAGATCTTCATTGGTAAAATAAGCCATGTTGAATTATTAAAAGCATTGAAAATATTTTCCAGGGTATTAATTGGCATTCATGTGGTGCATGCTAGCTATTTATCTGCTATTTCATACCATAAATATTTTACAACCATGTCTTAGCACATTTGTTTCAGCCCAGTTTTGTGTTCTCAAGAAAGAAAAAAGAAAGAAAAGGCACAGAACCAAAACATAAAAATCCAAACTATCAGAATAGAGCAAAGCTGAAACTGCTTTTTCCTAACTGATAAGACATAAATTTCTTTGAGAAATATATATTTTAGGACCAATCAATACCAGGAAGATTTCACTAGCCTCATCACAATAAATATTTGAGAACTTTAGGTGGACCCGTTTTACTTGGGACACATACTTATTTTGTTGGGGTGTCTCCATTCTAATTCTTCCAACTACTGGCAAATTTTAAATACAAGAAATGCAGATATTCCCTATCTGGAAGAACTAGTACATGAAATAATATTGTTCATTGTCGTTAGGAAATCTTAAAGTTGTTTCAGTACCAAGAACTGGAATGTTATTCTAAATATAGTTCAAAAATAAGAGAACTCAAGAGAAGAGCTTCCACGATGTAGTTCTGGTCATTTTAACACGCAACAATTTCTTACTGAGTAGTGTGGATTAATGACTGTAGAACACAAGTGGAAATTAACTTCTCTCTTAATAATTCACGCTTCAGACAATGCTTCAACTTATTTTGTAGATAGTCAAGTGGTAAACAAATTAACATGAGAACATGTGAGCCACAAATGACAAAATTATTTCATTTTTCTGTGGAAAGTGCAACATGTTTGCCAACTCAGCAAAGGAGGGGACTCTGTGAAAGACATTACCGATTTAGAAAATCAGTGAATGCAGACCTGAGGGGGAAAAAATACTACAACTTCACAAGGAACTGCAGAGAAGCCCAAGGACTCGGAGCATTAGTAAAGTTTAGAAAGAGAAGTGTAAAAATCCTGGAGACAGGAAGGTTGGCTATTGTTTTTTTTTTTTTTTTAAAGTAAGTCATAGCCTTCCAACCCAATTAGATGATTTCTATTGTTGCTCCAGTCAGCAATTTATTATACTGACTATATCTAGTTTGCAAATACTGCCTTGTAAGTGTCTGGAAACATCTGGCCAAAGGCTCCAAAAAGTACCTCAGCCACTGACATTTTGAGTGAGTCCCTAATATTAGTGAAATGTGCAGTCTTTTTAGAACATAGGCAAATAGTTCCATGACAGCCTGAAAGTTGGGGTGGGAGTGGATATCTGATTTACAATGCTTCTACGCTAACGTGATCAATGCCCGTGTTAACCATTTTGGGAAGAGAGATAGTAGAGAAAAACTCACTACAAAGTAATCTGCTTTCTGAGGAAAAAAAAAAAAAGCAATCACTGTCTTTGTAGTCACTTCAACAAGCTCTCTTGGTTTTAACTCTAACATTTCCCATTTTGGGCAGAACAGCTGCATTTTGATGACAGTGGAATGAAAAATTAAGCGTGACCATTCGTGGGGTGGAGAGCAGGATTTCAAGCATAATCAAAGTGAAATTATAGGACTTATTTTTACACATTATAAGATTTGATCAGAAAAATAATTTTGACATGGTTTGCATGGGTTGTGGAGTGGAACCAGGCAATCTAGTCTGTTGATTTGGTCCTCCGTGAAGTCAGCAAATTTGATATTAATTTGCATATGTATTTTACATATGTATGTGAAGCCTGATTATTTAAATACCTATTTTTTCAAATTGATGTGAGTACATGCAAAAAATGTAAAAGATCTTTTTCTCCTGATGAACAAAAAATATAGTCAAAATTGCCATGAGAAACTTTTTTATTTGGATGAATAGATACTACTGGACAAAATAAGATTCTCTGTCTCAGAGAAGATGCAATGATTGGTGTGGGAGGGAAAATCAAATTGTAATAAGCCAAAATCAAATAGCTTCCTTACAGTGTTGAGACAGGTGTGGTTTGAAAACCTAAGAAACAAATAAGGGGTGGGGACTAGAAAAGTTTCCCATATGCATATAAAGTGAAAACTATTAACATGAAATCAAAGCAAAGTGTCTCAGGTTTCCACCATGAAACTTATCCCCTTCTACGTATTTTGTTTTTCTCAAATAACATAATAGCACAAAATAAACTTTATCTTATTCTGGCTGTAACATCATATGGAGTTAAATGTGACCTAAAATTTAAGACATTTCTTACAGAACTTTAAGACTGGGGAGCAGTTCCCTCCCACACACATGTTTTTGATTCTACTACCCCTCAGTGTATGTGGAAAATATCTGGATAGGTAGAGTTTTCACAACTTTATGTCTTGGAAAATCAAGGTTTTAAATGGAGCACAGCTCCGTTTCAGAAATTCTGAGTAAACACCACAAGAAAGGAAAAAAGAAGCAGTCCTCCTAAGGGCCAGAGGACTAATTCACTGAGAGGATGCTGGTACGCTAGACCTCTGCTTTGGGTAAATGGTAATAAACGGCTCATAGGACGATTCTGCCGGAGAAGTCAGTGTACATGTCCACTGGAGCCATTTCTTACGGAGTCAGAGTGGTTGATGTCAAAATGCATGAAATTACACTACAGGAGGAATCTGTTCTGACTTTTAAGAAAAGAAAAATTATTTTACGTGTATGAGAAGATGGCATACCTGATATTTATCTGACTCTTTTGGTGTATCTTAAAAAAAAAAAAAAAGCCTATAGTTAATCAAAAGCCCTCTAGACTATGGGGGAACCCAACCTTGACACCATTTTTTACAGCCACATTAAATATCCTCTTATATGGCTTCAAAATTTCAGCCATATAAGATTTGTTTCTTAATTTACAAAGGGAATAGCTCATGTGAATGTATTAATATGATCTTAGCTAAAGTTTTTGCATGTACTTGCTTCTCAAAAATAGGCTTCCATTTTTTTTTTGGCTTGAACACTTAAATTCATAAAGTGTCTCATCTTGTTGGATTCCTTGGATGCAAGCAGTGGCTACAGAAAGAGAAAGGAACATTTTAAAATGTTTCCATGTACTGTGTTTGAATAGCCGTATGTATATTTTCTGCTCTGTTTATGTATGTAATGGATAGTTTCATTTCAGTGGAGATATTTGTAAAGAAATGTAATGTTACTTTCAGTTCTAGGCTCAACATTAGTAAGGTCAAGTGATGATGTTAAAAGAAAATAAAGAAATGATTAATTTGATGAAAAGATAAAATGTTTAATGGCATAAATATGACCTGAATCCCACCTGGTGCCTCTTAGCTGAGTAAAGTGAAATTTCAAATTCTGATAAGTATCACAATACTATACAAAGTAATTTTTACAAAGGGTGTGGTCAATAGGAAATGACAAAAGTTAAAGAATAAAATAAAAGAAAGCTGAGCAATTAACCATTCAGTTTTATTTAATCCAACTTCTGTAGCTCGTTATTAGAATGGGCTGATTCTAAATACAGTGATCCAAAAATTGAATAAAAAGAGTGCCTTATAAATGAAGAATACAGCAGTACAAGAAAGGCATAAAGTGAATGCTTGAAGTTGTCTGTGGTTTGTATGGGAATTCTGATCTCCATTATTTTAGATGCTTTCCCAGAAGAGTCCCTGACACAAATTTTGAATATTGACCACAACTTCCGAGAAAAAGAACATATACAAAAAAAATCTTGAGCTATTCGAATCAATGTTCTGCATTCCAAAGAAAACATATCTGCTTTGTGGGTGGACACCATGGATGCCAGCTTTCAACCACTGCGGAGGGGGGTAGGGTGCTAAAATTTCTAATTGGTTTTGAGCAAAAATGGCTGAAGACACATATTTCAAATAAAAGAGATGCCTGGGGAAATGCAAACTTTCCGTTCAATTTCACAGGCTCTGTTAAAATATGCTAGGCAATGGTTTTGATCTACTGACTGATGTAGACTCATTAATTAATTAGTTGCAATACGGCTAAAGATGCTTCTGAAGGAAGTTGCCTGTTTGCTTCTTAACTATTTTCTTTTATGATGCCAACTTTAGGAATTAGGTGCTCAAAACAAGCCTTCATAAAATGTTTGCATATAGGATTGCCCTTCAAGGGCTAGAACTGAACTTGATTTAAATCCAACAATCAAAACACAGTCAAATTTTTAGTGATAACAAATATATCTGATTAAATATCTGTCTTAGCCATGAATACACATTTCTGAAAGGCTGATTTAAGATCACACTTGTCTGTGGGTTCTCCCTACATGGGAATGGTAGCAGTTGTAAAGAGGTAGACACTTAATATGATTCACTTTTCTTAGGTGAGGCCATGAATCTGTTCATTCATAGTCCAGTTTTCTGAGAAATACCGCTGGGCTTGTATGGGTGGCGTCTAAGTGTTTGCAAGATGGGATACATGTCTTGGTTCATATTCCCCAAAGCCTTTATTTTCTAGATGTGAAAAATGGGTGTGCGTGGGTGCTCAGCTGTGTTGGACTCTCTGTGAACCTGTGGACTCTAGTCTGCCAGGCTCCTCAGTCCATGGGATTTTCCTGGCAAGATAGTGGACTGGGTTGTCATTTCCTTCTCCAGGGGATCTTCCCAACCCAGGGATTTTACCTGTGTTTCCTGTACATCCTGCATTGCAGGTGGATTCTTTACCTGCTGAGCCATCAGGGAAGGAGCAGAATGGATAAGTACTTTTAAATGCTTTTGGTTAGTGAGCAAATCTATTAACCCTTTTCATGGCCTCTATTTGCATACTTTTGATTAAGGAAGTTGAACATTAAGCATTCTATTCTATTATGTTTCAAGTAAAACTATATTTATAGAAGAATTATTATAAAACCTTATCTTCACCACAGTTGAAAATTGTGAGAATCATCTAATGTTAATGACTAATAAATTTGGTCCCATATTGGGCATGCATTTTTAACTGAATCCTCACAATAGTGTAAGGAGGTAAATAATGATTTTTTAAATGTGGAGACTGAAACTTAAAGAGGTTAATTAACTTGCACAAAGTCATAGATCTAGGAGTGCTTTAGTTTAGGACTTTTAGGCTGTTGTGGTCAACAACTCCACTATATGTCCTTCAAGACTGACACCATTTCTCTCTACATTACAAACTACATTTTACACGTAGACAAAAAGGCAAAAGGGCTTCCCAGGTGGCCCTACTGGCAAATAATTCACCTGCCAATGCAGGAGACACAAGAGACATGGGCTCGATCCCTGGGTTGGGAAGATCCCCTGGAGAAGGAAATGGCAACTCATTCCAGTATTTTTGCCTGGAAAATTCCATGGGCAGAGGAGCCTGGTGGGCTATAGTCCATGGGGCCTCAAAGAGTCAGACATGATAGAACACTTAGCACTAAAAAGGCAAAAAAAGTATGATACTTAAATAGTGATACAGCCCGTCTATTTTTTTTACTTTTACTTTTGAAGACTACATATAACCATTGAAAAGTGTTCATCATCAAAAATGCTGACCATCACCACGACAAACTAGTGAATGCCAACACTGCCAAGTGAATTAGTGCCCTTGTCACACTGCATTGCAATTACTTACTTATTGTGTTCTTTCACTGCTGAATGAATGTCTAAAGGGATACAATTTTGCCTTTATCACTGCCTAATGCATTATATTGGAAAGGCGATGGCACCCCATTCTAGTACTCTTGCCTGGAAAATCCCATGGACAGAGGATCCTGGTAGGCTGCAGTCTGTGGGGTCGCGAAGAGCCAGACACGACTGAGCGACTTCACTTTCTCTTTTCACCCTCATGCATTGAAGAAGTAAATGGCAACCCACTCCAGTGTTCTTGCCTGGAGAATCCCAGGGACAGGGGAGCCTGGTGGGCTGCTGTCTATGGGGTCACACAGAGTTGGACACGACTGAAGTGACTTAGCAGCAGCAGCAATGCATGATATGGAGCTTCCTAGGTGGCGCTAGTGGTAAAGAACTTGCCTGCCGATGCAGGAGATGCAAGAGATGTGGGTTTGGGTCAGGAAGATCCCCTGGAGGAGGGCATGGCAACCCACTCTAGTATTCTTATCTGGAGAATCCCATGGACAGAGGAGCCTGGTGAGCTACCGTCCATAGCGTTTCACAGAGTTGGACGCGACTGAAGCAACTTAGCACGCGGCACAGTGTATAACATGTGCTCAAGAAATACTTGAATAAATGAATGATTGTAGAAACAAATATCCTCTAGAACTGGATGACTCAAGCATGTTCACCAACATCCAGTTTTCATTGCTCTGAAGTGTTACTAGATTTCTCAGTTGATTTTCATCCCCCAAATTTTCATCTCAATTAAAAAACACCTTATAATAGGACTCTCCACAGTACACATATTTTACTATGTTATTATTTAATATTTTCTCAAAATAAACAAATTTGAACTCTAACCAAGTTGAAAGGCCACTTAGGGAGATAATTAATTTTCAGAGGTGCACAATTAATCTGGTTAATGTTTGGAATATATAACTCCATAAAGAATCGCAAGTGTCATCTGGATGGAGAGGAAAACTTAAGGGAAGAAATAAAAATCTTTGGATAATGCCTTACACGATGGGAAATAGACAGTTTTGCTCCAGGGCAGAGTAGGAGTGATCATCTTCCACCCTGAGGCATTCTCTCTAGAATCCTCGTAATACTGACTTGGCTTGCTTAGCTATGGTAAAAATAATTGCCATGAAGCTGTGCAGATCTTTTTTTATCGAAGCATACCTCTTGCTGAAATCCTTGGTAGAAGTGATTTCCCAATAATACTAATGCTTTAGCTCTTTGAGTATCATGTTGCATCCCCTCCCCCACAAATTACAATCATTCATAGCAGAATTTTTTTATTCCTATGTATGTTCACCACTTCTGATAGGATGATAATGAAATACAATTTGTCACATTAGGTGGTTGCAATTAAAAGTCCATTTCATTTACCAACCCATTACGGCTTAAAAGCAAATTAAAAATAAGAAAACAAGATAACAGAAAACCATGAGTGGAAGAACAATTCATTGATCCTCTGGTTTCAACAATTTCTTACATGTTGAAGAATAAATCCTTAAATTTAGAGTGGGCTTCAAGTAACGTATGGATTGACTGGCAGCTGAAATGCTAATAAATTCTGATAAGAAGTGAAGTTTCCATAGCTACGATCCAGGTTATGAAACATGATTATTCTTGTAAAAAAATCACAATGGAAATAATTTGAAATGGTAAAAATGAAGGTCTAGGACTTCTACCTTAAAAAGCTCAGCGGATATTTAAAAAAAAATCTTTCTGAGACTGTTGAAGAAAGTAAAAGATGTAAAGGTGATTTATAATTTTTAAATTTGCCAACATTTTCTTTGCTATTAGCAAAGATTTGCTTTACCACGATGAATATGCAACTGAGGACAGTAAGCATTATTAAGCTATAAGTGTAAAACATTTATTCTACATGTAATTAATTAAAATTCAGTTCTATTTTGATTGATACAAACACAATTTCTCTATCCTCTGGCTTCATTTATTTCTATGATTCTTTGGATACTTTTACTTCAAGCCATGCTGATTTCTATAGCCTGCTGGCTATCTATCTACCCATTCATCTATATATATATTTTTTACATGATTGTTCCTGTCAATAATATCAACAAGCTTTATTATGTATACACTTATTATTGTTGAACTCTGTGTGAAATTCTCTATAGTCATCACCTCCCATAATCTTCATATCAGTAGGAGCTAAGCATTATTATTTCCATCATTTTATAGGTGAGTTTGTAAAGTCCTATGTTTTTGTTTTGATTTGATTTTGGCTTTCAGAGTTCCTTTCTGTGGCTCAGGTTTTTAATCCTTCAAGTAGTAAGGATAATCAAAATTGCCATTGCTTGAATGACCAGAGTGGTAAGTATTAACATGGTTCTGGTGATCTATGGTTTTTGAGTTACAGTATGAAGCCATTTTGGAGAATAATGGAGGACCACAAAGAGATTATTTCTAAGCCAATTTATATTAGAAAAGTGCATTTCCTTGATAACTGCTCTATTTTGCATGAATTGTTCAGATTCATAAGTCTTAACTTTAAATTGCAAGGAAAGCATACAATGAGAAAGTTCATTTCAAATTGTTACATTATTTTATTTGAAACTGAACAGAAAAGTTGTTATGGTGTTCAAAAAAGAAATAGAGCTTGGCTCTAATGTAGCTTATTGGCATATGAACACATTTTTGAGAAACAAAATCATGGCTGTTTACACAGTGTGGTGTATGCATGCTCAGTCGTGTCTGACCCTCTGCTACCCCATGGACTGTAGTTCACCAGACTATTCTGTCCATGGGATTTCCCAGGCAAGAATACCAGAGTGGGTTGCCATTTCCTTCTCTAGGGGATCTTCCTAACCCATGGATCGAACCTGCATCTCCTGCATTGGCAGGAGGATTCTTTACCACTTGTGCTACCAGATAAGCCCATAAACTATGTTATTTTTCTCCCCAAATGTTTACACCTTCACATCACCCTTCAGTGCAAGAGCTTTGGCCATTGATTTGTTCATTTTGCCACTTTGAGGAAGTGTTTGCTACCCAGGCAAAATTCATTTAATATTTACTTTCAACATGCAACTGTGATTTCTAATGAGACATTTTCTCCAAGTCGATTCTACCATAGACACTGGAGTTTGGGGCTGATGAGACGTTAGGAGAATAAGCAACACCTTGCTTTTACCCGCATCTCTGATGAAAGTGAAATGTGCTCTCATCCCACAGGAAGTGTTCCTTTTCACATGAAATCCTCCAAGATGATGAGCTCCAATCCCGAGGAAGACCCTTTGGACACGTTTCTCCAGTACATTGAGGATATGGGGATGAAGGCCTACGATGGCTTGGTTATTCAGAATGCATCAGACATTGCTCGAGAGAACGATCGCTTGAGAAACGAGACAAACCTGGCCTACTTGAAAGAGAAGAATGAAAAACGCCGAAGACAGGAAGAAGCAATAAAACGGTAAGTATAAACAAAAGTGTCCTGAGTATTGTTCACTCCAGGGAGTCTGTGAGTCCTGCGAAGACTGTGATGTTGTCACCTGCTCAAGAAGGGGTTTGCCAAAGTTAGACTTGAAAAGACAAAGTGAAAATGTCTCCTCAACTGTAACAGAAAACAACCCACCTTAAGGACAGGACCCTTGCCTTAGTTAACAAAAGTTGTTTACTTCTGTGTTATGATTATGGAGGCACAGATAGGATGAGGAAAAAATTCAGTTTCAAGTAAAAGTTCATACTGAACGATCTCTTGATAAAAGCTTAAGGGAACACACACTTATTTAATGTTTAATGAAAAATCCTCATCTTTAAAGGTCTTTGTATCATCCTTATCTTATAACAGAGTTCATCTTTCTATGAAAAGACTTGTCAATGATTAGACTTTTGTGAGTTTCTGAAGTGGAAGCTTCAGTGTGCGGTCTCTATGCAGAGTTCTGTGGCTATGACATCTCTTACCTGGTACCAAGTGCCCCAGGTTTGTTCAAATGAAATGACTTTTGTGCTTCAAAATCTACCTGCTACATGCAAATGAGCCTCAATTGCAGCCTCCAAACTGAGGCTACATTTTCCAGTGTATTGAGATCAAAAGAAGGATACACAACTTTTGATTTTTCCAAAAAAATGTTCAGCATTTTCTGAGTGTATATATTGTAAGGGTACAAGTAAAAATGTGTGTTTGATGGAGTCCTATTTATTCAATGAAGTACATTTATTAAGGGCAAAGAGACAGAATTCAGGAAATTAATCCATCAATTGCCTGGATAACTGAATGGTAATAGTAAGCTGTCTTGATAGTTGTTGGATTTTTCATCTAATCTGAAATTAATCCTTTTGCTTACTCTCTGTGAACACTATAATATGAAGGAAAAGAAAATATTCTTTTAAGGTGGACTATTCATTCTTATGAGCTTCCCTGGTGGCTCAGGTGGTAAAGAATCTGCCTTCAGTGCAAGAAACTGGGTTCAATCCCTGGGTCAGGAAAATCCCATGGCGAAGGAAATGTCTACCCATTTCATTACTCTTGCCTGGAGAATTCCAGGGACAGAGGAGCCTGGCAGGCTACAGTCCATCGTGTCACAAAGAGTTGGACATGACTGAGTCACACACACACACCCACACACACACACACACATTCATTCTTATAAAGAAGCAAAGTAAGGATGCACTACTCCAGTCATTTAATGATTGATGAGGAAGAAGAGGCAGAGAAACAGGGAGAGAGATTTGGAATCAAACATATAGAAAGAACTTTTATAGAGGATCATTGTGAAAGAGTGCAATCTTTTTCTCTGGACTATTAAAATGGAAATCCATTCTATTACTAAATATACAAATATTTATAAAATTGCTTCATAAACATGTTAATAATTGCATATGATTTTTGTAAGATGTTATTTATTTCTACCCAGTTTTAGTTCAGAGAAGGCAATGGCACCCCACTCCAGTACTCTTGCCTGGAAAATCCCATGGACGGAGGAGCCTGGTAGGCTGCAGTCCATGGAGTTGCTAAGAGTCGGACACGACTGAGCGACTTCACTTTCACTTTTCACTTTCCTGCACTGGAGAAGGCAATGGCACCCCACTCCAGTACTTTTGCCTAGAAAATCCCATGGATGGAGGAGCCTGGTGGGCTGCAATCCATGGGGTCGCTAGAGTCGGACATGACTGAGCGACTTCACTTTCACTTTTCACTTTCCTGCACTGGAGAAGGAAATGGCAACCCACTCCAGTGTTCTTGCCTGGAGAATCCCAGGGACGGGGGAGCCTAGTGGGCTGCCGTCTATGGGTTTGCACAGAGTCAGACACTACTGAGGTGACTCAGTTTAGTTGACATCACAGGCTCCTTTCTTACAATAAATTTTTTTCTGCAAAGTACCTCTGATTTGCATATACCTCTGTATATGCAAAGTACATATACGAACTTCTATATGTATATGAACATTTTAAATTATTTCTGTGAGTTTAACATTTCTGAAACTCAAAAAAGAAAACTCATGATTTTTAAAATAACTTCATATATAAAATCTAAAGTTTTCCAATTTTGCCATTAAAACTCATAAATTCATTATTTTCTCTAAGCATAGGGACAGAATTATTTGCTTAATTGTTCTGTTAGACTACACAGAGCACCCACAGTGTGCTTATCACTGTACTATTAGATTCTGTGTTTCATCAACAACCTTCAGAAAGTTTCTATCTAAAGATCTAAGACAGCGAAAATGACTCATTCTTAGGTGGTAAAGTGTTCAAAGAGGCATAATTCCAAGAAGTCTATAGTTCAGGGAACAGGGACAGGAATTTAGGTAAGTGACTGTGCAGTTCTTAGAACAGAATCTTAAGCCAAATTATTGCTCAATAATTACTGGGTCGAAAAGTTCGTATGGGTTTTTCCATAATGTCTTATGGAAAAAACCCCAATGCAGTTTTTGGGCCATCCCAATAACTTGCTGCCAAATATATTCATTGATTGGTAAAATATTTATTGGAATCTTACTGAATGCCAGGAAATGTTCTAGGCTTTTATGTGTGCGTGCTAAGTCACTTCAGTCATTTCTGACTCTTTGTGACTCCATCGACTGAAGCCCACCAGACTCCTCTGTCTATGGGATTCTCCAGGCAAAAATACTGGAGTGGGTTGCCGTGACTTTCTCCAGGGGGTCTTCCCAACCCAGTGATCGAACCTGCATCTCTTACGTCTCCTGAATTGACAGGCAGATTCTTTACTACAGGCGCCACCTGGGAAGCCCTAAGCTTTTGTGAAATGTCAATAAACAGAACAAAGTTCCTGGTTATAAAAGACTACATTCTGAAAGGAGGGTAAAGGAGAGGCAACATGAAAGATATGTTTAAATAAATGTATACGACAGGTGGTAACAGTTTTTCACACTGTAAAACAAGCCAAGATGAGGAAGATAAGAATAGACTCCAGGGAAGAACTCTGAGATCCTGCAACATCTGAGCAGGAGTATGAGACATTGGGAGCCTGTTGCTGGAGCAATGAACCACATATGGCTATCTATGGGAAGAGGATTCTGGGCAGAGAAAACAGTTTGGTGTGTTCCAAGGGTAAGGTGTCCTGTTGTGACCGAGCAAATACTGAGGTTGGGGGACAAGTTCAGACTGGTAGTGGACCATCAGGTAATACAAAGCCTTATAAACACTTACGTTTTACTCTGATGGAAGAAAGACTACAGATTTTTGCGCATAGGTATGATGTGCTCTAACTGATCATCCCACAGTGATTACTATGGTTTCCATGGGTTGAATAGATGGATGGGGTATACCTGGATGCAGGGAATTCAGAGAGAAAGTTTTGCAGTGATTCATGTGAGAGATGGTGGTAGTTTGGAGTAGGGTGATACTAGCAGAGGTGGTATAAAATACTAAGATTATGGGCTCCATTAGAACTTTCTAACTGATGAGA
The DNA here is from genome assembly GCF_003369695.1 of Bos indicus x Bos taurus. Lineage (NCBI taxonomy): Eukaryota > Metazoa > Chordata > Mammalia > Artiodactyla > Bovidae > Bos > Bos indicus x Bos taurus. The sequence continues at coordinate 113,437,287 of NC_040077.1, forward strand.
TGTAGAAATAGAATAAAAGAAAGGAACTGAAGATGATTCTCAAGTGTGTTTTGCTGGTGTTCTGGGTTCTGTTGCTATGTGTTGGTTTTATCTGAGACAACTAGAAGAATGATGCTTACACTTAATGAAATGCTGAAGATTTGAAGACAAGTTTAGGTTGAATGGTGGAGGAATGGGAGTTCAGCTTTCATCGCCAATGTTGGGAGTCCTTTTACATATTCAAAGGGAGAATTCTGGGTGGGCAATTGGATCCAGGATTCATGGTAGAGATCAAAGTTGGGGATGTTAATATGAGAGTCATAGATATTGCAGTCAAGAGTCTAGTTAAGAAGCCCTAGGACCTAAAATTAGATAGAAAGAATAAAAGCAACCAGGACAGTTCCTTGGAGCATATATTTGCTTACATAACAGGAACAGTAGAAGAATCCAGTAAGAAGAGGTAGTGAGATAAGAGAACCACCAAAGTGGGTGTTGCATCAGAGTGAAACTACAAAAGGGATTAAAGAACAGAGATTTTACTGGTGCGTCAAATATATTGAAGCCTGAGGATTGAACAATGCTTTTTACCACATTGGTGTTGACAAGAAAAGTTTTGCTGGCAGTCTGGGGACAAAACCCAGTGGTGTTATGTTCATGAGAGGATAGAAAAAGAGGAATTGAAACAAGGAAGAAAATGTGTGCGTGTTAATCGCTCAGCCATGTCCAATTTTGTAACCCCATGAACTGTAGTCCTCCAGGTTCCTCTGTCCATGGGATTCTCCAAGCAAGAATACTGGAGTGGCTGACCCAGGGATCGAAGCCAGGTCGCCCACACTTAAGGAAGAAAATAATAGAAAATTATTGTAGGGATTTTTGAGGTTAAATAAAATTCACACATATGGAGAGTAGTTGAAGGAGGAAGAGAAGTTTATGGTGTTCTGTTTTCCTGTTTTTTTTTTTTCCTTTAAGAAGAGAGAAAGCTAGTTTCTTTGAAATGCTGATATAAATGATTACAATAGAAAGGGAAATGTTAATGACTTGGGAGAGGGAAGGAAAAATTACTGTGATTATGTCCTTGAGTAGGTGGGAAGGGATGGGATCTCAAGTGTTTCAGATTGGAGCACAGACTGCTCAGCCGCAATGTATGGGTCACGGAACGATGAATGAACGGATGACTACTCCTGCGTGAAGCAGCCCCAAACCTGGCTCCTCACGCATCGTTTTATTATTGTACCGTAGCCGTCACACGTGCTAGGAATAGGAAGATGTAGTATGTCCCTTGCTATTAGTAACTCTTATCTACTCTGTCCTACACTCTTTCATCAAATATTTTCTGGAGTTCAAACTTAAAATGTAAATATTTTTGGAAGGAGCAAAACACTAGTAGAATCTCTTAAATTTGGAAACCTTTCAGATGACGTTCTTTTTTCATTTGTTTTGTTTTCTGTTGGAGTACAGTTGATTTACAATGTTTCAGGTCCTCAGCAAACTGATTAAGATATATATGCATGCATACTAAGCTGGTTCAGTCGTGTCTGACCCTTTGAGACCCCGTGGACTGCAGCCTGCTAGGCTCCTCTGTCAGTGGGATTCTCCAGGCAAGAATACTGGAGTGGGTTGTGAGAGCGTGAGAAGGCGTGCAAGGGTGTGCGAGGATCTTCCTGACCCAGGGATTGAAACTGCATCTCTCTTATGTCTCCTGCATTGGCAGGAAAGTTCTTTATCACTAGTGCCCCCTTATATACCTATATTAGGGGTATAATATAATATAATATATATATAATATTTATATATTACATATATATATAATATTCAGATTCTTTTCTATTTTAGGTTATCACAAGATATTGAGTGTATAGTGATATACTGTGATATACAGGAGGTCCTTGTTGTTTATCTATTTTATATATAATAGTGTATGCATTTTAATCCCAAATTCCTAATCTGAAATCTCCTCCTTTCCCCTTTGATAAGTATGTTTGTTTTCTACGTATGTGAGTTTATTTCTGTTTTGTAAATGAAGTTCATTGGTATCACTTTTTATATTCCATATATAAGCAATGTCATATAATATCTGTCTTTTTCTGCCTGATTTTCTTAGTATGATAGTCTCTAGGTCCATCCATATTGCTCAGATGGCTTTGTTTTATAAAAGCAGGGCTCATGAGAGTGTGCAGGAGATCTGGCTTCAATCCCTGGGTCGGGAAGATCCCCTGGGGAAGGAAAACCCACTCCAGTATTCTTGCCTGGAGAATTCCATAGACAGAGGAGCCTGGTGGGCTACAGTGCAGGGGGTTGCAAAGAGTTGGACACGACTGAGGGACTAACACACACACATGTGCAGTGTGAGGACATACATAGAAGTTTCTGGATAATGCAAAGGGAGGAACTAGAGAATCAAGAAAGGAGCCAGAAAAGTCATGACTGGGCAGGAGGAGGAGGTTCAAGGCCTCCTTGTCTTTGGGATGGGGTTCTCAAATTATTCCATCTCAGTATCTACTGAAATGTTCAAATTCAATTTATATTGTTTGTATGGGGACCAGTGTTCTGGGATTCTGACAATTAAAGGATATAATAAAATTTAAATATTATATAGAATATTCTCATAGTACATTTTTAGAGTTGCTTTAACTTTGTTAATAGGAAGTTCATTTTCGTGTGTGTGTGTGTTCTATTTTTTATTTTATTTTATTTTATTTTTAAACTTTACAATATTGTATTGGTTTTGCCATATATCAACATGAATCCGCCACAGGTTTACACGTGTTCCCCATCCTGAACCCTCCTCCCTCCTCCCTCCCTGTACCATCCCTCTGGGTCGTCCCAGTGCACCAGCCCCAATCGTATCGTGCATCCAGTATCGTGCATCGAACCTGGACTGGCGACTCGTTTCATATATGATATTATACATGTTTCAATGCCATTTTCCCAAATCATCCCACCCTCTCCCTCTCCCACAGAGTCCAAAAGACTGTTCTATATGTCAGTGTCTCTTTTGCTGTCTCGTATACAGGGTTATTGTTACCATCTTTCTAAATTCCATATATATGCGTTAGTATACTATATTGGTGTTTTTCTTTCTGACTGACTTCACTCTGTATAATAGGCTCCAGTTTCATCCACCTCATTAGAACTGATTCAAATGTATTCTTTTTAATGACTGAGTCTACAAGCAATAAATGCTGGAGAGGGTGTGGAGAAAAGGGAACCCTCTTACACTGTTGGTGGGAATGCAAACTAGTACAGCCACTATGGAGAACAGTGTGGAGATTCCTTTAAAAACTGGAAATAGAACTGCCTTATGACCCAGGAAGTTCATTTTTAAAATTTTTGAAAGCTCCTTAGCAAGATTCTGGTCACACAGGCATTTTGAGGTTGCAGAGATGGTGACCAAGGCAGAATGTCCATATCTAAATTTCACACATATTTAATACTTTTAACATGCAATTTATGTCATTGTATATAAGATTCAACGTGATATTAATGAACAGTCTAATCAATTAAAATTCTTTGTCATATCTGCTGAATGCTCGCTTTAATATATACTATGATTTAATGTAAATGCTGAAAATCTAAAGATGAGGCATGTTTGACCTTGAAAAGGCATTGATGATAATTCTCTGTGAAATATGCCAGTTGCAATTTCAGAAATGTGCAGACTGCCAGGGATTGCTTAAAAAATGGAAATAGGATTTCATGTGATTGACCTTCTAGATCACATATGTGCTGAAATGCCTTTTGTGTTGAAGCTGGGAAGCTTAAAACACTGAGCTCTTAGGAAAAAATCTCCTCATCACATTCTCAGTGTTCCAAGTCACTTGGGCTTTCTGAGCCCAATTACTTATTTTTAAACTAAGTTGAGCCCATTTTTTGCTACTAACTTCCTTATATTTTCACTTCCATTTCCCAAATGGGATTTCACTGAAAAGTCTTATTGGATAGAAAATTTTAAATAAATAAAAAGTGATACTCAGTACTTAATAGCTCCAAACAACATTTGGTGGGAAAGAGAGAGAAAGACTCAAAAGGTGAAAACCTAATGAATAATGAAAAAATATTTCAGTAGCTCATTATTTCTGCTATGTTAAAATTCTGATGGTTTTCTGCAGGCATTGTTAAATGAGATTTATTTTTTATTAAAAAAAAACTATCAGAAAACAAACATGCACAACCTATCATTTCAAACTAGTGAGATCACCTGAGATAGGTTAGAAAACCCTAGTTTGTTACACATGTAACACATGAAGAGAGGTGTTTAAGACACAAGGATAATAGATATATTGAACCATTGACACACATAGGCACTAGTTAGTAAGGGGAGGCAACTGACAAATGAGAACAGGCTGGTTACAGACAACATGTAAGGCAGTACTTATGTGTACCTATTAATATAAGATCTCCTTTGAAGATTCACTCTTTACCAGTAACATCAAGAAGAGCAATAAAAAGATCATTTGGTAAACCCAGTGATGCATGCTTAGGCTTGAGGCTCCTCTCTTCATGTGAATTTTTTCTATATGGATTCTGAAATTCATTCTTGCATTGTCTCATTTTACTATTAGTAAAATGATTAGTATTTTGAAAACAATATAAGACATATCCTTTATTTTAAAAAAGCTACTGGAAAATGTGTTCCCAGTACATATCTTTCTAAGTACGTTTTCTATTAAAGAAAGGGGTCGAATATTTTGTTCTAATAAAACAAATGCTACATTAGTGAAATTCCCCCTAACATTGCAAGTCTGGAAGACAGCTCTCGATTTTAGCAAAGTGGTTCTGACACCAAGGACTACTTAGGCTGATTAGGAATGTCTCTATTCCCTATGGATGCCCTCAAGGGATCTATATGAGGTTATATTTCCTCTTTAAAAGTGACAGACAGAAACAGAATTAGATTAGTTACAGCTCCTTTAAAAAGATACATGCAATTGTATATTAAGATATATACTTGGAAGCCATTTATATTTGAAGATTTCAGTATCTCTGTTAGTCAAAAAAAACAAAGGGCCAGGAAGGTTCATCCTTTAGACAATTGAGAAAAAATAACTAAAAATAAAATTAAAGAAAATATTTGCTTCCTATTTATTAAAGCATGTCTACTTAGAAAGCAAATGACTGTGATACCAAAATTTAGAATTGGTTGCTATTTGAAATGATTACCCAAAGACATAATTACATTGAGAGCTCTTATTAGAGAAATGTTAGCAGTTACATAAATCCTCTTTAGATTGTTATGGCTTCTGGAATCATACTCGTGATTTGAGGCAGAAGACTTTATGGAAATAGGGAGCATTTACTGAAGAGCATTTGAGTGAAAGAAATATCCCTTCAGTGCAATGTGAATAGTCAGTCACGGATAGGTAATCTTATTAGATCTGACTTAATTGCAGGTATGTGGAAAAATGAAATGCCCCGTTTATGCATGAAAATGGATGTTCACTTTGTCAGGTGAAGTGGGGACAGTTAAATGAACCAGAATGCAAAAACACGACCACCTCAACTTTTAGGAATACTCTACTGCTAGCCTTAGAAATGCCTGTACAGCCAGCTCTAGCTCCAGTGCTTAGAGCATAGGAAACAAAGCCCCAAAGCCTTCAGCCATATTCGTCTATCTAGAACAAAACCCAAATCTGCAGCGTGTCAGGGTCGTGCTGGAATGAATCAGCTGATCTGATCTGATGTGAATTTCTGACCTAATTTTGCTGTAGGACTCAGGGCTTAGGCAGAGAAAACAAGGTTAATGTGTTGATAAGGGGGTGAGATTAAACAGTGGACAGTATCTTAATAACCCTTTCTAATTTCAGCTTCCTCTTGTGTTTGTGATTAATTCCAATCACTTTTCTATTAATCATTTCAGAGGACCACAAGCTGCTTTATTTTTTTTTAATTGTTGTTAAAATTGTGCATCCAGATTTCTTTATTCAAAGTTTAAACAAGATATCTAGACATTGGAGTAATTCTTATCATAATACAAATTCATGTGGATATTTTAAATTCATAGGACCCTACGATTAGAAGAGAGAATTCAGTAATTTGCCTTGTCCATCCCTCACTGCTCTTTATTGAGCCAGAAGCCAAATCTACAAGGGTGATCCTAAATAAATTGATTTATTAAAAATGTTCTATATTTCCAGTGCTGGAAGGGAAAGTTAATATTAATGAGCATGTATCTAAGGACACCACTTATGCTCATTAATATTAACTTTCCCCATTTAGCCTAAGGACTAAATTTGTCCATTTTGGTTGTTGTACCGGTTCACTTTATAAGTCAGAACGGTGTCTGACTGCTGGCCTCCTGTTTTCAGTAAGGGTCGTCACAGTCCTAAGAGGATTTATACTAACATCAGTATTCATCTTTTACAATTCATATTGCATCCATATTTGTAATAGAGGTGACTGTAGGTTTTTCACTCTGTCACCTGTGGGGGCACTTAGAGGTCCCATTAAGAGGGACCTTTAATGGCTCAGGTTAAGGTAAGACTTTATTCTTATGTACCTTTTGGAGAGTATTTATCCCTCTGGTTGTTGCAACTTTAATTACATCTGGGACCTAGCGTTGACTTCACGTTTTAGGAAGCTCAGTGTCTGTTCTATATCTGAAATAAATAGACAGATGTTGGCAAGAGGAGGGGCTTTTTAGAACACAATCCCATGTGCGACTGTCAGTCAGCCTGAGAATTAAGCTCTTATGCGGAGGATACCACGGCAAAGAATGGACCTTTCAAATATCCATACCTACGGCTACCTGAATCATTGAAAAGAAACCCATTGGAAAGTATAAGGTAATCTTTTTTTTTTCAAAAGCAGTGTTAAATATTTAGAGATGGTTATAGATTAATGGGGCAATAGTTTTTAGTTTAAGGCTGTTTCTTTATACTCTTCAGGCTATCAGAGGATATTCTCAATCTTTAAGTAAACATAGCCTTTGGAAAAGGTTCAAAAATCCAGACAAGGAAAAGAAATTATTATGGAGCTAGGGTATGAGTCAGGGGACTTTCATAACTACTAAAAATGCAATATAGCTTAGAGAACATGTCTAATGTAACAAATGAAACAGCTAGAGCATAGGCTGAGCATGCTAATAAAACAGCTCCAAGGCTTCTGTCCAACTTTGACATAGCCTGAAAGAAAACATCTTCATTATAAATGTATGGGTCACCTTGAAATTAATTTTAATCATGCACTGATAGAAGGAAAATCAAGCTCCTCTCCCAAAATGAATCTCTGCTTGAAACACATGCCTCTGGAGAAAAGTTATTCTGAATAACAGTCATATTTGGAAGTACAGGACAGAATATTCATAGCCATGCTACAATATGAATATAACTAGCCTGCCAGGAAGCAGAGGAAACAATATTTTTTAAGAAAAGCACTTTCATTAAGAGGCACAAGGAAGCTGTTTTAAAGATAAAAAACACCAGCATTTAAAATCCATTATTTTAATTAGTAAATTGCATTTTAGTCTCTGATTTGGGACTAAGTATACCACTCAGCATATCCTGATGTTTGAATAAAAAATGAAGTGGCTCAGCAGTGAAGAAGAGCTTTACCAAGAAGACTTGATAATTTTCTATCAGGGTGGCATTTATATGTGCTGTGCAGTATTTTGTTTCTATATAAAGTTTTTCATTAAGCATTTACTGAATGTCTATCACAACTCAGGTATAGTTCTAGGTGCTTGGGATAAAGCAGTGAACAAAGAGTTTAAAAAAAAAAAAAAAAGCTTGTCCTCGTAGGATTTACAATCTGGTGTGTTGGGTGAGGGAGGCAGACAGTAAACAAGTGGAGAGTAAGTTCAAATTTGATGAGTGATGTGGAAAAAATGAAATAAGGACATGGAAGCCAAGGATGTGGATGAAGAGGGCAGTGGTACATAGATGGTCAGGAAAAGGCTCACTATGGATGTCACGCTATGGATGTCACTGACCACGAAGGTCACTGTCACTCAGTGGAGATGAGAGGAGGATTTGCTGCAGGGTTTGGGAAGAAAGAATGCCATAATCTGTCTCCCAAATAGAGAGGAGGATCATTCTGGCTGCTCTGTGGGGCAGGAGCATCAGTTGGGAGGCTGTAAAAACCATCCTGAGGAGGACAGATGGTGGCGTGGACCAGAGCAGCAGCACTGGACAGGGGGAAGAAGTGGTGGGATTGGAGGTGAATTTTGAGGGTAGAGTTGCTGAAGTTTGGCGACGTCGATTGGCTGTGGGGTGTAAAAGCAAGATAAAGAATGACATTCCCATTAGCTGGCATAGTGAAGACAGCAGAAAAGGGGTTTTGGTGAGAAAGGTTTGGGGCATACTGAGATTTCTCAGGCTTTTAATCGTTTGTTGGTATGTATGAGAATTTCATATTTCCTTTTTGATATTTTGTGGGTACGGGATTGAAAAATTGCATAGAAATTTGAAATACTTTTATAAAACTCAAAGTTGTACACACACATATTTAAGAAAGATTTGAAGAAAGATTTTTTTTTTTTAGTGTTTATTCAGCAAAGGGCAAGTGTGTAGATTAACCAGAACAAATAAATAATTGCCTGAAGGTTTCTGCCTTTGTGCAGATTTAGTGGAGTAAGTGATCTCGATTCTAAGAGCTACGTGAGCCACACTCTCGGACGCTTTCCAGTTAAGACAGAAAGAACCACCCTCATCCTGTAATCTTAGAAGCAAGATGAAAGGCAGGTGTAGACAGGCAGAATACTTGACATTGTTAAAAAGTAAAAATGCTCTAACAATGGGTAGCTTCGGCTATGTTTATTTACGGCCTTTTTGCGATGATGGAGACATAGATAAGTAGTTAACTGATGGACCTTTTCCATCAGTTACATGGGACCTTTTCCCTGTCCTGAGGTACTTCAATAAACCAGGGTTATCATCCTGTTGTAAGATGTAAATTCAGAGTAAAGTTGTGTGTGTGTTGGCGGACAGGAAGTAACGTTGTGTGTGTTGGGCTACAGGAGAGGATAACTAAGTAGTGGGAAAATCCTGGTGCCCGGACAGAAGGTAGAATTGGTTTCTTCTACTTTCTAACTAAGGTGAGACCCATAAAGGGGTCCTTAATCCTTAAAGTGACATTAACTCACTTGTTAATTAGAAATAATAATATGCCCTTTCTTGTATTAAGAGAAATAAAGGTACAACTCACATGGAACAACCAGTGGAGTAATCGATGTATCATAACTGTTTAGAATTGGTAGCTGCCATTATTGTTAGCATTATTATCATCACTATTATTGCTTTCACAGTCAACATTATGACCTTCATCTTCATCATATAATATAGCTACATTAATAATGACATACTGCACCAACTAAAAAAAAATTTGTATCCATTTAGGTAGAAGGCAACACAAGGAAAGGAATTGGACTGTTTGCTTTAAGTGATTGCAAATGACACGTACACCCAGCCTCAAATGTGAATTTCTTCCTTTTGTTTCATCTTCTCTATGTACACATATTTTTGCTTCTTCTCCTAAAATAGTTAAAATTATATGAGGGCTGAAAGATTTTAGTACCTAAATTGATTCAAAAGGATACACTAATTAGTAGTTTTAGTCTTAATTATTAAACTGGTTTTCAAGAGCAGAGAAATTGCCTCTTGTGTGTAGTAAGTTTTGAAATGTTTGTCATATAAGATTGTATCAAACTCAGTCCATTCACTGATGATCTGTTTCCTATAGGAATAGTAAATAAGCTAGCATAGTATGTGATAGTTGAAATGTAAATCATTAATGAATTTCCAGATCTTTACAGGGAACTACCCTGAAAGTTTTCCCTCTTGGCATATGAGCTGCTAAATTTTTACTTTTTTCATGGAAATGCATACTTTCTGTGAAGAAACTGCTTATAACACTTGGGCTAAAACTAAACAGAGAAAGGAATAATGACTCATGAAGATAAAATAACAACTTAACGTCTACAAGAGATACAAGCTAAAATATTTTTTAAAAAATACTTTATTATTTGATTTCTCTTCTGGAGAGCAACATGTTTTCAACATGGCAGTGTAAATACTGCTAAAAGATTTCAGCTTCCTATTATTTTGAGACTTACTTGGGAGACTAATCACATGAAAGCCTCTACCTGCCCTTCACACCAGGAAAGAACTCTTCTTCCTTTTAAACCCCTTGATGCAGTAATTGTAACTCTGACCTACCCAGCTCTTTTTTAAAGAGAACCAGAATTGCATGCAGACACTTGAGCCTTTGAGAATTTTCCTAGAGGGATTCTTAACCTCCTAGGATGCTTGTTTTTAGATTGTTGCACCCTGGTGGCTCAGACGGTAAAGAATCCACCAGCTATGCAAAAGACCTGGGTTCGACCCCTGGGTTGGGAAGACCCCCTGGAGGAGGGCATGGCAACCCACTCCAGTAAAGAATCCCATGGACACAGGAGCCTGATGGGCTACAGTCCATGAGGTTGCAAAGAATCAGACATGACTGAGCAAAGCACACACACACATATAATTTAAACAAACTTTAAAAATACTCTGAAGCCAGTTACAATACACAATTGAAACAGTATTTGTTTTGGAGATAAATGACAAAACAGGACTAGATATCATTTGTTGAGCAAGTTATTTTATAGATCATTTTTAAGGAAACATTGTTCTTTCAGCAGCTGGCATTTTATTTTGTTTAGGGAGAGATGGCATTTTGTGATTTACACACAAAAAAAGAAAACAGTAATGGAGAATTTTTTTGAAAAGACAATGGGGAGACATGCTTGTAGCGATGAGAGGATGAACAGACTCTTTTCTCAAGAGAACGGGGATGACTTCCTTTTTTACCCTCCTCCCCTACCATGTATGAAATTATATGGTAGGGAATGTTTGATCACAGTGAGACTAGAATCTGAAATAATTTACTTTTCTGTTATCTTTAAAGCATTTTAGAAAAAACTCACTATAATTGATAAACATTATTCCCTTCTGCCTTCTGGCCTCTGGATAATGAAGCAAAAGGTTAAGAGGTGGATAGTTTATGACTTTTCTCACGGTTTTTACAGAGTTCTTTTTGAAGGCAAAAAACCTCAGAAAATTCCAACTCTCAGCAGATCAGTACAAATAACATCTTTTTAGAAAGAAATGCCATGTACTTTGCAACTCTTGTTAGCACAGACACATTCATTTCTAGAAATCAGTTCTTTCAAATACCAAATTTCACTTCGATTATGTCTTTTTGATAGAGTTTTATTTTTATTTTTCCTTAATGTCTTTTTAGGATTTTAATTGCTTTCCTTAGTTCCGGTGTTTTATAATACACTTCAATTCCAATCTGGTGTGTAATGTGTGTATGTGTGTGTGTGGGTGTTTGTGTGCTTTGTTCAGTTTGTGCACAATTATTTTTAAAAAGCCTGGGTATTTCAAATAAAAATAGAGGAGAGAAATACATTTTCAAAACATGGTACATGGTTCAACAGATTAAATGGAATAAAGAGCGATGGGGGAGGGGGATAGAAAATGACTGCCTAGTAAAAGGCTTTTTAGCAAATCATACTGAATCTCATTAATAAAGAATACGTCCCCTAGAACCGTACAATCAATCTGCCATGTGCATTAGTGATGTCTAGCCCAATTCAGGTAGATAAATTGTTCCCTAAGTGTTGGTCGCCTGCCACTCAAATCACAATACCCGATAATACATGCCATGCTGAATTTCCCCTGACTCATGATGAATTTTTTCACAGGTTAGACTGGGCTAAACAGGTGAAAGAGAAGAACGATGTGTGTCTGTATGAACACCACCAGCAGCAGCCAAAACGACAGATAACTGGACAGCGAAATAAGAGAATAGGACACTGAACCAATCTACCAAAAATAAACTGACAGGGAGGAATCCAACCAAACACATTGCCAAAAGTGTCAGCTAAAAATACAGCCAGAAAAGTGTGCAGTCAATACAGAGCTTGCAAAGCCAGATGAGAGCATTACTGTAGTGTAAAGAGATCCATCATGGAAAAACAGGCATAAGACAAGGAAGATAAAAGGGAAGAGGAAACACAGTACCTAGAGACTTCCATGGATGTTTTTCAATGAATACTTTAATTACAGCATCTAGTCTGGTTTCTACCCATGAACAATTCTATTTACTGATGAATACCATAACTAACCTACTTCCCCATAGCTAGCTGTCAGAGCGTTCATTATTATAAACAGATACTTTTAAAACATCTTTTTAAATTTTATATGGGGATATAGTTCATTTACAGTGTTGTATTAATTTCAAGTAGCAAAGTGATTCAGTTATATAGATACATATATCTATCCTTTTTCACCTTCTTTCCCCATATAGGTTATTATAGAATATTGAATAGAGTTCCCTGTGCTATACAGTAGGACTTTGCTGATTATCTGTTTTACAAATGGTAGTGTGTCTATCAAACAGATACTTTTTAAAGACATGGTATAATATGTCTTTGTGAGACTCTGGTTTGAATTGATAACATGTAATTTTTCTGAAGAAGTCCATCGGTTTTACATACAACCTGCAAACAAAAGCATCCTCTTTCCCACCTATAGTGGAAGGGAAAGTCTTCTATCACTCCTTACAAGATTAAAAAATCTCTAAGGAGACATTGTGCATGTAAGAGAGCATTTTGAAATGAGGTGGGAACACTAAGCCTGTGCTGTCCCATGATTGCATTAAAGTGGAAGAATGAAAGATTAGGCTGGTATTGGGTTTAAGAAGAATGCTGCTTGTGGATTTGTCATTAATGCCGTGACTCTATCTGTCCAAGCCTTTCCATTTCAATGTGACTTAGAATTCTAAAAGGAAGTCAGCTTAAAGGTGTCAACACAATCCCCTGTGTAACTTGCCTTCAGCAAAGAACCTCTATCTTTAATTTAACACAGTTGGCAATCTTGGTTTGAGACAGACTGTGATTTAGTTAACATGAAAACAGGATCACCTCTGTCACCCCCGGGTTGAATGAGGAGCTCAGCCCAGGCTTGATGGCATGTATGAACTATTGTAGAAATGATAACCTGCGAACAAAATGAAATGGCCTCAATGAACATGTGAAAGAATGGATGAAGCCACCCTCTTGTGGCTTGATCTCTTCTAAAGATGTGCTTTAATAATGGGTGTGTGTTATGTTACCTCAGTCACATAGATAAAACTCATCTTAATGAACCAGCTCAGAATAATCAATCTGATGCAATAAAAATCATCTCCACGTGCCAACGAGCAGCTCTTGTTAGGTCCTGATAAAGTGAAATCTTAGTTGCTTAGTCATGTCTGATTCTTTGCAAACCCATGGACTGTAGCCAGGCTCCTCTGTCCTTGGGATTCTCCAGGTAAGAATACTGGAGTAGGTAGCCATTCCCTTCTCCAGGGGATGTTCCCAACCCAGGGACTGAATCCAGATCTCCTGCACTGAGGGTGAATTCTTTACTGAGTCACCTTGTTCTATTAGATCCTGATAATGATGCAGCATATCCTGGGAGTCAAGAATTAGCATGTAATGGAAACACTCAACTCCTGGAGTAGTCAGTTTAGTTAATAAAAATCTTATCTTTTAACTACATGGATCATGAAGGTCAGGGAAGCCTGGTGTGCTGCAGTCCATGGGGTCACAAACAGTCAGACATGACAGAGCAACTGAACAACAACAAAATCTTCACCTTAGAAAATTTTCTAAAAAAGATAATTTATTTTCTTCATTCATGATCCATGTAGTTAAAAGATAATATTTTTATTGATTTGGAGACATTTTATGCCTCACGTGGACCATGTAATTCCCAAGATACTTGATGAAATGCAATTTCATATATTTAAGATCAGACCTGAAAATCAAATTTTCATTATTTTTTTTTATATTTGTGTCTCAACTTTGGAAGAAAAAAAGCATTTCCCTTACTCCTTCTAAATTCAATCAGATAGATTTTTAAAAATGAATGAAGAAAATGTTACTTTATATTCAAAATAAAGTATATTCATAGTGGGACAGTGAATTAAAGTTTCATCAAGTTATTTTTTTCTCAGGTACAAGGATGTCAAATTCATGAAAAGCCCCACTTGCATACTTTCTATATATGATCTCCAGCCTCAGTTTCTATTATTTAGCCCTAATTATCATCTCTAAGCGGAGAAGGCAATGGCACCCCACTCCAATACTCTTGCCTGGAAAATCCCATGGACGGAGGAGCCTGGTAGGCTGCAGTCCATGCTAAAGGTCGGACACGACTGAGTGACTTGACTTTCACTTTTCACTTTCATGCATTGGAGAAGGAAATGGCAACCCACTCCAGTGTTCTTGCCTGGAGAATCCCAGGGACGGGGAAGCCTGGTGGGCTGCCGTCTATGGGGTTGAACAGAGTCGGACACGACTGAAGTGACTTAGCAGCATCATCTCTAAGCAAAGCAAATAGCCACATAAATAATACAACCCCCACATATAAACTGTATGGAGAATCCTTTATTGTCCGTGGCTTATATGTCCTCCTAAAATCGAAGCATCAAATGGAAATAAATTAGATAAAAAATAAGGAGAAAAATGAAACTCCCCAAGAGATCAGGGTAATCTTAGCCCGGTCACTAAAATGCCAGACTATGTTTCTTTCTTCTCTAGTCTCTGAGTTTATAAGTAAGTTTGCAAAATACTTGTCACGAATGGTCATTAAAAGAGTCCTTGTAGTTTTGCAAAATAAGCCAAAAATAATTTGAAGTTATTTCCATCAGACTCAAAGTTGTATGCCTAAACTGGCACTTAATCACTACGGTAAAGTTGTTTTTCTTGAAACCAAATTTTTAGCAACCTCGACATTAGACATTGATTTTTTTAAGGGATAGAGCTTTAATAAAAAGGAGACAGAAACATGTCAGGTGCCTGGCAAGTGTGTGTCTTTGGAGTGATCATGTCCTTTCCCACTGTGGAGTCAATCAGACGCAGCTCTGACACAGCTATAAGACAAGGAAGTTCGTGTATTCATGCAAAAGGTCACCTATATGGCTTTTTTCAAACTAGTTAACTTGGCATATCAGAATTTCTATTTTTATTTTCATTTTCTGTGTGGGCGTGTGTGTTTGAGTCATTGATGTTTTGATGGATTATACACAAAGCATTTCTCACCAGGAATTTATCCAACAAGTCAAGGCACTTTGGTTATTAAATTGAGGTCTCATGTTAGAGGCCATTAAGCAAATTATTCAGTGCACTCTGCTTTAGCAGGCAAGGGCACAGGTACAGTACTTTATAACTGGTTAATTTCCTGCGGCAATTAAATTCTTGACACACACTTGGAATGAGAAACAATGGAAAAGGGAAAATTAAAGATGGCTTTCTATTGTCAAGTTTCTGTTGGAAAATGGGCCTTTGAAAAGAGGTTGATCTAATACATTTAAGGATTCACATCTTTTGTCCTATGGCAGATTAGAAAGTTCCAGTGGTTTACAAGCAGAGATAAATGTTTGGGGCTTTAGATTTATTTTATTTTTAGATTTTATACAAGCAGTAAGAGTTTCATTCTAATAGATTTTAACAGCTACTGTAGCAAACTAGAAAAATACTTTTTAATAGTGAAATTGGACTAATTCAATATACATGTTATATAAATGTCTAATTTTCAGTTTGATGGTGGATTAAGAGACAAGGAAACTATTAGTGTGTGTGGAGTGTGTGAGAGAACACTAATGTTTAAATTCAAGTTTAAATTCATTATAGTGGGAAAATCCAAATGAAGAAAAATGAGGTAGCTTTTCAGACATAAATTCTTAATAATTGAAATCAAAATAAAATAATTGAAATCAATAAAATTTTAGTTTTGAGATAAAATTATGTCAAAATAAAATTAGTTTCATGTTATAGCTATCTCTTTTTTCTTTTCTTTTTTTTACTTCTTCAGTATTTTCATCTGAACCCATAGTATAGTACAGCAGGTGGTTTACAGCATCAGATTTCTTTTCAGGCTGTACTTTTGTTCCTAACTCCTTCTGGATGTGTGATCATGTGCGAAGTACTCAAACTCTCTGGGCTGCAGATTTTTCTATGAAAAAAGTGGTGATGATAATAGCATCTACAACTCATGTTGTTATAAGAAACCAATGACATCAGGCATGCAGAGGGCTTAAAACAGGACTTGTAACACTAAATGAACATTAGCTCTTATAAATGAAATGTTCCCAGCATGAAGACAGGGCCTTGGCTTCACTTTACTGTATCTTCAACATCTGGAAAAGTATATGCTTAATAAATATATTTGAATGATTTATTGAATATTAATTTGTATTAGGAGATCTTATTCATGACTTAGCAGCAGCAGCAGCAGCGTTCATAAGTTAATAGGAAGTTAGTGATATGGTGTGATTTGAGGGGAGGCTAATGCAACGTGAGTCTGAGTGAACTCTGGGAGTTGGTGATGGACAGGGAGGCCTGGCGTGCTGTGATTCATGGGGTCGCAAAGAGTTGCACACGATTGAGTGACTGAACTGAACTGAACTTGAATGTAACTCTCAGCATCTGTGAAAATCTCTTTTTCAATATAACCAGTGCTACACAACATAGCACTTGAGAGTCCCTTGGACTGCAAGGAGATCAATACATGACTTGAGAGTCCCTTCAACTGCAAGGAGATCAAACTAGTCAATTCTAAAGGAAATCAATCCTAAATATTCATTGGAAGGACAGAAGCTGAAGCTCCAATACTTTGGCCACCTGATGTGAAGAGTCAACTCATTAGAAAAGACCTTTATGCCTGGAAAGATTGAAGGCAGGAGGAGAAGGGGATGACAGAGGACAAAATGGTTGGATGGCATCACTGACTCAATGGGTCTAAGTTTGAGCAAGCTCTGGAAGATGTTGAAGGACAAGGAAGCCTGGTGTACTGCAGTCCATGGGGTTGCAAAGAGTCAGACAAGACTGAGTGACTGAACAACAACAGCAAATATAACCAAGGCTTTTCTGATGGCTCAGATGGTAACAAATCTGCCTGCAATGCAGGAGACCCAGGTTTGATCCCTGGACTGAGAAGATCCTCTGGAGAGGAAATGGCTACTCACTCCAGTGTTTTTGCTTAGAGAATCCCATGGAGAGAGGAACCTGGTTGGCTACAGTCCATGGGGTCACAGTGAGTCAGATGATGAATTGAGCAATTAATACACAGACACACATATACATCTCAAAAGTATAAGATTATTCTTTTGGCTTGCATTGATTCAGTCTTTATATTGTGAATGAAGAGACAACATATTAGTAAAATTATATCCGTTCAGTCAGTTCATTCTCTCAGTAGTGTCTGACTCTTTGCGGCCCCATGAACCGCAGCACGCCAGGCCTCCTGTCCATCACCAACTCCCAGAGTCCACCCAAACAAATATCCATCGAGTCAGTGATGCCATCCAACCATCTCATCCCCTGTCATCCCCTTCTCCTCCTGCCCTCAATCTTTTCCAGCATCAGGGTCTTTTCCAATGAGTCAGCTCTTCCCATCAGGTGACCAAAGTATTGAAGTTTCAGCTTCAACATTAGTCCGTCCAATGAACACCCAGGACTGATCTCCTTTAGGATGTACTGGTTGGATCTCCTTGCAGTTCAAGGGACTCTCAACAGTCTTCTCCAACACCACAGTTCAAAAGCATCAATTCTTCTGCGCTCAGCTTTCTTTATAGTCCAAATCTCACATCCATACATGAACACTGGAAAAACCATAGCCTTGACTAGACGGATCTTTGTTGACAAAGTAGGCTCTGCTTTTTGATATGCTGTCTAGGTTGGTCATAACTTTTCTTCCAAGGAGTAAGCGTCTTTTAATTTCATGGCTGCAGTCACCATCTGCAATGATTTTGGAGCCCCCCAAAAATAAAGTCTGACACTGTTTCCACTGTTTCCCCATCTATTTGCCATAAAGTGATAGGACCAGATGCCATGATCTTCGTTTTCTAAATGTTAAGCTTTAAACCAACTTTTTCACTCTCCTCTTTCACTTTCATCAAGAGGCTTTTTAGTTCCTCTTCACTTTCTGCCATAAGGGCAGTGTCATCTGCATATCTGAGGTTATTGATATTTCCCCCAGCAATCTTGATTCTAGGCTTATACTTCCTCCAGCCCAGCGTTTCTCATGATGCACTCTGCATATAAGTTAAATAAGAAGGGTGACAATATACAGCCTTGACATACTCCTTTTCCTATTTGGAACCAGTCTGTTGTTCCATGTCCAGTTCTAACTGTTGTTTCCTGCCCTGCATACAGGTTTCTCAAGAGGCAGGTCAGGTGGTCTGGTATTCCCATCTCTTTCAGAATTTTCTTTTCTTTTTTTTTTTTTTAATTTTATTTTATTTTTAAACTTTACATAATTGTATTAGTTTTGCCAAATATCAAAATGAATCCACAGTTTATTGTGATCCACATAGTCAAAGGCTTTGGCATAGTCAATAAAGCAGAAATAGATGTTTTTCTGGAACTCTCTTGCTTTTTCGATGATCCAGCAGATGTTGGCAATTTGATCTCTTGTTCCTCTGCCTTTTCTAAAACCAACTTGAACATCTGGAAGTTCATGGTTCACGTATTGCTGTATCCTGGCTTGGAGAATTTTGAGCATTACTTTACTAGCATGTGAGATGAGTGCAATTGTGCAGTAGTTTGAGCATTCTTTGACATTGCCTTTCTTTGGGACTGGAATGAAAACTGACCTTTTCCAGTCCTGTGGCCACTGCTGAGTTTTCCAAATTTGCTGGCATATTGAGTGCCGCATTTCACAGCATCATCTTTCAGGATTTGAAATAGCTCAACTGGAATTCCATCACCACCACTAGCTTTGTTCATAGTGATGCTTCCTAAGGCCCACTTGACTTCACATTCCAGGATGTCTGGCTCTAGGCGAGTGATCACACCATCGTGATTATCTGGGTTGTGAAGATCTTTTTTGTACAGTTCTTCTGTGTATTCTTGCCATCTTTTCTTAATATCTTCTGCTTCTGTTAGGTCCCTACCATTTCTGTCCTTTATTGAGCCCATCAGCATTAGTCAATTTCACTTTACTGTGAAGGATTTGTCACACCCATTCCTAATAACAAATAGGTTATAAATCAGTATTCTTTTAAGGGAACATATAAAAGACAAAGAGATTATGAATTAAAGGCAATGGCAATGGGCTGGTAAGAGACCAGTTTTGCATTTTTTATGTCAGATGTAGATCACTATGTAATGTCAACCAGCAGAAAAGTGGGTTTCCAGAAGTCATGCAGCATATAATTGCTGAATTTAGAAAGAGAAGCCAAACTAGTTTCCTGCTATAACTGATCTAAATTATTTCTCTTAGTTTAAATTTTGGTGGATAATAGAAAACAGAAGACAGTTGGGCAATAAAATATGGAATCTTTAGACAAGAGCAATGGAAAGTTAAAAAACCTACTAAGGTCTCTGAACAAATAAAATGCTTCTCATCCTACAATTTTCCCCACAAAACTCCAAATAGATGGATGAATATTAAGGTGGCTAAATTTTCAGTGTTACCAATATAATCCCCATTCAGTATTTAAAACCTGGGCAAATGTCACCAAAATGGGTCATTATTTATACAATATTAAGTGAAAAGTCAAATAACGGTATTCTATATTGTGTAATTTTAGTCAAATTTATTTATCCTCAAATTGTCTGTTTCCTCCTTGATGAAAATCAGTCATAATGTCCTCTTTGCCAGACAGTAGTGAGTGTTAAATGGAGTATAAATACTGCTAGCGGGACCACTACTCTCCACCCATAAAGGATGTGTCCCCCACAAGGTCAGCCTCTTGTACTTCGAGCCATTCATGATCCTGTGTCTTAGGTTCCTATGATTCCTTCGAGACAGCTCAAGCAGTATCTCTGACAACTTCTCTGATTTTCACAGACCCTATTGTTTATTCTCTCTTATTTTCTTTTATTGTACTCTCTATGATTCTAACATTTAATGCACCTTCTGGAATGATTTCTGTATATCAAATTAAAAACAGCCAAATAATGGCCAGATCCTGGCACAGAGTCCCATTCAAACAAATGAGAATTTAGCCACTTGGAATATCTGTAAAGTGGTATAGATCTTTGCTGGAATCTCCCAAAGAATAGCCTAAGGGCCATTGCATTCAGAAAACCTGACATAATGGCTCTCCTTTCTATTACCAGACAACCCAGGCTCTCTTCTCTCCACTCCCCTGCTGTCTGGATAAGCTCTTTATTGTGTAGATCAAGATAAGTGAATACTGGGGTTTTATGGGGAGGAAGAGAGGCTCATTTTTGGCCTTCATTCTTTGTATAGTACCCGAACTTTGCACAAGAGAGCAGGTCCCTAGACTAGATGTGCAACACAGCAGTCTTCCTCCTTGGGAAATGAAGAAGAGATGTTTATAATTACTTATAATGCAAAATTTTCATTTTTATCCTAGTCATATAGTTGACTCTTCCCCTCCACTGCTAGTTTGAGTTCCTGCTTAATATAGGTATAAGGTAGAGTTTGGAAAAAAAAATGACAGATTGGCATTCCAAATATCATTTTGCTGCTCTGCCTTTTAAAAACCTCCACTTTATCTGTTTTTCCCTGCTCAGGTATCCCAGTTATCCTTTGGTTCATGGGTCTCCAACTCCTGGGCTACAGACCAGGTCTGTGTTCTGTTAGGAACTGGGAGGCGAGTGGTAGGTGAGCAAGCAAAACTTCATCTGCATTTACAACCACTCCCATCACTTACATCACCTCCTGAGCTCCACCTCCTGTCGGATCAGTGGCAGCATTAGATTCTCAAAGAAGCATGAACCCTACTGTGAACTGTGCACGTGAGAGATCTAGGTTGTGCGCTCCTTATGGGAATCATCCCCAAACCATCCCCCGTCCCCATCCATGGAAAAAACTGTCTTCCACAAAACCAGTCCCTGATGCCAAAAATGTTGGGGACTGCTGCTTTAGTCCATGGGTCAGCAAACATTTTCAGATCTTCCTTATTTTAGACTTTGAGGACCATAAAGTCTTTATGCTACTCAACTTTGTTCCTAAAGTGTGAAAGTAACTTCAAAAAAACTTAAACCAACGACTATGACAATATTCCAATAAAACTTTATTTAGAAAAACAGGTAGAGGGCCAAATTTGACCTGTGAGTCATAGTTTTCCAAACCCTATTAGTGTATCCATTGGTTTTGGTTGGCCTCAATGGCACCATCCAGCCCAATTCTTCTGAAAGGAATTTTTCTGGTATTCTGTCCTCCCCAAACCTGTGATTCAGAAGCATCAAGAAACTGGGCTTTAGAAAGACACTTGCTGTCAAGTTACCTAGATGGATTATTGATCCCGATGCAAAATAAAGCTTCAGGAGCTCTTTGGGGAAAGTTTTGAAATTCTAGGATAGCTGGTTTTTAAGAATGTGCACAATGTAAGGAAGATAGATGTAAATTATCATAAAGAGATCACAATAGCAACTGACATTAATTTAATGCTTATATCTTGCAAGATCCTGTACAATTTTACATGCTGTCTATTTAATCCAAATGATAATCTGAGGTAGATTCTATCATTTGCTCCATTTCACAGATAGAGAAGCTGAGTCTTGAAGAATTCAAGAAATTTGCGAAGATCACATAGTGAGGGTAGGACTGGTCTAGAGCTCAGGTATATTTGGCTTCTAAAAACAATTCTGAAAAAGAAGAGAAGAAATGAGTGAGAAATAATGCATTATTTTGGCAGTGGGATTTAGGGATGGGCAATGACTCAGCCATCAGTTGCTTCTATGTGAGCCAATCTGGCAGGTCATCTGGGCAATTTCAGGATTCCAAGTTCATGAACCAAATGCTAAGCTTGCCTTTTACAGAGTGACACTGCAGAGAGCAGAGAGGAACTTCTGAGCTCTCAGACAGAGCCTGAGGTTTCAAACCCATGATCTAGTTTTCAGAGCAGCTTTTACATCAAATTCAGGATGATGTCTTTAGATTTGTTCAGCACATCTGGAATTTTTTACAATGCATGTGATATTTTGAAAATCGGAAACAACAAGAATCATTTTCTTGTGAAATAAAAACTATTCAGGTAGCTAAGAAGTCCTCTATAACATAAGCCTCAGTATAGCAAAAGAGGAAACAATGAAACTGGTTAGTATATTTTTAAAAATTGTATGTTGATAATCCATTGGCCACTTTAAGATAAACTCTTTATACTTGAGAAAAAATAATAAATGATGCAGCACCTTTGCTTATAGAATCTAACACTTATGCTGAGTGTTTAACCAAAGCCCCTTAAAGCTTCCCCTTCCAGTGCATTCCTTATAGTATTAATTTGAATTCTGGTGCATCTATGCTAAAGCTGCGTATCAGTGGAAAAAAAAAACAAAACCTTCAGTTGCACACTATATACTTACCATGGCAACCTGATATCACATGGTGCACATGCTGGTCTGGAGGCAAAGAGCTTCACGGGCAGACACACACCAGACTCTCAGCCACGTGACTTTGCCTACAGTCAGCAGCCTTTGCCAAGGAAATGTGTCAGCGTAAACTGATAAACTCCGGGTTATTCTGACTCCTGCAATTCTCTGCTTTCTTTAGATCTGCTCACTCATCTTCTCTCTCTTCTCTCTTTCTTTCCCTCCCTCCCTGTCTACCTCTATCCCTCTCTCAGTTACATATCTTATTGTAGATATGGAATGCAATAGTTAAAGTTTCATTTACCATCTCAGATTGTCTCAAAATAATCCTTTCCAGTGACAAATCAATGACTTTGGGAAAAAAATGTTTTGCAATGTGGTGCATGCATGCATGCTCAGACATGTGTTACTCTTTGTGGCCTTATGGACTGTAGCCCACCAGGCCCCTCTGTCCATGGGATTCTCCAGGCAAGAATACTGAAGTGGGTTGCCATTTCCTCCTTCAGGGAATCTTCCGGACCCAAGGATTGAACTTGCATCTCCCGTGTCTCCTTCATTGCAGGAGGATTCATTATTGCTGAACTACCAGGACTATTAATTTCCGTATCAGTGTCTTAGAATATGCATAACATGTAAGCTTTCCAAAGACTGACAAATATCAGAAATGTCTATAGCATAAATGGTTTAATTTGCACAAATGATTCAGATTCTCTTCTTCAGTTTTATGTGGGGTTATTATTTGTTTGGCCATTATTTTAACAGAATCAAAATTGCTTATTAAGTAAAAAGTATTTATTAATTTTATTAAAACCAAAACCAAAATAAGTCCAGGCACAAATGGGAAAACAAAGCAAACAAAACAAAATAAAAATTTCAGACCATATAATGAATATAAATTCTATCTATTGAAAAGAGTGATGAAAAATGTGGTGGCTCCATCTTTTGCAAAAGTTATTTCAAATCACAGACTAGTATTTTAACCCATTTGGATTAAAGACATCACAGTTACATGCTTTCCATATGGTACAGAGGAATCAAACCACATCCACAAGCAATATACTCTTGGCATTCTTTCAGAGTTTCAGTTTACAGATTGGTTTTATTAACAAAATTCTACACTTTAATGCCTTGCTGGGACTCTTCCTCTCTAGTTTAGTTTCGAGAATATAAGGGCAGCAGGTTTTATGAACAGGCAACTCCCAAGATCTTATATAGGGTAATTAATCTTGTGATTTGTGGTAAAGCTTTTGAACTTCAGGTGAGTCCATTTTCAACTTCCAATGCCCGTCCATCAGATTCCAATGTTATTTCACAAGTAATCACGTTTCTGTGCAAATGTTTTTAATTAATAGCCATTGAGTAATTGCCTGCCCCTAAACTAACTCTCTCTCTCTTTCCTTTTCCTCACCTTTCTGTCTCTCTCCCTCTTTCTCTCTGTCTCTTCTCCCCCCACCTCTCTGGTCTCTTTCTCTTTGTCTCTGGCTCAAATGAGCTTGTTTGCTTGCAACCGTTTTGGAAATGATCCAGAACAAAATATCATTAGCATGTTCCGGGAACTCATTTGCAAATGGATTCATGCATTAAGAGGCCCACTTATAAAAATGTGGGGCCCTGTTGCATGTACTGTTAAAGCAGCAGAAAGATTGAAGAGCAGAGTTGTAGGAAAGGTTGACTAAAGTTTCCATCAGTGAGTGTAGTCTGATGTTCACAAAAAATAGAATTAAAAGCAAGATAATAATAAATAATATTTCCAAGAAAAATACTGCAAATGTGTAGTTGTTTAATTCAGTGTTAACAAAAGCCATTTCTTTTGAAAATAATATTGATATTGTATTTTCCCCCTTTGCCAAAACCTTAGAATAGGAACAATTACTGAAAAATTATAGTCAGTTCAAAATTAAACAAGAAATGTATAGCCAAATATTTTCAAAGAACAAATGTTAGAATATTTTAAAATTTTATGTTGGATATTATAATCAATATGGTATTGGTGTGTATACACATTTTAGTTTGTCCCTGGAAAGTTGAGTAGGAATGTCCTAAAGGGTCTTCAAATGTTGTTGTTGTTTTTTTTTTTCCCAAATGAAACTGAGTAAATGGCTTTCAAAAAACGTTACAGTCAAGCAGTATGAATCTTAAAATGTCAGCTGTTTCATTAAGCTGTATTTTGCAAAGATCAGTATTTATGGAATGTAGAACTGACTGTGAATAGAATGAGTGGGAAAAACATGTATCTCTATAACGATCAAACCATGAGCCAATATATTTTAATAAAATGATGACTGTCATTTGGCTGCCTGTGCGTTTCTCCCATTCAGTAATAAGACAGGGTCTGTGTGACTGCTGAAGACAGGTGCTCTTTGTGTTCCTTTCAGAGGAGTTAGGGAGGAGAACGTGGCTAAGGCTTTCTTCTGTGTTGTATAGGATGCTACATAAAGACAATTGAGTACCCAAATGAGGACGCTGCAAAGGGTGGGATGGGGAAGATCAGCATTGCACGAGTGGCCTCAGGGACAGCTGCCACTCTGCCCTCTGCTACAGCAGCCTCCTAAGGGGAGCTTAAAAGCTGCTTAGGAATTTCTATCAGTCAACAGCCACGGTAGGACCAGTCTTTCCACACATAAATTAGGGGAAATAAACCTATTGCTTTCTTAAAATTCTAGGAGAACTTTTAGTGTTTTAGGGCAAGAAAGGGCTGTTCTTTGAGTTAGGAAGTGTGATCATGTGTTAAAACGAAATACTTTAAAAATATAATGCTTTAGGCTTCCATAATAGGAAAAGCAATTCTTTTATTTTGAAAATGTTTATGCACTCACTTGATACAGGTGGATTGTCCATTAGGTCCGTCTATTAATAGTAGACACTGGAGTGTACAGCATGAATTTGAGGTGCTGTA
The DNA here is from genome assembly GCF_003369695.1 of Bos indicus x Bos taurus. Lineage (NCBI taxonomy): Eukaryota > Metazoa > Chordata > Mammalia > Artiodactyla > Bovidae > Bos > Bos indicus x Bos taurus. The sequence continues at coordinate 113,462,474 of NC_040077.1, forward strand.
GGAAGCCAGCTGGCATTAACTGATAATGCATTTTTGTTGTGAACTCTTTCTTCTGAAGACTATGCACCCAGTTATTTCATAATAGATAAATGTACTGATGGTGCCATTGATGTAGACAGTACAAGGCTATATATTATAGACTAACATGTTTACTGTGCTCCTATAAATATATCAACACACACATATATACATCTATACAGATGGAAAACGAATGTCTGTATGATTAAAAAGCCCCTTGAGAACTTGAGACCCTTCAGATATGATCAGACTTGCCCATCTGTGCCAGACATCAATGCTGAATCCACCCTTTGTTGGGTGAAACACTATTGTTCTCACGAGCTATTGAACAACCAGCTGAAAGTGCTCTCTGGGACAAGTCCAAAAAGTGTCCTGGGATATGAGAAGGTTATTGTATTTCACAATACTGCTCTTCCTGCATCCTGACCCACAGTTTGTGATTCTTTACTAGATATATATATATATATATATATGTTTTGCTTTTTTAAGAGACATTTTTCCTCTGAATTTGCAGCCCTGATAGTTGTTGCTGCTACTGCTGCTGCTAAGTCGCTTCAGTCGTGTCCGACTCTGTGCGACCCCATGGACGGCAGCCCACCAGGCTCCCCCGTCCCTGGGATTCTCCAGGCAAGAACACTGGAGTGGGTTGCCATTTCCTTCCCCAAATGGCAACCCGCTCCAGTGATAATTGTTATTTACCCTCAAAGATCTTCTGTAATTAAATGAACATTGAAAGTAAACTAAGCAGAGATAATTTAAGTATCATTTTATATTATTCAGTATACACAGCAGCAAAGGATTAGGTAAGAAAAAGAAAGTGATCTATGTAAAGAGATAAAGAATTAAAGTCTCTTAAACTCAGTTGTCCTTGCCTTATAAATATAAATGAAAAGTGAAAATGTTAGTCACTCAGTCATGTCTGACTCTTTGTCACCCCATGGACCGTAGCTCTCTAGGCTCTTCTGTCTATGGAATTCTCCAGGCAAGAATATTGGAGTGGGTTGCCATTTTCTTCTCCAGAGGATCTTCCGGACCCAGGGATTGAACCTGGGTCTCCCACATTGTGGGCAGACTCTTTACTGACTGAGCCACTAGGGAAGACCCTAAATGTTTAGAGTGCTGAAACCTGGGATATAAATGAAGATGAATTAAAATGAAGGACCCTGATGGTCAAATGATATGTTACACTTTAGTTAAAATCTTCAAAGATAGCAGTCAGAGTGGAAACTAAATGAGTTTAATTTTTTAATTTAATTTGACTGCTAAATACTCAAATCTCCTTATGCCCATAGCTACAATCTGCTTATTGATTCAGTTTTCTTTTAGCAGAATAAATTGTTTATCATTCCTAATTATTAAAATGCTTATGAATTTTCAACACATTGATATTCCTTTTACTAATTAATTTCTCTGTAAATTATCCACTTTAGTAACCCAAAGGGATGAATTTGTATTATAGCAGTTGCCCTTTTTGGCTTTATTTCGCAATCGTATTTATGCTCATGCATACCAACACAAGCATATAACCTGCATTCATTCAGCTATTACATGTAAATTTATTTCAGGATCACATATCATTGTGGTAAAGAACTTGGACCCTATAAACAGACAGATCTGGATTTAATATTTGGCTCCACCACTCACACCTTTGGAGCACGACTTTACTCATATGTAAAAGGGAGATATTTGATATTACCTCCTTCATGGGATGGTTCTAAGAGTTCAATGAGGTGATGCATATAATGTGCTGGGTATTGAGTACTAGTAAATGTAAAATTATTGATCACTTCCTAGGTGCCAGGCACTGGGACTTTCAGTTGTGCTGTGGACTTCTTACTGGGCTCACTGTCTCTAGTTCTTATACCCCACATTTAGTCAAATTAACATGTGCCTGTGCAGTCACTCACCCAGTTGTGTCCGACTCTTTGCAACCCCATGGACTGTAGCCCACCAGAGTCCTCTGTTCATGGAATTTTCCAGGCAAGAACACTAGAGTGGGTTGCCATTTCCTACTCCAGGGGATCTGCCTAACCCAGGGATCGAACCTACTTCTGCATCGGCAGGCAGATTCTTTACCACTGTGCCACCTGGGAAGCATGAAATTGACATTCAGCAGCCAAATGAATTGATCAGAGGAAGTCTCTTCCCTGGGCATTTTTGTGCTTTCTTTTGCCTGCTAAACGAAGGCCAAACAATCCTTAGTCCAACATTCAACATAAATCCGTTTACTAGGGCTGCTGTAACAAAGTAAAGTAAAGCTAGATAGTTTAAAAACTAGAAAGTTATCTCACTGTTCAATATCAAGATGTTGGTGGTGGTTCTTCCTGAGGGCTCTGAAGAAGAGTCTGTTTCGTGTTGCTCTCCTGGCTCCCAGTGGCTTGCTGGCAGTTGGCATTCCGTGACTTATAGAAGCACTACTTCCATCACTGCCTTCCTCTTCACATGGTGCTTTCCCTTCACGTGTCTATGTCCAGATTTCACCTTTTTATAAGGACCCAGTCATACTGGTTTAGGTGGCCACCCTTCTGCAACAGGAACTCATCTTAACATCTTCAGTGATCGTATTTTCAAATAAGGTCATAGTATGAAGTACTGTGGGGATTCCCTGGTAGTTCATCTGGCGAAGAATCCGCCTGCAGTGTGGGAGACCTGGATTGGATTTCTGGGTTGAGAAGATTCCTTGGAGGAGGGCATGGCAATCCACTCCAGTATTCTTGCCTGGAGAATCCCAATGGACAGAGGAGCCTGGTAGGTGGCAGTCCATGGGGTGTCACAGAGTCGGACATGACTGAAGTGACTTAGCAGCAGCCGTGGGGTTTAGGGAGCAGATGCCCACAGGGGAAAGAGATGGCTTGAGTAGCCACATGATTTACCAAAATAAATCATCAGAATGGAATAGGCTATGTGAAGGAAAAGATGAAGTGAGCTGTGAAATGAAAAATAGAATTTAGCAAACTATACTGCACCTTAAAACTATAAGAACAATTGTGTTATCTTGTGTCTAGCATCTAAAATGAAGCATCTGGGACTTAGGTTCTGTGCTGGGTTGGAACATGGGCTGGAACATTGTCACTTCACATGTGCTCCTCCAAAGCCACTTGGAAAGGCTTGGTGGTAGCAGTAAATGCTTTATATTTATGGAGGAATCAGTATATGACAAAGGAATTTCCTGCCTTCCCATGTTCTAATTATCTAAAGATAAAATCTGGTATGAAGTATCAGTATTTCCATATTTGGGGTAAATTTGTGTTAGAACGAGCTAAAAGACAGCTAGGTTGTCCCTTGTCACAAATAAAACCCAACATAGCTAGCTCTAATATTTGAGGATGTTTAGTTCTCTATTCTCAGAACACATTCCTTGCAGATCATAATTTTTCATTTTCTTCCCACTTCAACTCACTAAACAGAATAAAAGTAATACTACAGGATAATTCTTTGAACTTCTCTCAGAAAAGAACAGCATTTCACCACCATTTTGAATAAACTTAAAGCAACATGTCTGCAAGTCAAAATGAGGTTTTTTTCTAGACACAGACACTGGGCTATGTGCTTCATATACATCATCAGCTTTAGTCCACCTTCCAGATGAGGCTAAGGAGGTTAAGTAAGGAACCCAATGCCAAAGAACTAGTAAGTGTCAGAAAGCGTATCAAACCTAGACCTGTCTGTTTTTAAGCATTGCTTCATGTCAGCTCTCTTTTTTTAGGTAATTTATGGGTGAGAATTTCAGTCCAGATGACCACAGATGGTTAACTATGTCTCTTTCTTCCTCTCTCTGAACTTATGTAGACCATACATATACTGAAGTAACCAGGTAAAAACATGATTGCTTTCTTGTGATTTCATGCCCACCTTTTTATTTAGATCCTGAGTATGTTCTTAAACAGCAAGTTTCCCATCATAGCTTACTTTGTGTCTCCTCTTGGATCCTTTACAATGCCAAGTGCAGGACTGAGTGACTAGAAGGTGTGTTCAAACTATGGGTGGATTTTGAATTTTCAGTTTTACTGGGGACAAATGAGTTTTATTGCATATGGATAAATTTCATCTGAAAACCTCCACATTAAATAACGCCATGAATAAATTTGAGTATATATTCAGTGCTATTACATTGATGTTAAGAACCTACCATAGAATAAAAAATTCTGGCAAGTGCATTTGCTTTATCAAAGATAGACCCAGGCTCCCCTTTTCATAGAGCACTGCCTTTACTATGGCAGTTAAGTGGCAGGCTCATACCTGAACTCTAAACTGGGAATTCCAAGACCTTATTTGGCAAGAATTATAAAAGCATTGACAAATGACTGATGGTTTTATACAGGTCTTTCAATTGATTTCATCCCTAAAGATAAAAATATCAAAATGTTTCAGTAGATAATAACTCACATTTCACATAATATCTTTCTTTGTTCTAAATGAAAGAATTAAAGCTGGTAGGTATTTCTAAAATATTATCATCATACATCCAAGGGTGAAATAAGGCAATCTAAATGATTTGTTCATTCATTTACTCATACACTCAAATCATTTGTTGAACACTGACCATTTTTTGGCATTAAGAATTTTGATAGAGGACTTCGCTGGCAGTCCAGTGGTTAAGACTCTGTTTCCAATGCAGGGAGCACAGGTTCAATACCTGGTTGGGGAACTAAGATACTGCATGCTGCAGGGCATGGCCCAGAAACAAACAAAAATAAAATAAAAGGAAACTTTCTTATTGAAAAAAAAGAAAAAGAATTATGATAGGGTATGCACATGCTTTGGAAGGACATTTGATTGTGCAACCAGGCCAGAATTAGAGTGTCAAGTAAGTCTTCCTGGGAAAAGTAATAAATGAATTAAGACTGATGTGATGAGTAGAAGTTACCTAGAGTAAGATTCACTTCACTTCAACATTTTGGGTTTCCCTTATAGCTCAGCTGGTAAAGAATCCACCTGCAATGCAGGAGACCTGGGTTCAATCCCTGGTTTGGGAAGATCCCCTGGAGAAGGGAAAGGCTACCCACTTCAGTATGCTGGCCTAGAGAATTCCATGAACTGTATAGTCCAAGGGATCACAGAGTCAGACACGATTGAGCAACTTTCACTTTCATTTCAAGTTTACCAAAAGATTTACATCTTCTAGATGGGTGAAGGTAAGTTTGCCCAGACTTCTAAGAATCCTGCTCAGCTTGGGTAAATCTTACTTCTGATGGGAGATGCCTTGTGTAAAGAAAAATAGGAGAGCCCATTTCCCATTGCATTATGTAAGAGTATGGAAATTTAGTTAACCTGAGGCCATCACTGAGGGACACATCCATTCCTTGCATACAAACAGATAACGTTCTGAGCCTGGAAGAGGAGCAAAACCTCTCACCAGGGACAGGTTCACAGCTATGTGTAGGGAATGACATGACCAGGACTTGAGTGCCATTTGCAGGCCAAACTTTAACTGAAAATATACATTTGCTTATTGAGAAATATCACATGGAAAGGATTCTTGCACATGACTGTGGGGAATTCACCAAGCATTACCATGCCCCGCAATGAGGCTATATCTGGGCTACTGCCAGGTTTTTCTGGGATGATATCCTTCTGGATTGCCATGTGTTCATTAGGAATTTTCAGCTTTGACATGCCTACAGAATTAATCTGTATGAGTTCCAAGTCTTGTCTTGGGTTCATGCAGTGATTTTTAGATTAAAAATATAAGTCACTGATGCTTATGATGTGATGTGCTGTGAGATGCCTCTCCCTAAAGTCTCCTTTGCTCACAACCCACTTCCTGTCTCTGTTCAAACTGGCACATAAATGGGTTGTTCCTGCCAAGTGAGGCAGTTAAAAGAGGAACAATAATTAATTTAAGTGGACTTAAGTCAATGTCATTTCGGAAAAGGTGACAGTGTGCCCCATGGGTGCTTGGCATCATGCACAAATCCTGGGCTTGCAGTTAAGAGGCAATCCTTGTAGAAGCTGAATAATTCTTAAAATCAGATCTTAAATTCCAGGAACTTCAATGCTACTTTCCAATGATCACTTGGAATGATTCACAGTTGATGAATAACTGATTTTTTTCAAACATGATAATTTTTAAAAGTTACAGTTTTACAACACATATTAATTTTCTTAAAGTTACTAAGCTATTTACTGATAAAATATTAAATTCTAGTGAAGATAATCCATTCAGCAAAAGATATAAAAAAGGACATGCATAATGTTTGCATAAGAACTTCATGACCTGATGGATTAGAGACAGAAGGCAGAAAACTAGGACTAGAAAATGAAGCTAAGACTAAACAAAGGGTAGAAAATGAATTAAGAGAGGGGAATAGTGAAGTGACGTTAAGTGAAGTCGCTCAGTTGTGGCCTACTCTTTGCGACCCCATGGACAGTAGCCTACCGGGCTCCTCCGTCCATGGGATTTTCCAGGCAAGAGTACGGGAGTGGGTTGCCATAGTTAGATACAAACAAGGAGTTAGACTCAAACAAGGAGTATGTCAGAGGTCATCTTGGTTCCAGAGATTGGAAAAGGGAATCCTAGATACACTAGGTCAAATGAAGGTAGCTAGTTAAAGATAAAGAGGTATGTTAGAATCCAAAAGATACAAATATTGACAGATATCAAAGTAAACATTTAGAAAAAAATAGTCAGGGGCCCATAAGTCAACAGGAATCCGAGGGCAAGATGGAATAAGAAGGCTTATAAATTAGGTGAGATTAGGATTGAGATTTCAATGAGAAAGGCTAGTTTCACCCAAGTACAGAACTTCCATAAATCAAAGAATAAATACAGACTTGCTCAGGCAAAGAATGAATGATTGTACAAGAGTGCAGGAACTCAGAACCCAAGAAGTAAGGGAACAAGCTTCCACAATATGGCAGATGAGCTTCCAGGCTGGAGAATCTAGGCTAAGCGGCTGAGTAACAGGTAGAGAGAGGGACAACAGAGTTTGTACTAGTACAAGAGCTGTGTATGCCTAAGCTGCTGCCTGCAATTTCCTCTCTATAACAGAATAACCTCTGTGCATAAGTTTAGTCTCTCAAGGAGATTCACCTGACTGATGTGACAGTAATAAGAGATGGGATTTTCCAAAGTGTGTTCTGTGGAGTACTAGTCCTTTGGAAATGCTCTTTGCTTATAAACACTCCCTGATTTTTACTGTCAGGGGATTACACTGATATTGCCCTGTCTTTAGTATACGTGATGCACTTGCTCATATTAGAAGGTCTGAGAAGTTGTGTGTGTGTGTGTGGCGGGGGGGACACATTAATTTTTATCCTGTATTTCTAAAATTCCTCATACGTACTTGTCAGAGCCTTTGTTGACCAACCAGCATGCCTACAAAGGAAACTGCTCTTTGGAAATGTATTTTGATGGGAAAAGCCTGACCTTAAATTGTATCCCTGCCACTGCTTCTTGGCAAATTATTAATTTTTTGATATTTAGTTTCTTCACCTATGATATCAAGGTAATTACTAATTTGATAGAGCTGTAGTAAGGCTTAATGAGATTTTACAAATGAAAGCATCCACCAAAGGTACTTAAATATCATTCCTTCTCTTTCCTAATGCATGCTCACACAGAATTTTAAAGTGTGGTACATATATGCAAAGGAATATTACTCAGCCATAAAAGGAAACAAAGCTGGGTCATTTGTAGAGATGTAGATAGACCTAGAGTCTGTCATACGGAGTAAAGTACAGAAAGATAAAAACAAATAATGTATATTAATGTACATATGTGGAATCTAGAAAAAGGTACAGACGAACTTATCTGCAGGGCAGCAATAGACGTTTAGAAAATGAATGTGTGGACAAGGGAGTAGGGAAAGGGATAGGATGAATTGGAAAACTGAGACTGACATGCGTGCACTGCCATGTGTAAAACAGATAGCTAGGGGGAAGCTGCTGTATAATGCAGGGACTCAGCTCGGTGCTCTACGGTGACCTAGAGGGGTGGGATGGGGGAGGTTGGAGGGAGGTCTAAGAGGGAGGGGTATAGGTATACATATGTCTGATTCACTTCATTGTGTATCAGAATATAACACAACTTGTAAAGCAACTATATCCACCCCCTCCTATAGAAAAAGAAAAAAAAAAAAAGACTCCAGGCACATAGCTCTGGGAGCAGACATAATGTGCCAAGCAAGGGACCTCTGTGATGCTCTACAAGCAGAAGTTCCTTTACACATCAATACTTGTGGCATGAGTAGAACTAATTCCTGGGTCTGGGGCAAAATGATGGTCTGATTCACATTTGGTACCGTATCAAGAAAAAAGATAAATGTATAATCTCATTAAAAATAGAACTAGACCTTCAAGAAACTATCTTTAAAATAATAACCTCCTGTTTATCATTGTGCCATCTATGTCTGCTTAGAACTACATACAAATATTATACATAGAGTTTTGAAGTTTCTTTTAAGGAGCAGCTGCATATTCATTTTTCCACACACTTTAGACCTTTTCCCCTTTGGACTGGTGAAGTACTTTTATGAAATGCTTCCTCAGACTTAAAAGGAATAATCATTAGCCATATAGATATGGGAATTACCTGGTGGCTCAGACTGTAAAGAATCTTCCTGCAATGCAAAAGATGCAGGTTTGATGCCAGGGTCAGGAAGATCCCCTAGAGAAGGGAACAGTTATCCACTCCAGTATTCTAGCAAGGAGAACTCCATGGACAGAGGAGCCTGGAGGGCTACAGTTCATGGGGTCACAAAGAATTAGACATGATTGAGAGACATCCTGGAATGCGAAGTCAAGTGGGCCTAGGAAGCATCACTACAAACAAAGCTATGGAATTCCAGTTGAGCTATTTCAAGTCCTAAAAGATGATGCTATGAAAGTGCTGCACTCAATATGCCAGCAAATTTGGAAAACTCAGCAGTGGCCACAGGACTTGAAAAGGTCAGTTTTCATTCCAATCCCAAAGAAAAGCAATGCCAAAGAATGTTTGAACTGCTGTGCAATTGTATTCATCTCACACACTAGCAAAGTAATACTCAAAATCCTCCAAGCCAGGCTTTGCCAGTATGTGAACCATGTGCAAGCTGGATTTAGAAAAGGCAGAGGAACCAGGGATCAAATTGCCAGCATCCATTGGATCATAGGAAAAGCAAAAGAGTTCTGGAAAAAATCTACTTCTGCTTTATTGACTACGTGAAAGCCTTTGACTGTGTAGATCACAACAAACTGTGGAAAATTCTTCAAGACATGGGAATACCAGACTGCCTTACCTGCCTCCTGAGAAATCTGAATGCAGATCAAGAAGCAGCAGTTAGAACTGGACATGGAACAACAGACTGGTTCCAAATCAGGAAGGAGTACATCAAGGCTGTATATTGTCACCCTGCTTATTTAACTTATATGTAGAGGGCATCATAAGAAATGCTGGGCCGGATGAAGCCCAAGCTGGAATCAAGATTGCTGCGAGAAATATCAATAACCTCAGACATGCAGATGACATTACCCTTATGGCAGAAAGCGAAGAAGAATTAAAGAGACTCTTGATGAATGTGAGGAGAGTGAAAAAGCTGGCTTAAAACTCAGCATTCAGAAAACTAAGATCATGGCATCCAGTCCCATCATTTCATGGCAAATAGATGGGGAAACAATGGAAACAGTGAGAGATTTTGTTTTTTGGGGCTCCAAAATCACTGCAGATGGTGATTGCAGCCATGAAATTAGAAGACGCTTGCTCCTTGGAAGAAAAGCTATGACCAACCTAGACAGCATATTAAAAAGCAGAGACATTACTTTCCCAACAAAGGTCCATCCAGTCAAAGCTATGATTTTTCCAGTAGTCATGTATGGATGTGAGATTTGGACTATAAAGAAAGCTGAATGCCGAAGAATTGATGCTTTTGAACTGTGGTGTTGGAGAAGACTCTTGAGAAGACTCTTGAGAATCCCTTGGACTGCAAGGAGTCCAACCAGTCCATCCTAAAGGAAGTCAGTCTTGAATATTCATTGGAAGGACTGATGCTGAAACTGAAACTCCAATACTTTGGCCACCTGATGCCAAGAACTGACTCACTGGAAAAGACCCTGATGCTGGGAAAGATTGAGGGCAGGAGGAGAAGGGGACATCAGAGGATGAGATGGTTGGATTGCATAACCGACTCAATCTGAGTAGGCTCTGGGAGTTGGTGATGGACAGGGAAGCCTGGTGTGCTGCAGTCCATGACGTCACAAAGAGTCGGACATGACTGAGTAACTGAACTGAACTGAACTGAGAAACAAACACTATCACTCTCACTTTCATAGAAAGATATGTAAGAGAATTAAACACTTGCAGAAATCACATTCTTGGTTTTGTGTGATCTGCTGGCTCCCAAGAAGTTTAATACTTTTCTTTGCACCGTCTTGTGCCAAAGCAAGATGGCAAATGCTAGTTGGATTCAAGCGATCTCAATGGGCAGTTCATATTGGATGAGTTAAAATTAGTGGTAATCATCTCACGTTATACTTTTTTCAGATGACCTTGGAATTATTTTAAAAGACTCAAACTCTGTACTCAAAAGGAAGTCAACTACTCAGAATTATCTTTCATTCCATTGATTCTCAGGGAAATTTTTTTCTTCTCTCAGTTATGGCATTACCGACACTTCCCATAGAAACTCCACAAATGTGCTCTTATGCCAACCTAGCCAGAATCAATATGAGTTAAATTATGTGCGCTGGCAGCTACGCCCACCCTGAGTTCAGTGTTTTTCTCTCTTAGTGCACATGCTGTCTGTGTCCCATGCCATCTGTGGTATTTTTAAATGATGTGAACATATATGAATATTAAAATGTGATGCAGACTGAAGTGCTTCTAAAATGTAATGTCTTGCTGCAAAGATTTTCAAAAAAGCCTATATACATGTCTCAATTATTTGATTTATTATTTTTATACATACACACATAAAGGTGACTGACTAATATAAAATGTAGGAGTCAAAATGAGAATAATATGTGTTCAATTACATTTACTTGGAGTTAACTTTTTGAGAAATGTGGATCTCTAGAATTTTTACATGCTTCCCTGGTGGTTCAGTGGTAAAGAATCTGCCTGCCAATGCAAGAGACCCATGTTCAATTCCTGGGTCAGGAAGATCCCCTGGAATAGAAAATGGCAACCCACTTCAATATTCTTGCCTAGGAAATCCCATGGACAGAGGAACCTGGAGAGCTACGGTCCATGGGGTTACAAGAATTAGACATGACCTAAGAGAATGAACAAAAACAACAGCAAGAATTTTGTGGCTGTGAGGAAGGGAAAGTGGATTTCTGAGTTTATTTCAGTCATCATGGGCCAAGTGTTATTGAAACAATATCACCTTCCTATCAATTTTGTTGCCAAGTTAAAATGTCAAGGTGAAACAACACAAAATCTTAGCAACACAGATACTTTGCCAACCTAGTTTGGTAATATATGTTAAAAACTGATACCACTTATTTATGTTATTCATCAGTTTCTTCTATCAAGCTTCAAAAAGTAATTTTAAAAGCCTGCAGCATTTTCCTCCTCTATCCCTATAATGGCACAAACGATATACATTGAAAAATAAAGTCATTCCATGTTTTATGTTATTGACCTAGATATTAGCTATGCTAATTTATGAAAAAAAATGTGTTTTGCTAAAAAAAATATACAGGTATATCACTGAAATGTTCTGCAGCAAAACATTAAAAAACATGTTTGAGTTACTCATAACATCTGCAGATATTTCAACCACTCTTACTAGAAAATGTTGATGTCTTTACTATACACAATTTTTCCAAAATACTACCTACACCAGATTGCTAATGTATATCAAAATTTTGTTCAATATTTTAGAGAACAACAAAACTTGTACCAAATGAACATAAAAATGTTCATTTTTTTGAAAATATCTCATGAAAAATATCTCATTCATTGATATTTCTGGTGCTTCACTTGAGTTTGAATTTATATCAAAACAGCAAAAAGATCTTAGAATTAAGGAATAACTAAGTTTCAGGGGTACCATCTGGAAGAGACTGTGCTTTTCTCTTACTCCACTTTTTGACACTGGATGTGATACATTTATATATTTTAATCCAGAGTCATGTGCATATTGGGGTTTGAATTAACTGAATTCTGATGTGAATGGCTAACCTGTGGTTTATGTGACCTGTGGTACCTCTTAAAATGAGACTATAGAGGACGAGGTGGTTAAACAGCATCACTGACTCAATGGACATGCATTTGAGCAAACTCCAGGAGATGGTGAAGGACAGGGGAGCATCGTGTGCTGCAGTTGGTGAGGTGGCAAAGAGTCAGACATGACTGAGCAACTGAACAACAAAATATATATACACATACATATATACAACACACACACACATATGTAGACATACATGTATATATATGTGTGTGTATAACTTAAAATCTGAGTATCCCAATTTAATACTAGGCTGAAACAAAAATGAATTAGAATATCTTATAAAATATAGAAAAGAAGACATTAAGAATAAACATTTTAGTTAAAGAGATGTATAGACATATATATGCAAGTTAATTTTTTCCAAAATTTTTAAATAAAATATTTTATTTATTTAATTACTTATTAGTTAAAATATCCAGTCTTACCTTAAGCTCTAACTTTTTTTTTGTCTAAATTTTCTAATCTATAAAATTAGTACCAAATTTACAGAATTATTATTGTAATTGCAAATGACTTAGTATATAAGACTAAGAAAGCATTAAAGAATATTGGCTCCCACAATTTTCCATTTGCTTATTTATTTATTAACTCATTCATTCACTGAATCAATTATCCTCTACTGAATCTGGGACACAGAATCAAATTATTCTCTCCAGTGTGAATAACTAATTTTACCAGGTAGAATTATATATATGTGAGTAGTACCAGGTAGAATTATATCAAATGTGAGAAAACAATTACTGGTTCACTTGAAAGTGAGAAAATATGAAGTTACCTAGAACCACAGAGGAAGAAAGTACTAGCTGAAGAAGAGCCAGAATGAGAAGACCCAATACCATGGTGTTCACAAATATTAACCATTTTTAGTAGTGTTTCATTGTAAGATCCAATTACATAATATTGATTTATTAAAAAGTGCATACATGCTCAGTCACCAAATCATGTCTGATTGATTGTAACCCCATGGACTGTAGCCCTCCAGGCTTCTCTGTCCACAGGATGTGCCAGGCAAGAATACTGAAGAGGGTTGCCCTTTCCTTCTCCAGGGGATCTTCCCCACCCAGGGATTGAACCCATGCCTCCTGCATTGGCAGGGGGATTCTTTATATACTTCAAGGCAATTAAAATTTCCCTGTTAAGTTATGAGGTAGTCAGTACACAGCAGCAGGGTTTTTAACAGAGCCACAAGGATTACTCCTGCAGCCGTTACCTTTGGCTGATAAGGAGACAATGAACCCAAACGGATTCAGACAGTTCATTACATGTACAGACCATGAAAGCAAGATCAGAATGGTGTTTGCTCCCCATGGTCCTAGTCCCAGAGAAAGCTTTGAACCAAAGAAGCCATATGAGAGAAAGTGCAAGCTGGATCTTTTCCACTGAGAAAACACCACCAACCTACAATGAGTTTTTCAGACCTATACAGAATCTGACAGCTATAGCCTAGGATCAGTGAGGCCGTAGCAAGATTGATGAGAAACTGCCCCATGGCAGCTTCTCATCAGACTGCTTTCCTCCACTGACTGTAGCAGAAATCGACAGATGCTGGGCCAAGACTCTGGGAAGACTGTGGTCCAGCCTTGACCACGTAGCCCCAATGGAGACATGCAAGGTCATCAGGACACCTCCTGCTGTAGATGTGCCCTTTCACCCCTGGATTGACCCCATTGTTCTTTGGAGGCTAGCCCAGCCTCCCTCAGGTTTGTTTAAAAACACTTTTTACTATAAAGTCCATTTATAAATTATTTATATATAAACTTGCTAGTCTTAAAATATTATAACATTTGATACTAATATCAAATAAATGTGAACTTCATTACCTAGATAGTTCAATATTGAGACAATAAAAATTGTCTAAAAATGAAGTACTTTGAGTTGCAAACCCCAAACCTGCTGTGAAATGCTAGTACTGAAGAAGAACTCTGATAAGAGAACATACATAAGTAATGTTGAGTACATTCCAAACATGAGGACTAGAATCTTAAATCTAGTGTCAATTCTTTAAATTATATAGAATGGATGAAAAAAATGAGGCAAAATGATTAGATAAAACGGGTCAAAAGATCAAATAGAATAAATCTATGCTGCTCAGAGCCCTAATCGGGAAGAAACTTGGCAATGGCCAGGGAACAGTAAAATCAATGTTTTCTACCATCCACTGCATCATTTATGCTTAATTCAATATGAACAATTTGAACTTGTCGTTCCCTAGCCAAGAGATTATAAACGAAGATGGTGCATACAGTGAGAGCAGTTCCAAACAGCTGTTCAAACAAATGTAATTTCTGAAAATGTTCTTGATGTTCTTTGGTCTGAGGTTTAGTTTAAAAGGAACTCAGGTGAGGATTCCATTTGAAGTGGAATTTAGGAAGACTGAACTTGTGATGAAAAAGCAAATGAACCTGGGAAGCTGTCCCACTCTGTTGCCACCTGAGGTTGGCCTTTTCAGCTTTGCTGGCAAAATACAAGCTCACGGCCACGGCTGGTTAGTGACGGACTCAGCTCTATAGAAGAAATATAGAGTAAGAAAGAATTTTGGTAGGAAAAAAAGAAACAAGGGAGACGAAGAAAGCAGGCCACGCGGAGGAATTGGCATCTCTTCAGCCAGTTAACACACCACCTCCTGCTTTTGAGGACACAAACTGTAATCCAGTGACAGTCATCAATAATTGTTAAAGATCTGGAAAAGCGATGCCATTGTGGTAGTGGAGGGTCACGCTGGAAAGAGATAGGAGGAACTGTAGGCAACAAAGAATGGTTTAAATACAAATATTCAGGGGATGGGGAGCAGGGAAAGATGCTAGATTGCTTAAAGTGTTAGTCATTCAGTCAAGTCCGACTCTTTGTGACCCCATGGACTATAGCCCACCAGGCTCCAATGTCCATGGAATTTTCCAGGCAAGAATAACAGAGTGGGTTGCCATTTCCTTCTCCAGGGGATATTCCTGACCCAGGGATCAAACATGGGTCTCTTGCATTGCAGGCAGATTCTTTACCATCTTAGTTACCAGGGAAGCCCTAGATTATTTGAGCAGATATCTTTCTTTTAATGAAATAATTTATGTGCTCATTCCTTCCTTATTGACTTTTAAAAGGTATATGAATAAATTTGTCCTTAAAAAAAATCTCTTAGGGATTTCCCTGGTAGTCAAGTAGCAAAGACTCCATGCTCACACTGCAGGGGGCTCAGGTTTGATCCCTGGCCAGGGAACTAGATCCACACTGCAACTGAGAGCTTGCATGCAACAAATAAAACCCAGTGCAGCCAAATGAATAAATAAAATTTAAAAAACCAAAAAAAAAAAAGCTCTTAAACTAAAATTATAGGAAATGAATTCTTCTACTCTATTGATTTTTAGAACTCAAATAATATATGTGTTCACATCTCTGGTGAATGGGCATAGGTGCATCCAGGTCTAAATATTCCCAGTCATGATGGGTCTCATTTCCTCCAAGAAGGCTCACACATTAAGCTACACCTTCCAAGCTATCAAATTATCATCACTGTTTAGAAGCACTGAGTGATGACAAGCCATCATCTTTGTCATGCTTCAGAATCAAAATTATCCAGCAGATTCAGTGAGCAAGTTCTAAGTTTAGGTTGTTAATTTTCAAATTGGTTTGCAAACTGTGAGCTTTGTTTCTGCTCATTGCCCTTGTGGTTGGTATACATTCAGATCTCCATCTATTCTGGTGAGTAAAAAGGACGCGTGTGTGTTTATGATCGAGCACTTCTACACAAATTGCATGGTGAATTCCTTGGGGACAGTGTCTGTTACAGCATTTCATTGCATCTCTTAGTATTCAACATAACATGCTGAATATATACATTTAATAATGAGGAAAGAGAAGAGCCAAACAGATACATATTTGTTGAACATGTGCTATGTGACATATACTCTGCAGGTCATAAAATGGCAAAACAGAAGAGTGGAAAGTTTTATATTGTGATAGTAGGTGTCCATGCACTAGCGGTTATTTATCTTTGAGTCTAATTACCTTGACTGAATAAGAGAAGTAGTAGTACTGACCTCACAAGAAAGGGTCAAATGAAAACAGCATGTATTCTATATAGTATAAACTCTAATATGCTATGCAAATAAGGAGAGTTCTTATAATACTATAGAGATGAGATGTGGTCCACTGGGAAGAAAACTTTACCATATATTTGAAGACATGAGAGCTGATTCTTGATACAGCAAAAAATATGCAGTGATAAGTCATGTAATAAGGAGATCATTTAATGTATGTAAGTAAAGCAAAAGCAAACTACAATCTAGACTAGTTTCTTTACAAATGTATTTTCATTTTTAAACACTATTTTCTACTTTGTACCCAAGGAAAGGAGATATCTCTCAATTCATAGCACCTAATCCAGACCTCACATTTTTCCGTGTACCATAACCAGTTCTTACAATCTGATGCCTAATAAGTATTTGTTAGGTACCAGTTTTGTAGGACACACTGTGTGGAATCAGAGAAAGATAACACGTAGTCTTGTTCCTTACCTTAAGGACATTTTTGGGGAGAGATGGAAAAGAAGGTGACACAGACATTAGAAATAAAGAATGCAACACCATTAAGGAAAATGCTTGGTGTGGGCACAGACTGGAGGGTATGAGGAGAGGTATGTGCTGGAAATGTGACTTCAGTAGGAATGACTCAGCTAGAAAAATAGATTTAGTGGAATACTTCTAACATTAGTAAATATGAACCGTGAAACACATGAGATGTGCTTTTGTTTCTGAGGAAACTGGTCTGGATTTTAGCAGTGATGGCAAACCCAACTCAAAATGTCCTAGTGGGATTCTTTTTTTGCTCAGTTAAAATGAAATTCACAAAATAGAACTGCCTTCAGCTCAAAGGATGGTGCCTGAAGAAGCAGACGACAGTGATTAAGGCTGTCCTCCTGGAATCGCGTTTCTAAGGTTCTAACCCCTAGTTTTGTCTCTTGATGACTGTATGTCTCTTCAGTTCAGTTCAGTTCAGTCCAGTCACTCAGTCGTGTCCAACTCTTTGCAACCCCATGGACTGCAGCACACCAGGCCTCCCTGTCCATCACCAACTCCTGGAGTTTACTCAAATTCATGTCCATTGAGTCTGTGATACCATCCAGCCATATCATCCTCCATCATCCCCTTCTCCTCCTGCCTTCAATCTTTCCCAGCATCAAGGTCTTTTCCAATGAGTCAGTTCTTCACATCAGGTGGCCAAAGTACTGGAGTTTCAGCTTCAGCATCAGTACTTACAATGAATATTCAGCACTGATTTCCTTTAGGATGGGCTTGTTGAATCTCCTTGCAGTCCAAGGGACTCTTAAGAGTCTTCTCCAACACCACAGTTCAAAAGCATCAATTCTTCGGCACTCAACTTTATAGTCCAACTCTCACATCCATACAAGACTACTGGAAAAACCATAGCTTTGACTAGACAGATCTTTGCTGATAAAGTAATGTCTCTGCTTTTTAATGTGCTGTCTAGGTTGGTCAAAACTTTTCTTCTAAGGAGGAGCAAGCATCTTTTAATTTAATGCCAAGTGTGTCTCTTGGCACCCTTTAAAAATTGTGCACCTGTTTCCTCAGCTGTAAAACAGGAATAGGATTGTTGCAACCAACACAAAGTATTCCCCCATGTCTAGCAATTCCTGATTCAGGACGATCCCTTGCAGGAGGGCGTGGCAACCCACTGTAGTATTCTTGATGGGAGAATTCCATGGACAGAGGAGCTTGGCACGCTGCAGTCCGTGGGGTGACGGAAAGTCAGACACCACTGAAGCAACTTAGCATGAGCCTGAGTGCTTAGAACAATGCCCATGACATCATAAATGGTCCATGAGTGTTAACTTTAGCTGTTAGGATCCAGTCTCTCAAGATTTTTTCCATGTCTCAAGAACAAAGAGGTGTCTAAAAGCTCCCAGATGAGGACCAATGGAAAGAAAGTGTCCTTTTCCAGGTCATGGCTTTGATTGGTCATCCTTAAATATGGCCGGAAAAATACCATGTTCTGAACAAGCCTGAATGCTTTGCACGGAATATCCTTGGAATAATGTGAAAAAATAACCCTTAGAGGAGGGGGTTGAGAAAGTTTTCAAAAAGCAAAATAGTGCTGTGAACACATAAATGACTAAATCAGTTCAGTTCAGTTCAGCCGCTCAGTCGTGTCTGTCTCTTTGTGACCCCACGGACTGCAGCACGCCAGGCCTCCCTGTCTATCATCAACTCCCAGAGCTTGCTCAAACTCATGTCCACTGAGTTGGTGATGCCATTCAACCATCTCATCCTCTGTCATCCCTTCTACTCCCACCTTCAATCTTTACCAGCATCAGAGTCTTTTCCAGTGAGCCAGTTCTTCCCATCAGGTGGCCAAAGTATTGGAGTTTCAGCTTCAGCATCAGTCCCTCCAATGAATATTCAGGACTGATTTCCTTTAGGATGGACTGATTTGATCTCCTTGCAGCCCGAGGGACTCTCAAGACTCTTCTCCAACACCACAGTTCAAAAGCATCAATTCCTTGGTGCTCTTCTTTCTTTATGGTGTAACTCACATCCATATATGACTACTGGAAAAACCATAGCTTTGACTTTATAAATGGACCTTTGTTGGCAAAGTAAGTTTCTCCTTTTTAATATACTGTCTATGTTGGTCATAGTTTTTCTTCTAAGGAGCAAGGGTCTTTTAATTTCATGGCTGCACTCACCATCTGCCGTGATTTTGGAACCCAAGAAAATAAAGTCTCTCACTCTTTCCTTTGTTTACCCCTCTATTTGCTATGCAGTAATAGGATCAGATGCCATGATCTTTGTTTTTTGAATGTTAAGCTTTAAGCCAACTTTTTCACTCTCCTCTTTCATTTTCATCAAGAGGCTCTTTAGTTCTTCCTCACTTTCTGCCATATGGGTGATGTCATCTGCATATCTGAGGTTATTGATATTTCTCCTGGCAATCTTGATTATCTTGTGCTTCATCCAGCCTGGCATTTCTCATGATGTACTCTGCATATAAGTTAAATAACCAGGGGACCAATGTACTCCTTTCCCTATTTGGAACCAGTCTGTTGTTCCATGTCCAGTTCTAACTGCTGCTTCTTGACTTGCATACAGATTTCTCAAGAGGCAGATCAGGTGATCTGGTATTCCCATCTCTTTCAGCATTTTCCACAGCTTGTTGTGATCTACACAGTCAAAGGCTTTCGTGTAATTAATAAAGCAGAAGTAGATGCTTTTCTGGAACTCTCTTGCTTTTTCTATGATCCAATGGATGCTGGCAATTTGATCCCTGGTTCCTCTGCCTTTTTAAAATCCAGCTTGAATATCTGGAAGTTCACAGTTCATGTACTTTTTAAGCCTGGCTTGGAGAATTTTTTGAGTATCACTTTGCTAGCGTGTGAGATGAGTGCAATTGTGCAGTAATTTGAATATTCTTTGGCATTGCCTTTCTTTGGGATTGGAATGAAAACTGACCTTTTCCAGTCCTGTGGCCAGTGCTGAGTTTTCCAAATTTGCTGGCATATTGAGTGCAGCACTTTCACAGCATCATCTTTTAGGATGACTAAATACTAGGTAATAAATGCAATGAGTTACTTTTGCAAGCTTTAAAGGGAATAGTAAAAATGAATTAATTAAATTAAACAGGAAAGTTGGAATCAGGTTGTGAAAGTATTTGATTTTTGGCATTGGAGAGAATAGGTGAACAATAGGAGGAGACACTGAGGACAGAAGATCCAACTACAGCTGCCAGGCACCAGAAAGATAAGGAATTTCTGGGATCAGTTTGAAACTCTCCATGATCTGTTCTTGTCCACAGTGAATGACAAGAGCTTTATCTGATTTCAGATGCCCTTGATCTTTCAATATTAATATTTGCCTTGTTTATATAATATGTATATATGTATGTGTGTTTGTGTGTGTGTGTATATATATATATGAACCCAAAATATATCTGTTTTTATGCAGAGCATAATTTCATTGCAGTTAAGTGAAATCAAAGAGTTTTTTTTCTTATACTGTGAAGATTTAGATGTGCCTAAGCTCTGTCACTGTGTGTAAGAGTAATTTAGAGAATGGAAATTGTTGCTCTTCCTTTCAAAATAAAATTGGATACAGGATGAATGCATTTACCAGACCAAGCAGATGATGTACACATTATGGAAACCATTACGAAGACTTTAATTTGAAGTACCAGGTGGACCACTTTAATGCTGATAGAAACCTCTGGCTAATTCTAGTTCAAATGATCATGAAACCTCACATGGCTCACACTTCTCATTTTACTCAAGTACACATTTCTGTAGCATTTAATAAAAATAAGAAAAAAATAACGGACCAAGTAATGTTTTTCTTAGCTTCAAAACTGTTACATGATGTGTTAATATGAATAGAATGTTGGTTCTTTTACAGTTTCATTCAACAAACATTTTTCGAATTTCTTCCAAACCATATGTTCCTGCATTGTTTTATTAATCCATTAACTTGTATAATCATCACAGTAACTGTGCAATAAGTACACTAACCTCACTTTCTCCTCTATCCATATATGTATCCATACGTAACTTGTAGTAAGAAATATTAAATGGTCTGCTGCTTCTGCTGCTCAGTCGCTTCAGTCATGCCCAACTCTTTCTGACCCTAGGGACTGTAGCCCTCCAGCTCCTCTGTCTTCCATTATCTCCTGGAATTTGTTCAAATTCATATCCATTGAGTCGGTGATGCTATCTAACCATTTCATCCTCTTCCAACCCCTTCTCCTTTTGCCTTTAGTCTTTCTCAACATCAGGGTCTTTTCCAATGAATCAGCTCTTGGCATCAGGTGGCCAAAGTATTGGAGCTCCAGCTTCAGCAACAATCCTTCCGATGAAAATTAAGACTTGTTTGATCTCTTGCAGCCCAAGGGACTCTCAAGGGTCTTCTCCAGGGTCTTTTCCAGTTTGAAAGCATTAATTACCAGGAAGCAGTGTTCCCATTGAGGGGATGATGAGGTTCCGAATCTATCTTAATTCATTTGAAGTGTCTTGTAGCTCAATAATCTGAGGGACTTGGATTCAAATTCTGTCCCAACGACTCATTACTTCACTTCTCTTAGTCTTGGTTTAAAATGATGAAAACAGTAGTACCCATCTTATAGAATGGGGATTAAAGGAGTCAGAGTTGTAAGTTGCAACAGCACCTCACCAGCCTCTTAGGAAGGACTCAGTAAATGATATCTATTGTTAGTTATTAATCTCCCAAGAGAAACCCGAGTCCCCTCTGCAGTGCTCATTTCAAATGGCCATTCTGCTTAAAGTTATACACTTAAGGCAGAAGATAATTCATTAGCTCCCAATCCAGCCCATTTCATCTTTAAACAGCTCTCTGGAATGGTTGGAAAACTATTCCTTGTAAAGAATAAAATCCTTCTTCGTGTACCTTCTTCACATTGATTTTTGTTCTGTCCCTTAGGACTTCGTTGTACATTCCGCATTCTTCTTTCATTTGATAGCCTCCCAAATATGTGAAGACAACTTTCAAGTTTCCCATTGAATTTGTTTTGCTCTAAGCTAATAAGCAACTCAAGAATGCCTGGGGTTGTTAGGTTGATTAGTCTTTTGTTATTGTTTATTTTGATTTGTTTCCTTTCCAAGTCCATGTTAAAAGGTAATAAAATGTACTAACACACACACGAATACACACACAGAAAATTCTGCTTCAGCCTTAATGTTACTCTAAAATCTCTGGTTTTGGCTTTATCCTGGGCCTATGGAACGCAGAGCAGCAAGATCCCTGTTTCAATGTAATGCCTGCTGCTGCTGCTGCTAAGTCGCTTCAGTCGTATCCGACTCTGTGCGACCCCATAGACGGCAGCTCACCCAGGTCCCCTGTCCCTGGGACTCTCCAGGTAAGAACACTGGAGTGGGTTGCCATTTCCTTCTCTGGTGCATGAAAGTGAAAAGTGAAAGTGAAGTCGCTCAGTTGTATCTGACTCTTAGCGACTCCATGAACTGCAGCCTACCAGGCTCCTCTGTCATGGGATTTTCCAGGAAAGAGTACTGGAGTGGGGTGCCATTTCCTTCTCCGAATGTAATCCCTAGAATTTCTAATTTCTGTGTAATCAACCATTATGAGATATTTTATTATACTCTCAAATCCAATCAGCACACTCAGTTCAGAAATTGAACAAGGCATGCCATTCAGCTCTTCTGTGTACTTACCTCTGAATATTCACTTTCAAATATAGGTAAGCATTCTGAATGTAACTCAGATCATAAGTCTTTTTCTTTCTTTATGAGCTAAAAATTTTGTCAATGATGTGCAGTGTTTATTTATTATTGTGCAAATAAAACTATGATTATGAAAGATGTTAATTTTATGCACAAAACATTAATGAAAGTCTTTTTTTGAAGGCATTTAAAATAGTTAAACAGATCGATGATGACTCCCACAAATGCATTCCTTGGAAATCTGAACAAAATGAGTGAGCCATAGAAAAAATTTTGAAGTAAAATAAAATAAATAAATAAATAAATAAAATAAAATAGTTAAACAGGAAAACATATTGATAGCTAATATAAATGTTTACAATAAGTAAGGGACTCTGCTGTATCAGTGTTTCTCATGCTTTAATCTGCTGACAAATCAGCTGGAATCTTATAAAAATTCAGATTCTGGTTCACTTGGTGGACCCTAAGTTTCTGTTACTTCTATCAAGTTTCCAAGTGATGCCTATTTTGAAGAATATTAAATCCTGTCTGGGACAATGAATGCTTATAAAAATAAATATATATACATAACAGAAAAACAGGATGAAATATCATAATTTTAAGAGCATTCTTTTCATATTACAGCCAATGAGATCACTTTTGTTTGAAAATTTCAAGTTTATGATGATCACATAGGCATGTTCCAGACCAAGTACTAGTCTATTACCTTTTTAAACAAATAAATTAGTGGTTTTGTGTTACAGTATAAGACTTTTGAAACTTGACTAATAGATTTTTCACAGTAAATTTCAGTAAAAATTTGTCATGCGTGCATGCTCAGTTATGTCTGACTCTTTGTGACACTATGGACTGTATGTAGCCTACCAAACTCCTCTGTCTATGGGATTATCCTGGCGAGAATACGGAGTGGGTTGCCATTTCCTCCTCCAGGGGATCTTCCCAACCCAGGGATCAAACCCGTGTCTCCTGCACTGGCTGACAGATTCTTTACCACTGAGCCACCTGGGAAGTTCCACTAATAATTATTTTTTTACAAAATTACATACTTATTCTAGTGTCTCAGTTGTTCGATTTTGATGGTGATAATGGCTTGAACTTTATAGCATAGCCAGCAGAACAATGACTCTGCAGAAACGTCCGTGTCCTAATCCTTAAGGCTCATGCACATAGTATATTATATATCCAAGTGGAATTGACTGACTGTAAAATAAGGAGATTGTTCTGCATTATCCGGGTGAACAGAATGTAATTACAGGAGTCCTTAAATGGAGAAGAAAGAGGCAGAAGTGTCAGAGTGATAGGACTTAGGAGAAGCTTCAACTCATTGCTGACTTTGAAGATGAAGGAAGGGCCATGAGCCAAGGACTACGAGCAGTCTTTAGGGGAAGGAAAAAAAGGAAAACAGATTCCGCCCTAGAGTCTCTAAAAAGACCTGCAGGTGCCTTGGTATTACCCATCAAGACCTATTTCAAATTTTTCAACTCCAGAAGTCCAAGAAAATGAATGCACGTTGTGTTAGCCACTACATTCGCTGTCATTTATTCCAGTAACAATAGCAAACTAATATGCTCATCTTTGGCCCAAAAATTATTCTAATCCTTAGCCATGCAGCACACATCTAAAACATGCGTCTCTTAACATTCATAGTCTCAAAAATACATTCTCTGTGCAAGGTACCACTCAATGCCCCAAAGCTCAAGAAACAATGAGTGGCATACACCCTTCAAAATATAGTCCAGTGAAGTTATCCTCACAATTCAGATCAGATCAGATCAGATCAGTTGCTCAGTCGTGTCCGACTCTTTGCGACCCCATAAATCGCAGCACGCCAGGCCTCCCTGTCCATCACCAACTCCCGGAGTTCACTGAGACTCACGTCCATTGAGTCAGTGATGCCATCCTGCCATCTCATCCTCTGGCGTCCCCTTCTCCTATTGTCCCCAATCCCTCCCAGCATCAGAGTCTTTTCCAATGAGTCAACTCTTCGCATGAGGTGGCCAAAGTACTGGAGTTTCAGCTTTAGCATCAGTCCTTCCAAAGAAATCCCAGGGCTGATCTCCTTCAGAATGGACTGGTTGGATCTCCTTGCAGTCCAAGGGACTCTCAAGAGTCTTCTCCAACACCACAGTTCAAAAGCATCAATTCTTTGGTGCTCAGCCTTCTTCACAGTCCAACTCTCACATCCATACATGACCACAGGAAAAACCATAGCCTTGACTAGACGAACCTTTGTTGGCAAAGGAATGTCTCTGCTTTTCAATATGCTATCTAGGTTGGTCATAACTTTCCTTCCAAGGAGTAAGCGTCTTTTAATTTCATGACTGCAGTCACCATCTGTAGTGATTTTGGAGCCCAGAAAAATAAAGTCTGACACTGTTTCCACTGTTTCCCCATCTATTTCCCATGAAGTGGTGGGACCGGATGCCATGATCTTGGTTTTCTGAATGTTGAGCTTTAAGCCAACTTTTTTACTCTCCACTTTCACTTTCATCAAGAGGCTTTTGAGTTCCTCTTCACTTTCTACCATAAGGGTAGTGTCATCTGCATATCTGAGGTTATTGATATTTCTCCCGGCAATCTTGATTCCAGCTTGTGTTTCCTCCAGTCCAGTGTTTCTCATGATGTACTCTGCATATAAGTTAAATAAGCAGGGTGACAGTATACAGCCTTGATGAATTCCTTTTCCTATTTGGAACCAGTCTGTTGTTCCATGTCCAGTTCTAACTGTTGCTTCCTGACCTGCATACAAATTTCTCAAGAGGCAGATCAGGTGGTTTGGTATTCCCATCTCTTGAAGAATTTTCCACAGTTTATTGTGGTCCATACAGTCAAAGGCTTTGGCATAGTCAATAAAGCAGAAATAGATGTTTTTCTGGAACTCTCACTTTTTTGATGATCCAGCGGATGTTGGCAATTTGATCTCTGGTTCCTCTGCCTTTTCTAAAACCAGCTTGAACATCAGGAAGTTCATGGTTCACATATTGCTGAAGCCTGGCTTGGAGAATTTTGAGCATTACTTTACTAGCGTGTGAGATGAGTGCAATTGTGCGGTAGTTTGAGCATTCTTTGGCATTGCCTTTCTTTGGGATTGGAATGAAAACTGACCTTTTGCAGTCCTGTGGCCACTGCTGAGTTTTCCAAATTTGCTGGCATATTGAGTGCAGCACTTTCACAGCATCATCTTTCAGGATTTGGAATAGCTCAACTGGAATTCCATCACCTCCACTAGCTTTGTTCGTAGTGATGCTTTCTAAGGCCCACTTGACTTCACATTCCAGGATGTCTGGCTCTAGGTCAGTGATCACACCATCATGATTATCTTGGTCGTGAAGATCTTTTTTGTACAGTTCTTCTGTGTATTCTTGCCATCTTTTCTTAATATCTTCTGTTTCTGTTAGGTCCATAGCATTTCTGTCCTTTATTGAGCTCATCTTTGCATGAAATGTTCCTTTGGTATCTCTGATTTTCTTGAAGAGATCCCTAGTCTTTCCCATTCTGTTGTTTTCCTCTATTTTATCAGCAACAAAGTGGATAGAAAATGGCCATGACTTTGTCTGAAACTAAGGTATAAATGTCCTTCATTTTACCCACAAGTGTGACTAGGATATGTCAAGTGAAAATAAACATGATGCATCTTCCCAAAGCATTTTATTGCATTTATATGTTCAAGTGACTATGTGATGAAGAAGAAATAGGACCATAGATTTGAAGGGGAAATGAAGGAAACATTGGCAGGCTGTAGAGTCTCCTCACATACCTCTCCTCTTCTCTAGGATGGTCATTTCACACTTCTCAACTCTTAAGGTTAGGTGTAAACACTTAAGCAACTTACTTCTTTTGAAGGAGTTCAGAGATTGTCATTCCAAAATACACCATTTTGGCACACTGGTTATTTTGAATTAAAGGCACTTGAGAAACAGAAGAGTACTCTGACCTTCCTTTTCCTTCTTAGCAGCAGGAGATACAAGTCCCATGTGAAAGATGCTTTCCTGGACTGGGAGGTACAGTGACTTTATCTTTAAGGACAAAAAGTTGAAAGAATTCTGTACCAACAGACCTTGTTAACATAATTCTCATCTTCTCTTAGCCTCCACACATAGTTTGGTCATTTATTCACAGTGCCTCTCTTTTTGCATCCTATTATAAAAACAACTAGATTTTCTCATTTCTTTAGGTTATTTCCTTATGCTATTGTTCAGTTGCTCAGTCGTGTCCACCTCTTTGCGACCCCATGGACTGCAGCACGTCAGGCTTCCCTGTCCTTCACCATCTCCTGGAGTTTGCTCAAACTCATGTCCATTGAGTTGGTGATGCCATCCAACCATCTCATCTTCTGTCGTCCCCTTCTCCTCCTGCCCTCAATCCTTCCCAGCATCAGGGTCTTTTCAAATGAGTCAGCTCTTCACATCACGTGGCCAAGTATTGGAGTTTCAGCTTCAACATCAGTCTTTCCACTGAACACTCAGGATTGATCTCCTTTAGGATGGACTAGTTTGATCTCCTTGTGGTCCAAGGGACTCTCAAGAGTCTTCTCCAACACCACAGTTCAAAAGCATCAGTTCTTCGGCACTCAGCCTTTTTTACCGTCCAGCTCTCAGTAAGGTCACTCAAATCATGTAAAACTTACATTAAATGAATTTGTATGCCATACTCTTGTTAGTTCATCTTTGTCAGTTTAATTTTCAGACACAGTCAGGGTCCCTAAGAAGACTGGAGGCAACTTTTCTTGTCTTCACTTTGGTTAGAGGCTCAGCTTTCACTAAGCTTATTAAAGATTATCAACAAATTCTTAAAATTTCAGTTTGATTAGGTAATACATAGACTTATCTTTAGAAAATAATTTTTAAAAAGTCTTATGACGATCCATTCTCTTAATCAAGAATTGTATGAGCAGTCCTGGGATTTTCAGAAGCACTGGTCTATATGAGATTTAACATATTTGCCAGACAGGTTGGGGTTTCCCAGGTGGCTCAGTGGCAAAGAATCTGCCTGTCAATGCAGAAGATGAGGGTTCTATCCCTGGGTAGGGAAGATACTCTGGAGGAGGAAATAGGAACCCATTCCAGTATTCTTGCTTAGAAAATCCCTTGGACAGAGAAGCCAGGGGGCTACAGTTCATGGGATGGCAAAAGAGTCTGACATAACTGACCTTGTGCACATGCACCAAGCAGGTTAGTCTCCAAGAATCCAAACATTAAAAAACATCATTTTCATAACTTTTTTGGAGGCGTTCTCAGATGAAAGCCTTTTGTCAAACATTTGCCAATGGGTTTAATTTGCCTCTCAAAAAAAAAAAAAAAAAAAGTAGGCCAACCTGATCAGTCAGTCAGTTTAGTCACTCAGTCGTGTCTGACTCTTTGTGACCCCATGGACTGCAGCACTCCAGGCTTCCCTGTCCATCACCAACTCCCAGAGTTTACCCAAACTCATGTCCACTGAGTTGGTGATGCCATCCAACCATCTCATCCTCTGTCGTCCCCTTCTCCTCCCACCTTCAATCTTTCCCAGCATCAGGGTCTTTTCAAATAAATCAGCTCTTTGCATCAGGTATTGGAGTTTCAGCTTCAACATCAGTCCTTCCAATGAATATTCAGGACTGATCTCCTTCAGGATGGACTGGTTGGATCTCCTTACAGTCCAAGGGACTCTCAAGAGTCTTCTCCAACACCACAGTTTAAAAGCATCAATTCTTCAGTGCTCAGCTTTCTTTATAGTCCAACTCTCACATCCATACATGACTACTAGCCTTGACGAGATGGGCCTTTGTTGGTAAAGTAATATCTTTACTTTTTAATATACTGTCTCAATGAATTTGAGTCACTCTGCGTCTGACTTTCTTCATGAGACCTCGTTTCCTGATGAACCCTTTTGTCCCCAGTAGTAGTTCCTCATACTGGCTTCGTTTCATAGCACAAGATCTAGTGCATGTCTGACTTGCATTCTGACACCTTCTCCTCTGAGACTGAGAATGAGATGGCTTTGATTTCTGCCTTTGCCTTTCCTTCCATCCTCTCCTTCCTCCTTCATTGATTCAGTATCTATCAAAACTACCCAGCAAGCAGGCACTGGCCCAATACTGTTCCAGAGTGAATGCAGTGCACATCCTTTAAGCTTCCTAAGCTGCCTTTTGCCTCATGTGGATCTCTATTCAGCTCTGAAGTTACTGAGGGACAGTGTTTTATTATATAGATTTAATGACAATTGTTAACATTCTTTTAAAGAGGCTCTCAGGTTTATTGCTGGATGGCTTGCTAATGTTTGCTGGTAAAGTACGGAAGAGTCCATCAGGCCTTCTGTAACAGTCTTTTATTGATAAAAGAAAAACAATCACTTTGAACTAATCTCACTTTAACTCCTATTGTGGTTACCTTTGTGACTCAAACAAAGGAACACAAACTCTAATGCTATATTATAGAATCACCTGATGTAAATGCTACAAGGAAAATAGGAAAAACTAAATGTAATTAAACCTAAAACAAGGACCAGAACAACATCTTAACCCTTGAATCTGAAGAACAAGATGGGCTCTCGTGAACTTCCACCAGGCTGAATGTGTTTAGCTAATAATAATTATGATTGAACAGATGACTCAATTATGCCATATGCCATTTTATTGGTCCCCAGAGTGTATTTGTGAATACACAGAGATAAATGTAATTCATTATTATGTTAATCAAGACCAAAGGTCTTGTGGCAGGCAGGTAGGAAAATGATAGTGGCTAATGAAACGTTTGCTTTTCTGTGTTCAACATCATGAGAGGATAACATTCTTAATGCCCAAATGAGTCAACAGTGACAACAGTGCTAATATATGAGGTTTTCTAGAACAAAAGTGTTTGATTAGGCAGAAATAATGTGGTATCATTTTTAGAGTTCTTTGGTGACTGATTTGTTGGAGTTTAGTTCTCTCTCCTTTTACTTCAGTTACCTGATTAAGTGTTATAATAGAAATAATCTCCACTAATATTTAGAAAAAAAAAACCAATATGCAGAGTACACAGGAGATTTACTTAATGGATCTCTTAAGGAAATTCTTCTAGATTAAGGCATTCTCTTTAGCTTTGTTTAACATTTCAAAATGCAAATCACTCTATAGGTAAGATTTGATTGTAAGTTTTTGACCAAATTAATGTGAGTATAGCTTTAATCTTTTCAGTTAGAAAAGAAAATCATTTAAAGTTAAAAAAATTTTTTTTTAATTTTAACAGAATATAACAAAGACTTAGATTTATCTGAATGCCAGAGTAATACTGCTTTGTGCAGGAGACAATTCTGAGCTCTGGTTCATACTAAAGAAAATCCTGCTAGATTCTGTGTTCCACTGGAGCAGAAGATTCTGCTTTGTTTTACAATTTTTCACATATTTACACTAAAACTCTTACAAGTGGGTGCTCAGTTAAATGTTTCTACTGAATGTGTCCCACTATTAGCAACTACAAATTTAAATTTATGACTGTATGGTTTATTGGAAATATAAATATTTACTTTGTTCTTAGCAATTAGTCAAGAATTTACAAGCTGATTCTAAACTAGCTCTTTATTGATAAACTTAAATACATTTCTTCTTTATCTGCAGACACATGTGAAGATAATGAAGAACAGTCCCCTTTTTAGAAATAAGTAACACATTTTTCTTGAATTCATTATTGGATCTTTTATTGGTCATTTCTACTTCCAGTTTTAGAAGCTCATATCTAGTGTTTTTCCAGTTTCTCTTTAATCCTTTAAGAAACATAAAGATGAAATTCACTCAAATTTTCAGGAAGTGAGGAGAGTAAGTGAGGGGAAGAGATATTTACAGTCACTCCTGCTCTATTGTATTATACCCCCTAAAAAAGAAAGATTCATCTCATATAGCTCAACAATTTAAGTTGTTGATAGAAATGGCTTTAAATTATGTGCTCTTAGAAAAAAGTTATTGGAGTATAGTTGCTTTACAGTGTTGTGTTAGTTTCTGCTGTAGAGCAGAGTATATCAGTTATATGTATACATATATCCCCTGTTTTAGATTTTCCTTCCATTTAGGTCTCCATACAGCACTGAGTTAGAGTTCCTTGTGCTATATAGTATTTCATCCTATTTCATCAATCCTATTTCATCCACTCCCTTCCTCTGATGGTATCCATAAGTTTGTTCTCTACATCCAAGTCTCTATTTCTTCTTTGCAAATAAGTTCATCTGTACCATTTTTCTAGATCCCACATATAAACAATATTATATGATACTTCGGAGAAGGCAATGGCACCTCACTCCAGTACTCTTGCCTGGAAAATCCTATGGACAGAGGAGCCTGGTAGGCTGCAGTCCATGGGGTCGCTAAGAGTCGGACATGACTGAGCGACTTAACTTTCACTTTTCACTTTCATGCATTGGAGAAGGAAATGGCAACCCACTCCAGTGTTCTTGCTTGGAGAATCCCAGGGACGGGGGAGCCTGCCATCTATGGGGTCACACAGAGTCGGACACGACTGAAGTGACTTAGCATAGCATAGCGTGTGACACTTTGTTCTCTTTCTGGTTTACTTCACTCTGTATGACACTCGCTAGGTCTATCCATGCTTCTGCAAATGGCATTATTTTTATTCCTCTTGATGGCTGAGTAATAAGCAAATAGGACGTAATTAAACTTAAAAAGCTTTTGCACAGCAAAGAAAGCCATAAACAAAACAAAACAAAAAAAAACAGCCCTTAGAATGGGAGAAAATATTTGCAAATGAAGAAATCGACAAAGTATTAATCTCCCAAATATACAAGCAGCTCACTCAGCTCAATACCAAAAAAAAAATTAAACAACCCAATGAAAACATGGGCAGAAGATCTAATAGGCATTTCTCAAGAAGATTTACAGATGGCCAAGAAATACGTATATTGCATATATTTTACTGTTTATTTTTTATTGAGCTATTCTACATTGTGCTATTGTTTTGGCCATATCATGGGGCATGTGAGGATTTTAGTTTCACAATCAGTGATCCAAACCCATGTGTGTTCTGTCTTAATCACTGGACCACCAGGGCAGTCCATACTTTGTGCAATTGTTATTCATATATGTCATCTTTCTTACCAGAATTTGGCCCCCTGGTGTCTCAAATGGTAAAGAATCTGCCTGCAATGCAGGAGACCCTAGTTCTATCCTTGGGTAGGGAAGATCCCCTGGAGAAGGGAATGGCTACCCACTCCAGTATTCTTGCCTGAAGAATTCTATGGACAGAGGATGCTGGTGGGCTACAGTTCACGGGGTTGCAAAGAGTTGAATACGACTGAAGTGACTTTGCACGCACGCACACAAGTTAGCATCAGGATGTCCTGTCCATCTTTGTATCACCCAATGACTAATGTGAAACCCATCCCGCCTCACCAGAATCTCACAGAATCTTAGTTTCTCTCAAGAGTAAGATGGCCAGAAGAGAAGGTATCCTCATATCCTGGACCTTCACTTTTGAATTTAAAATTTGCATTTAGAAAACACAGGATGGGTACTTTGCTCCTGTGGAATGGATTCATTGTGGCAGGATAACTGAGATGACTGAAAGAGAAAGGAACTTATCCATTAAGTGAATAATGCTTCTTTTAAAAGAGAACATTAGTGATCATTTGCATATAGGCATGGGGAAAATTGCTTATATACTATTTCAAAATTGTTTTACCAATGCAAACATTTCTTAAAGCTGAAAGATGACTCACCCTAAATAAATGTCGGATGTGCCTTATCTGTTTTTTTCTATGTAAGGGTCTCACTAGGTTATCCTAGGTTCTGTCCCTAAGAAGTCTGTGTCTAACCTTTCCAGGGACTTGAGAGCATATCACATTTTTTCCCGTTCAGTGGGTAGCTCTGAAATTGCCACTTTGGCTATTGTATACAATTCTCCATCCATCTATTCTCATTGTCAACCATCCTTATAAAGTGGCATTTGAACACTTCACTGAACATGAGAACTATTTTATGGAGGAAATGATTAATTGCCAGATATGATAAGAATGGAGACCAGTAGAGAAAAATCTGTTCCTGGAATAGACTTTGGGGAGTGGAATTTGACAGATAAGTTAGTTTTTCTGTGCTTTAAGAGATGGAAGTCCTTGCAACTTCCACCTTCACCTTTCATCACTGGAACCTGTATGTCTCAGTCCTGCTTTTGGCTTCATAGCTTCTACCATGTTTAATTTAGGGACCATCCTAGGGCAGTAAGGAAATACTAGGATGTTTCTAAAAATTCCACTTATCTTAATGGATTGAAGATGGAAGAAAGTTCGTTGACAGTGATAACAAGGACTATAGCCTTAAAAATAAAATTAAGCTTAGTGTTTACAGTTAACTGAAGAAAAATAATAATTTATGTACCTTTTTTGTATTATTTATTTGAGTTAAAACATGTATCTTCTTCTGCCACAGATTGCAGTATAATTAATGTGGGTCTCTCAACATCAACACTAATTAGTTAGAAATGTAAATTTCCAGATCGCTTGATCCTAATTAGGAAGTGATTCTCCCTCTAAAGTTTGCATGTAAATCATGTAAAAAATGCTATCTAATCAAATAACTTGAACATGTAAATGCATATATATGCTGTATCTTTGCACAGGTTACTTATTAATATACTGTTTCAGTTCATTAGATTTGCTATTCTACATATGTTTCTGTAGAGATTTCAAATAAATGCACAAGGCACTGAATTATCAAACTTGAAAAAAGTCTGAAGGTTTAAGCCATGACAATGATTAGAAATTGGATTTAAAGAATGAAATGAAAGGTACATTTCTCTCTTGTCTCTTCATTTTTCACTCCCTTGCCATGAACTCTTTCCCTGGCCTCTCTGTTACTCCCGTCATCTTTCTACCAGGATCTGACTTCACCTCTCCTTTGTATCTTGCTACGTTTTACCTGCTTTCCTGACCACTGGACCCACTCAGACTAGAAGACTCCAGTTTCCAATTCTTCCATCCCAATGAATGGCTTTATAACTTGGATGATGTTATATAGGGGTCAGAGGAGAAACACATCTGCTATTCATCTTCTTGATCTTATTAGGTCATCTTTTTCCTGGCCAGCTCCAAAGAAATTTAATTCCCTTTAAGTTCAGTTCAGTCGCTCAGTCGTGTCCGACTCTTTGCGACCCCATGGACTGCAGCACGTCAGGTTTCCCTGTCCATCGCCAACTCCCAGAGCTTGCTCAAACTCATGTCCATTGAGTCAGTGATGCCATCCAACACAGAAATCTCTGTCTTTGTAAATGCAGATGACCTGAATCAGAATTAAAAGCAATTGAAGTATTTTTTAGAAATTCTGAGCTCTAGTCAGATCAGAATATTATTTAGAGTTCCTTCAAAGAGCTTCAGTTGGTGCCTTAAAAAAGTCCACTTTATGCTCTAGTGGCCTGTGATTGTATACATCAAGAGCATTTTAAAATGTTGATTGAGGTGATTTAATTTGAGCCATCTTTAGTGATTGATGTATTTTTAAGTGGTAGTAATCAATTGGTTCCTATTTTAAAATGATCCATAGCAAGAGGTTCAAACTTACCACCTACTGGGTCCTGATGTGTAAACTTACATAATGAAGCGTTCCAGGTTAGAAATGAATAGATGAAGACTGGAGAAGGCAATGGCACCCCACTTCAGTACTCTTGCCTGGAAAATCCCATGGACATAGAAGCGTGGTAGGCTGCAGTCCATGAGGTCGCTAAGAGTCGGACGACTGAGCAACTTGACTTTCACTTTTCACTTTCATGCATTGGAGAAGGAAATGGCAACCCACTCCACTGTCCTTGCCTGGAGAATCCCAGGGACGGGGGAGCCTGGTGGGCTGCCGTCTATGGGGTCGCACAGAGTCGGGCATGCAGCAGCAGTAGCAGTGATCCAGTGAAGGATGCCCCATATATGTCTGTCAGTTGCCTCTCAGCCCTCTCTGAACAACATACAATAAATCCCCTACATTCAAACCTTCAAGTTGAGAACTTTCAAAGATGTGAATGTGCGTTTGCACGTCCTTTCATGTAAGTTACTTGAAGTGTCTGGTGTACATCATCACATGAGAGCATCCTTTACAAGTGTTTGTGCTTTTGTGTACTTTATTGTACAGCACTGTATATAGCACAGCGGTACAGTATCTTTATGTCAAGTCCCGGATGTCCAGAAACAAGCATAAAAGCAGCAGTGATGTAGCTAGTACTAGTAGATTTTTCACGGTACTGTACTGTAAGAGGATGAGATGATTAGATGGCATCATGGACTCAATGGACAGAATTTGAGCAAACTCCAAGAGATAGTGAAGGACAGGAAGCCTGGCATGCTGCAGTCCATGGAGTTGCAAAAGGTCAGACACAACTTA
The DNA here is from genome assembly GCF_003369695.1 of Bos indicus x Bos taurus. Lineage (NCBI taxonomy): Eukaryota > Metazoa > Chordata > Mammalia > Artiodactyla > Bovidae > Bos > Bos indicus x Bos taurus. Next base: position 113,497,161 of record NC_040077.1, read on the forward strand.
GAGACTGAACAATAATTGTAAGATTAAAAATGCTTTCTTTATCTTTTGTGTTTGTTTTTTTATGTATTATTTGTGTGAAAAGTATTATAAACCTACAGTACTATATAGCTGATTGTGTTAGTTGGGTAACTAGGCTAACCGTTGGACTTATAAAGTTGGACTTCTGAGCACACTCTCAGAACAGAACTCGTTCATACATAGGGGACTTACTTCATGCATAGAATACATTTCAGCACCATAAATTCCAAATAAACGTTGATGAGAACAGGATTAAACTTGAACCTAAAAACCTTAGGCTTGAGTTTAGCTGCCATCATAGGGCAAAATCCTTTGGCTGGTCCTGCTGTTGGTGCTGGGGTGTGGGATGGAGTGTGGGTTAAGCACAGGCCCAGTTCCATCTCTGGCATTTGGAACGATTTTGCAGCAGATTCTTGAGTGGCAAACAAGTCTGCAGAAATAATTTTGTCAAAATGAATAGGTCACCAGTCAATCAATCATACTTTAAATAATATATTTGTAGTTTTGATTAGCATGTCATTTGTGAATAATAATTTTGTCCATTGTTCAGAATTTTGCCTACTTTAAAAAATGCATTGCTTAGCTTTATTTGTGATTAGTCAACAATTCAGGGCAGGGAAACCTGCTCCTAGTGTACTCTAATGTTACCAGAAAAATCAAACCAATGTTTAATTGTGCCATTTGGACAAATTGCTTTTAGCCAAATCATTTGGAATCATTTTCCTGCACATCATTGTGCCCTTTCCTTTACACCCAGACCCCACATCCCTCTCCAGGTCCTTTCCAGGAGACTCAGAAAGCACTCAGGCGATAGAGTGGCAGGCAGAAGCAGGGTAAGCAGAGCAGTCTATCTGGGTCTGGATTCTAAGCCTGTGTACTCCAGCAATGCTGGAGGACTCTGCTTATGTGGAAAGACAGCTAGATAGACCATCCTGGTGACTCTTCTGGGCTAACAAGGCTTGAGTCTACCTAGCAGTTGTCCTAATACAGCTAGTGCACAGCAAGGGCCCATCAGTGTCTCCTTAAATATTAAATCAGGTGGGAGGGGCTGAGGCATGAGGCAGGTGCAAACTGGCCTCTTGGATGTGATTTGACAGACTTGTCAAGGAAAGCCTGTCTTCCCAGCTGAGGGGAGTACAGTCAGTAGGACACAGTCCACATTCAGCAACTGTGAAAGGCAGGGGACTAGGCCAAACTTAGGACCAATCTGACAGCCATTTGCACTCCAGAATTCCTTGTGGGGTCAGCCAAGAAACCTTCAGAACCATGTTGCAGCTGGAACTTCATGACCTGGTATCACAAAGCCTTGGGAAAAAGCAGAGTGACAGGGCCTGTTGGAGAAGGTGCTCATACATAGGAACAGATTTGTTGCATCAGAAACAACACAAAATCAAAAAACCTTGAGGGACCAGGAAAGTAGCATGAGTAATGGAAGTGTTGCAGGAAGAGGGATCCCTCCCAGGGCCTGGGAGTGGGCTCTTGTCTGACACACAGAAACGAATTCTCTGAGGAGAAACACATGCCGACAAAGAGACTGTATTGCGAAGGGGCGCCCAGGCAGAGAACAGCAGGGTAATGGAAACCAGAAGGACTGCTCTGCCATGTGCCCCCAGTCTCATGTTTTATGGTGACAGGGTTAGTTTCAGGGTTGTTTTTGGCCAATCATTCTGATTCAGGGCCCTTCCTGATAGTGTGTGCATTGCTCAGCCAAGGTGGATTCCAGCGAGGAGGACTCTGGGAGGTTGGTAGGACATATGGACTGGCATTTCCTCTCTCCTTTTGACATTTTCTGTGTGGTTCAGATGGTAAAGAATCTGCCTGCAAGGCAGGAAACCTGGGCTTGATCTCTGAGTTGGGAATATCCTCTGGAGAAGGGAACTGCTACCCACTCCAGTATTCTGGCCTGGAGAATTCCATGGACAGAAGACCCTGGCGGGTTACGATCTATGGGGTCACAAAGAGTCAGACATGACTGAGTGACTTTCGCTTTCACTTTTCATATCATTCTGGTAGGTGAAGCTCTGTCATTTCTGCATTCTTTACCAGGACCTCCTGTTGTAAGATAACTCATGCAAGTGGTTGCTCTCATGCCTGACCAGGGTGGGTGGTTTAGGTCGGTGGTTTCCCAAACAGAGGCATCCTAATTCTAAAATTCTAATCCAACAGGGAAGGGTACTGTCTGCAGTCAACTGGAGGCTCATACACCCTGCAAGGGTCTCACCAAACTCAACTCTATCCTACTGCTGCATCAGGACCATGTGATTTTTTTGTAGACACACCTTCTTTACTAAAGGAGATGTCACAATTTTATCAATATGAACTTTTAAAAATTCTTATAAGTGTATAAATTATGAGAAAGTGATTAACTTGTAGTCTTCTAACGCTTTCCATCCTATAGGTGGTTTGGGGGAAAGGTAAGCTCATGGACTATGAAGCACAGATGTCCCCTTATTTTGCACAGGGAAAGAGATGATCATTGGTTGAGCAGGTTCAGAAACCAAGCAGTCTGACTAGCATCTGTAACACTTGCTTCTTTCCCTTTTTGCTGCTTGTTCTCTGCAGTGCTCTAGATCACTTTGGGAAAGCATTTGTGCAGCAAAGTCAGCATGGGATGAGCTATTTAAAGACTTTTAATCCGATTACTGGCAAAAGTTGTATTTCCATCTCGCCTTTAGATAGGGTATAAATTTAGAAATCCAATATGTCGAAGGCAATTAAATACCATTTTAAGTACAGAAAAGAGCTGTTCCAAGGGGAATAGTGAATTTCCTTAGGTTCCCCATGAAATCAAGAGCAAAGGAATGAGCAATGGGGAATGGACTTTCTTCACCAGTGAAAGCCAAGTCTGTTTGCCTGAACCATGGGAAGTGAAGTGAAGTGAAGTGAAGTCACTCAATCGTGTCTGACTCTTTGCGATCCAATGGACTGTAGCTTACCAGGCTCCTCAGTCCATGGGATTTTCCAGGCAAGAGTACTGGAGTAGGTTGCCATTTCCTTCTCCAGGGGATCTTCCTGACCCAGGGATCGAACCCGGGTCTCCCGCATTGTAGGCAGACGCTTTACCGTCTGAGCTACCAGGGAAGAACCATGGGAAGGTTTCCTAAAAGTGGATTTTCTACCTATGTAAGAACCTGGCCCTGGTACAGGTAGGCCAATTTGTAACTTTTATCAAACTCTAAGCCTCTATGTTTCTGCCAGAGTTATACCTCTGAAAGAGACTTGTGAAGGAATTTATACTGTTGGATGTTTCCTAGACCGGCATACATTCTAAACCTACTCTCTGTGAGCTTGAGAGCTTTGTAGAAAAAAACATGTCTGACATCCCATGAATGCATTTCAATGGACAAAAATCTGAACTCTTTTTCTCAACCACAATAACCGTACCTACTCTTCCACATGCAATCACTTCTGTCCATTGTGAGGGTTCTTGTGAAATGTTCAGTTTCTCAACCATTCAGGCATTCCTTGCTGCTACGGCTGCTGCTGCTGCTGCTGCTAAGTCGCTTCAGTCGTGTCCGACTCTGTGCGACCCCATAGACGGCAGCCCACCAGGCTCCCCCGTCCCTGGGATTCTCTAGGCAAGAATTCTGGAGTGGGTTGCCATTTCCTCCTCCAAAGCATGAAAGTGAAAAGTGAAAGTGAAGTTGCTCAGTTGTTAAGCACAAAATAACTGCACTCTAGAGAAGCAATCAGCAGGCTTATTAGGGCTCACCTGCAATTGAAGGCCCCATGTTGTTTGTTAATTTGCATTGCAAATAAGGTGGCTTGAACCAGACCCTTTAATGGCTTGAGGGCTTTGTGATACAGGAAAGAGTCTGCCCTACGTGTGTGCTATCACACAATACTCAACTGACAAAGCAAAAAAAGAACACATACACAAATTTCCCAAAAGTACCATTTCCCCAAAACATTTTCACCTCAAACATGTGCAGAAGATTTATGCCCATTTGACAAATCCTGTTTTCCCTTTCTCCATCTGTGATTTATGGGAATTTGTGCAGTTTCTTTTATTTCCTTTCTTTTCTGTGGGTGGCATGGATGTCTGTTAAATTTTGCAGATATTTAATCAGCAGGGTTAAGAAAATGAGCGTTTGGGCTTACTTTTGGGATAAAGAGACTACTTAAGTAAAAGCATTAATAGAAAGATGGAAATTGTTTAATTCTCTTATTTCAAGTATTCTTTGTCATGTTTACGACCCCAGGTGTGAGGCTTCTTCTGTTCCCCATTGTGAAGCTGATGAGGGGTTATGAAAAGTTAATAGTCGAGGCTGCGGGAGTTGTTCTTATGATTTTCTAGTTAAAATGCTATTTAGCAGTAAATTGGGTATATAAACAGATATGTGTCTTTTTTCCCTAATAAAACATACAAATGGAGAGAAAAACATATCATCAAAAAAATCAAAACTTGAAGTCTGAAAGATATGTCCAGATGGTATCTAAACAATTTGAATCAGCTAGATATCTGGAATTTTCTATAATAGTGAAAGACTTTGCATTTGGTTTAAGCAAAACATTAATCACCAATGCTTTAATCTCAATAGGTCTTTTCCTGCCTGAAATAGCCTCCACTTTTTCTAAATGTCTCTAAACGGGCGATTGATGTCTCTGTGCCTTTCAATCAGATTTTTCTAGACCAATCAATTAGCAAAGCATTTATCAGATTATCATCCATGTGGGAATCCTATGCTGGACTCCGTGACTCTGAAATTGAAAACAGGGATAAAACAGTGCCCTTCACATTCTTTTAGAGGAGCAATTAATTTAAATAAAGCAAATAACCCTAAGCCACTGGGTCCAAAAATAACTGAATTATATAGTATAAATTCATTTGCTTGTTGAATATAGTCTTTTGTTCAACAAATACTGATTGAGTTCTTACTATTAATATGTAGCAGCCACTCCTCCAGCCTCCTCGAGTACAGGGATGACCAAACCTGTCATAGTTAATGCCCCCAGTGAGTCATTCAATCAATGAAAATTTGGAAAAGTATGAGCTGAAGAAATGAGAACCATCTCCTTGATGGAGTTGGGGCATATTTTTTGCAGTGAGAGATGGCATTTTCTGAGTTGAATTGTGTCCCTCCAAAAGATGGATTGAAGTCCCAACCTCCTGATACCTGTGAATGTGATCTTATTTAGAAACAGGATCTTTGCACACACAGGCAAGCTAAGGTGAGGTTGTCTTGAATTGAGATCTCAATCCAATAGAAATGATGTCCTTGTAAGAAGAGATGAAATCCAGACTCAGATACAGAGATAAAACAGCCATGTGAAGGCAGAGGCAGAGTTTGAATCGATGGGTCTACAAGCCAGCAAAAGCCAAGGAGAATTGCTGGTAATACCAGGAGCTAAGAGATAGCCATGGGATAGGTTCTACCTGAGAGACTTCAGAGAGACTCTGGCCCTGCCAACATGCCTTGATTTCTGACTTCTGGCCTCCAGAACTGCAAGAGAATTTCTGTTATTTAAAGCCATCTAATTTGAGCTGTTTTGTTATGGCACCACCAGGAAATTTATACAAGAAACAAAGACAGGACAGTGAGAAAGGAAGGTTCAACAAACAGAACAGAAACAGCAAGAGGGGAAATAAATAAGATCGCTGGAACTATAGGTTCAATTCAAGTGGGCAATATATTCTAGAGACTATTGGCATTTAGATTAAGAAAGTGATTGAATGACAAATGGAAAAATTTAGACCTAGACAATAGAAAATCATTGAGGAATTGGGAGATTGGGATTGACATAAGCACACTACTGTATATAAAATAGGTAACTATTAAGAACCTACCCTATAGCACAGGGAACTCTACTCAGTACTCTGTAATGGCCTATGTGGGAAAGGACTCTAAAAAAGAGTGGATATATGGATATGTATAACTGATTCACTTTGCCGTACACCTGAAACCAAGACAATATTGCAAATCAATTATACTAGTCATTTTAACAAATACCTGAACAACATCCACCATCCTAATGAGAAAGAAAGAGTAAGCCACTGAAGACATGAAGAAGACATAATGGAAAAAAGAGGAGGCTCTAGCCGACTTTGGTAATGAGTGATTTCATGTAACCTATAAATTTAAGTTTTGAGTATATATTTAAATTCTAGCCTTGATATTTAGAATTCCTCTGTCAGGTAGGTAGGTACTTCAAAACTCTGATTTCAGACTGACAATATAAAGGGGGAAAAGTGCTAATTAATAGCTAATAGGTTATTCAGAATTCAAAAAAAAAAAAATAAAAAGGATTACTACGGAAGGTGACTGCAGCCACTAAATTAAAAGCTGCTTGCTCCTTAGAAGAAGAGCTATCACAAAACTACACAGCATATTAAAAAGCAGAGACATCACTTTGCTGACAAATGTCCATATAGTCAAAGCTCTGGTTTTCCTAGTACAGATGTGAGAGTTGGACCATAAAGAAGGCTGAACACTGAAAAATTGACACTTTTGAACTATGGTGTTGGAGAAGACTCTTGAAAGTCTCTTGGACAGCAAGGAGATCAAATCGGTCAATCCTAAAGTAAATCAACCCTGAATATTCATTGGAAGGTCTGATGCTAAAGCTGAAGCTCCAATACTCTGGCTACCTGGTACAAAGAGCCAACTCATTTGAAAAAGACCCCGATGCTGGGAAAGATTGAGGGCAGGAGGAGAAGGGGACGACAGAGGATGAGATGGTTGGATGGCACCACTGATTCAATGGACATGAATTTGAGCAAGCTCTGGGACATGGTGAAAGACGGGGAGGCCTGGTGTGCTGCAGTCTAGGGGGTGGCAAAGAGTCAGACACAATTTAACAACTGAACAAGGTTATTCCGAAGATTTCACAATAAAATATATTTTTGCTTTCTTATCTATTAGGCACTGCGTAAATGGTAAATAATTGCACGTGTGCTTCCCTTTTGGAGGCCACACAGTTTTAAAAGTTGGTGTGTTTTCCTAATGTTGCTTGTGACCTAGTATTTTTGTGCCTGAAGTAATATGTCTGGTAAAACTCTTCTCTTGAAATATTACCACAGAAAAATCCTGCCCTTCCTTATTGTCTAAACATCTCTTTATTTTTATATTATATGCAAACACATAAACGTCCATTCTCCTAGTTGTTAGAAATAAAATTAAAGCCCATTAAGTTTACTTGGACTTATTCATTAGCATCAACTGAAACTGCAAATTTCAGGACAGAAGTGAAGTCTGGCATGCATAGTATAGGCTCTTTTGAGTTTCTGTGGAGTCTTGCTAAAATTTGTGTCATGATTGAGAAAAAGTGCAGTCAGCATTTCTCTTGGGTAAAAAACAATCAGAATAAAAACATCTTTGGTGGGAAGGGAGCTTGTTTAGAAATTCTCCTTTCCCATAGAATACAGGGCATTGTATGCTCTATTTCACATGCATTCTAAAATAATGCAACTTCTAATATAATAGCCAACTCTTTACTAGGACTGTAGTGAAAAACAAAAGCTTAGTACATGTGGTAGCCTTGGCCTGTAAGGCCTATACAAATATAAGTAAAATGTTACATATATCTATATATATGTATATACACACATATGTGTAGAGTCTTACATGAATCTTACAAGAAACATAATTTTTATATGACAATGCAAAAAAAGTTGCTGAATCTTATTATTTTGCATTCACATCTTTGAAAATTTGACCACAGTATATGTTAAAGCAATATGGAAGATTAACTTTCAATCCAGTGTAGAGGAATTTAAACAAATCTCCATTGTCCATGAAAATTAAACAGGCTCCTCTGACCATTCTGCTATGAATGTCTGCCAGAAACCATATCTGTATTGTTGAGTGTGCTATACACATGTTTGTTCCCAAAGATGCAGGAATCAGTTTAAAAACCAAGGCTGAACAGCTATTCAAGTCCTGAAGTGTGCATAACCATGTGTGTAAATGAATATGTGGGAAGCAGAGAAGTTTGGATGAATCTTAACTTGTGAGCAGTGAGTGCTCAGTCATGTCCGACTTTTGCAAACCCATGGACTGTAGCCCCCACGCACCTCTGTCTATGGAATTTTCCAGGCAAGAATACTGGAGTGGGGGCCCATGGAGTGGGAGAAGTCCATGGGATCTTCCCCACCCTGGGATCAAACCCATGTCTCTTGTGAGTTTAAGTCACTCAGTTGTGTCCAACTCTTTGCAACTCCATGGACTACACAGTCCAGGGAATTCTTCAGGCCAGAATACTGGAGTGGATAGCCTTTCCCTTCTCCAGGGGATCTTTCCAACCCAGGGATCAAACCCAGGTCTCCCAAATTGCAGGCAGATTCTTTACCAGCTGAGCCACAAGGGAAGACCAAGAATACTGGAGTGGGTAGCCTAGCCCTTCTCCAGTGGATCTTCCCGAATAAGGAATCAACCCGGGGTCTCCTGCATTGCACATGATTCTTACCAACTGAGCTCTCAGGGAAGCCCACATCTCTTATGTTTCCAGTATTGCAGGCACTAGCGCCGTCTGGGAAACCTAGAATTTTAATAAGGAAGCTGCTCTAGAAAAGCCTCTGTGGCCTTGATCCTTGGATATTGCTGTGGTGATAGATTAAGAAAAATATATCTGAAACTTTTTGAAAGTAATGCTTTTTTTTTTCTCAAAGATTTTTTTCATCCTCATGTACAAGAAAATGTTGAGGCAGAGTAGTACTTAGATATGTTTTTTTATTAACTTCAGTTTACTCAAATTTGGAGTGGATCTCTAAACTAGATGTATAGTAATAACATTAATTAAATATGAGTAGAAATAACCTGGAAAGCCACCCTATGGAGACACTGCATGTCTGTGGTTGATTTTGGTGAACACATACAGCCAGTTTTCACAAGGTTCCAGGTTGTGGGTGAAGGCGCTATACATGCATTAATCTCCATGCAGCCTCTGTGAAATGTTGCCTTATCTGACACAGGAGAAAAGAAACTGAGAGGGCAAGTGGCTCACAATCACGGATGGTGAATGGGAAAACCAGGACTGAATTGTCTCTGTTAGTCTTTAAAGCCAGCCTCAACTCTTTTCTGTGTAACAGTGAAAATGCTTTCATGGAATGAATTAAAATGCAGCATAGCGACAGGGACACCACTTAAGTTGCTAATATTTTAACATACAGAACTTAACGCAGAGGTCAAAAATAATGACAAGAAATACCACTTAATGAGTGTTTATTATATTTCCTGCCAAATGTGTGTTATCTCATTTAATCTCCCTACAGTCCTTTAAGGGAGCTACTAATATCTTGTTTTATGAATGGATTAACTAAGGATTAAAGAGGTGAAATATTTTGCCTAAAGTCATACATCTAGGAAGAAGCTGAGCCAGGATTTGAATCTTGAAAAACTGACTTTTGAGAACATACTGCCTCTTGAGAAGAAGAAAAGTGGTCAAAATCAGCCAAATTCAATGTTCTAGCTCTGAAATTCATACAGGTCTACTCAGACCCTCAGGTTCAGACTCTTACCTGGTTGCTCTTGACTTTCATTTGAATTTATACATGCTTATGGTAAAAACTTTTGAAAGTATATATAAAACATAACAAAAGCATAAGAAAAATGATCAATGAACTGAATCAGTGTATTCACTATATGTCTTTTGGTATATGTCACTCTGAGGAAATATAAGTTTCCCTGTGGACAGTTTTTCAAGTTTTTGTAAGAGCCAAGGTTTAGACTATTACAAGACTAAACCAAACTAAGCCATTTGTAGTATAGTGAACTGACTAGCTTCACTCACTTTTCTCAAACAGCATCATCTTCTCTTTGCTCCCATAATATTTGCTAAGTTGCTTCAGTCCTGTCTGACTCTTTGCGACACTATGGACGGTAGCCCACCTGGCTCCTCTGTCCATGGGATTCTCCAGGCAAGAATACTAGAGTAGGTTGCCATACCCTCCTCCAGGGGATCTTCCCAATCTGGGGATTGAACCTGTGTCTCTTATAACTCCTGCATTGGCAGGTGGGTTCTTTTCTACTAGGGCCACCTTGGAATTTCATGATCCCGTAATACATAAATTTCTCATTATTCTGTTAAGGATAATGCTGAGATTGAAAACAAATAAAACTGACAGAAATAAATAAAACTAATATGAGAGTTGGACCATAAAGAAGGCTGAGCACTGAAGAATTGATGCTTTTGAACTGTGGTGTTGCAGAAGACTCTTGAGTCCCTTGGACAGCAAGGAAATCAAACCAGTCAATCCTAAAGGAAATCAATCCTGAATATTCATTGGAAGGACTGATGCTGAAGCCGAAACTCCAATAATTTGGCCGCCTGATATGAAGAACTGACTCATTGGAAAAGACCCGGATGCTGGGAAAGATTGAAGGCAGGAGGAGAAGGGGACGACAGAGGATGAGATGGTTGGATGGCATCACTGACTCAATGGACATAAGTTTGAGCAAGCTCCAGAAGTTGGTGATGGACATGGAAGCCTGGCATACTTCAGTCCATGGGGTCACAAAGAGTCGAACATGACTGAGAGACTGAACTGAATTTTTATTTGATTTATACATTATGGGTATAGATTCCAAATGCGATAAGGAAAAAACAGTTCTACCTGAATTTGAAAAGCTAGATTGATGTTTGGGCATTTTCCTGTGTTTATGTTACACCCAGAAATCTAGACTAAGAAATCAGTTAGACATTCAGATGTGACAGTTGCCGTTTGAATAGGTTAAGTTGTATATCTTAATAATGGATCTTTTCAGATTTCATTCAGCTATTTTGTCTTTGAGTAGAGAGTACTAGAGAGTAAATCAATATTTCATTTATAATTCAAATCTCCTAGTTCAGTTTTTTGGATATATTTAAACAACAATGAACTGATTTCCCAATGAGAAACTGAAAAACACACTTATTCCAGTCTCTAAAGAAGTACATGTTTAGAATTTTGAATATATTATGCATGAATTGATGAAAATCTATAAGGTGGATTACTTTATTTTCTATAGATGTCTGAAAATGTTTTTTTACATCCAAAACACTCCAGGTTTTTGTTCATTGTAGGAACATTCTAGTTTTAGTGTCTTCGCCCAGTCATGTGCTGGTCAATGTTCAATAGGGTTCTTCAGAAAAAGAAAACACATGTTAGTGCATGCTTTGTGATGTATCTAAAAGGTGATTTTTTAAACTAAATCTTTTTTGTTTGGTTTCTTAAATTTGTACAAAATTTAAATCTTGCACTCCATTTAGTTATTACCAAATATTGGCTATATTCCCTGTGCTGTACAATATATCTTTGTAGCCTATATTACGGAGAAGGCAATGGCACCCCACTCCAGTACTCTCGCCTGGAAAATCCCATGGACGGAGGAGCCTGGTAGGCTGCAGTCCATGGGGTCGGGAAGAGTTGGACATGACTGGACGACTTCACTTTCACTTTTCACTTTCCTGCATTGGAGAAGGAAATGGCAACCCACTCCAGTGTTCTTGCCTGGAGAATCCCAGGGACGGGGCAGCCTGGTGGGCTGCTGTCTACGGGGTCGCACGGAGTCGGACACGACTGAAGCGACTTAGCAGCAGCAGCAGCAGTCGCAGCCTATATTATACTCAAAACTTGGTGCCTTTCACTCCCCTTCCACTGTATTGCCCCCCGCCACACACACACACACACACACTGGTGATCTTTAGTTTGCTCTCTGTATCTGTGAGTCTGCCTCTATTTTTGTTGTATGTACTAGTTCGTTGTGTTTTTTAGATCCACATTTAAGCGATGTCATACAGTATTATTTCTGTCTGACTTCTTTCACTTGGCATAATGCCCTCTAAATCCATTCATGTTATTTCAAACGGTAAAATTTTATTCTTATATGGCTGTGTAATATTTCATGTTTATGTCTGTGTGTCTGTCTGTGAGTGTATAAAAAATATACACATATATATATGATGTGCATATAAAATGTATATATATGTACACAGCATATATATATATACACACACACCACATCTTCTTTATTCATTCATCTGTTTATGGATAAGACATACCTTGAAGTCTAATCTTCATTATTATCATTTTCTCCATCACTTTTCCAAATACAGACAATCAGAACAATAAACCAAGCTCTGATTTGTAACATTTGTGCCTTTCCATGGCATAGATATTATTTTCGTGACTGATATAAAGCAACTAACCAAAGGTCACTCAGTTGCAAAGAGGCATACACATCATTATAAAGTATTACACCAAACAGGCGTAATAGTTCTAAGTCACTTCAGCATATATTAATAGTAGAATGAGTAAAATAACTAGGGAATTATGAGTTTTTAGCATGCCATTTTTGTCCCCAGTATGATGTCCTCTTAGATTTGTATCATTTAATGTTAAGAATGGCTGCACTTAGCAACTATTTCAGAAACTTACTATAATTTTAATAATTGGATTTTGCTAGCTTGTATAAGCCAGCTTTAGCCATCATTGCTTGTGCCTTTGGAGGAAAGGAACTGTAAGAAATTACACAATGCGTTATGTATCGTCTTATATATTATAATCAACATGAGAGGTATATATACGTGTGTGTCTGTGTCTATGGATGTGTGCTTTTAAAAGTATAACTCTAAAGCAGCACTTCTCAAACTTTAATGTGCATAAAACTCAGGGATTTTTTTAAAATGCTGTTTCTGATCTAGTAGGTCTGAGATTCTATATTCTAACAAGTTCCCAGATGTTAGTGATGCTTCAGGTCCACAGACCATACTTTGGTCTCACTCTATATGTAAATATACAGAGAGACTGATAGATATAGAACACATGTGCACATGTGATATGAAAGGGTCTACTCTATCTGCCCCAAATAGAGCAGTGTGTAATTAATTGTCACTCTGTAGAAAAAACAGGGATAAAACTAAGAATTGGAAGAGTTAGGGATGGCCTAGTGGAAGAGGAGGAATTGCCACTGAGGACAAGTAAGATTAAAAAAAATGCAAGCATGAATTAGAAAATCAAATTTAAGGCCTGAAGTCAAAGCTTATCAATCCTAGTATTAAGGAAAATGTTTAAGAAAAAACCAAATCAGTTCAAGCTTTGTGAGATTTTAGGACCTAGGAGAGATAAGAAAACCTTGAATTTCAGCCAAGATCACTTGAAATTAATGCTGTAGGCATTTATAAGAACATAAGTGATTGATGAAAATATATTTATTATGCTCTAAGAAGTTTAATCTTGTGCCATCCAAATTGAATACAAAGTAAACTTGGTACAGAGAGGTTGTTTGTCATAAATTAGGGGTAAGTGGTCAATGTCTATGCTACAGGGTGAAAAAAATACAGGAAGAATCCGAGTCCTGGGAATGGAGGATGAAGTGTATCAGATACCAAACCACTGCGACTGGGAACATGATAGGGTAGCTGATTAAATGGTAGCCCTGGGAAGGGAAGCCAGTCTAATTTTTCTCTTTTCTTTTTAAGCTGAGAGTAAGGCAGAAGGCATTAACTTTGCTTGTTAATCCATGGTTTCTCAAGGTTGAAGTAATTCTAAGGTGTACCTCATGGCAGAGTTTAGAAACATGATCCTTAGAAAATTCATGATTATAAACTGTTGGGGGCTGGCGTGAGGCACTCTGCCCGTGGCAAAGGTCATGAGGAAGGAGGCTTGACATAAGCAAAGGCAGGATCGAGCCTCAGGAGTCCCCCTGGAACTCCTCGAGCATCTACCCCCATAACCAGAGCATGCCTGCTTTACTACTTTGTGCTCCCACCTACACCTCTGACTTTACGGGGGGCTGTCCCCCACCACCTCTTTCGGAGAAGGAGTTAACCTAGAGCTCCAGTTAATAAAAACTCCTGGGCGTGACAAGAGTGTTTTTACCTACAAACTCATCTGAAGGTTCTCTAGCCTGCCTGACAGGCTTGTCTGGCCACATGTGATTGCTCACAGCCTCCCAACCGTGAGAGGCACGAGATGCTTTAAACCTTCTAAAAATAGGTTCCTTAGAAAAGTTAGAAAACTATTAGCATAAGTATAATGGGCTGATTAGAAATTGTATTGGTGAAGGGTTTTTCATTTGTTGAGCCAGTGTTTGTTGCTAAGTCTCCATATCCCCTGCCCTTACACACATTAATGAATATATAGAAGAAATAAGTATTAACCTTTGATATTAATCACGTTAGACCTTAGGCTAAGTAAATTCTTTCCTTAAACCCACTACACCCTCACCCTATAGGAATGTAACTTTATTTGGGTGGTGTCTGTTTTAAGAATAATCACCCCTGGAGAAATAAGTGTCCTGGTTGACTGACCACTGTCACAAGGAGAGGGTCATAAATTGTCAACAGGCCCCCTGGCCAGAAGATGATGTAACACCCCTAAGACCTCTGTATACATTTGTATGAAGCACCTGACTTTGATAAAAGTCAGGACTGCTGACCCCATGTGACTTTTGCATAACATCTCAGTGTATAAAAGTAGACCATGGAAAATAAAGAATTGGGATCAGTTTCTCGAAATACTGGTCTCCCCATGTCGCTCTCTCTCTCACTCTGGCTGAGTCTCCATCTGGAGCACGGAACCCGCCATGCTTACTAATTATGCCTGGGCTTCTAAGATCCGACTGGGGAGGCCTCAGTGTCTCCTCTCCTTTGGGAGAACGGAAGGATGCCTGCGGCCTACATAAGTGGTGCAAACTTCTTGTCTTGAAGTTTTATTGGTCTCCCGCATAAACCAAGCTACTCAGCCTCTTTTCTCCACTGAATTTTCCTACTGAGCTATCCTCATTCTATTACTCTTTACATCTTTAATTAATATCTAATTGAAGCTATTGTATCCTGATCCTCGCCGACGCTGTCCCCGCTTCGAACTCCCTGGATCAGCCGGGGCTGGACCCCGGCAATAAACCTCATGAGTTTGTGAGAAATCAGGTATCTTGTATTACTCGTTTGCCTTTACAACAAAACAAATTTTCTGAAAGGAAACCAAACAATGAGTTACAGTTTTAACCTGGAGGGGGGATATATATTTGTTATCATTTCATTGTTTATGTTGTTTTTTTCTAGGCAATATAACTTTAAGTCTTTTTCAGGAATAATCTGGGTATTAAAGTAGATAATAATAAGCTTTCATGAAAAGCTGTGATTTTGAAAGATTCAGAAAGGAGACAGTAGAGTATTTCAGGAAAAGGCAACCATGGGCTTTACTGAACGGTAGAGGAGAAAAGCATATTTTAAACCCTTATGTGGGCTTCTCTGGTGGCTCAGAGCATAAAGCGAGAGACCTGGATTCGATCCCTGGGTTGGGAAGATCCCCTGGAGAAGGAAATGGCCGTGAACTTCCAGATGTTCAAGCTGGTTTTAGAAAAGGCAGAGGAACCAGAGATCAAATTGCCAACATCCACTGGATCATTAAAAAAGAAGGAGTTCCAGAAAAACATCTATTTCTGTTTTATTGACTATGCCAAAGCCTTTGACTGTGGATGACAATAAACTGTGTACAATTCTGAAAGAGATGGGAATACCAGACCACCTGACTTGCCTCTTGAGAAATCTGTATGCAGGTCTAGAAGTAACAGTTAGAACTGGACATGGAACAACAGACTGGTTCCAAATAGGAAAAGGAGTACATCAAGGCTGTATATATTGTCACCCTGCTTATATAACTTCTATGCAGAGTACATCATGAGAAACACTGGGCTGGAGGAAGCACAAGGTGGAATCAAGATTGCCGGGAGAAATATCAATAACCTCAGATATGCAGATGACACCACCCTTATGGCAGAAAGTGAAGAACTAAAGAGCCTGTTGATGAAACCAAAAGAGGAGAGTGAAAAAGCTGGCTTAAAGCTCAACATTCAGAAAACTAAGATCATGGCATCCAGTCCCATCACTTAATGGCAAATAGATGGGGAAACAGTGGAAATAGTGGCTGACTTTATTTTTCTGGGCTCTAAAATCACTGCAGATGGTGATTGCAGCCATGAAATTAAAAGACACTTACTCCTTGGAAGGAAAATTATGACCAACCTAGACAGCATATTAAAAAGCAGAGACATTACTTTGTCAACAAAGGTCTGTCTAGTCTGGAGAAGGCAATGGCAACCCACTCCAGTACTCTTGCCTGGAAAATCCCATGGACAGAGGAGCCTGGTAGGCTGCAGTCCATGGGGTCGCTAAAAGTCAGACATGACTGAGCGACTTCACTTTCACTTTTCACTTTCATGCATTGGAGAAGGAAATGGCAACCTGCTCCAGTGTTCTTGCCTGGAGAATCCCAGGGATGGGGGAGCCTGGTGGGCTGCCATCTCTGGGATCACACAGAGTCGGACACGACTGAAGCAGTAGTCAAGGCTCTGGATTTTCCAGTGGTCATGTATGGATATGAGAGTTGGACTATAAAGAAAGCTGAGTGCTGAAGAATTGATGCTTTTGAACTGTGGTTTTGGAGAAGACTCTTGAAAGTCCCTTTGACTGCAAGGAGACCCAATCAGTCCATGCTAAAGGAGATCAGTCCTGGTTGTTCATTGGAAGGACTGATGTTGAAGATGAAATTCTAATACTTTGGCCACCTGATGGGAAGAGCTGACTCATTTGAACAGACCCTGATGTTGGGAAAGATTGAGGGCAGGAGGAGAAGGGGAGGACAGAGGATGAGATGGTTGGATGGCATCACCGACTCAATGGACATGGGTTTGGGAGAACTCTGGGAGTTGGTGACGGATGGGGAGGCCTGGTGTGTTGTGGTTCATGGGGTTGCAAAGAGTCAGAAATGACTGAGCGATTGAACTGAACTCAACTGAACTGAACTGAAACACTTATGTATAAAGGGTTTTCCAAACAGTATTACAAAGAATTTCAAAATAGCTATTTCACCTTTTTTATAGTACATAAATTGGTCTGGAAGTAGTGGAAGGAATGGAAGATGACTTCACAGACAGTTTACAAGAAACATATTTGAATAGTGAAAAAAAGAGTAAAGAAGTTTGACTTGAATTCAAGATGCCATCAGGGATACCAGTTGTTGTAAAGAAACTAGGGATTCAGCATTCAGTGCCAATTTGTTTTAATATTATGATAATAGGTTGACTATTGATGGAGCCACAGATGATTCAGAGAACAATGGATGAGTGGGAACCAAAGGAGAAAACATACAAAAAGATGAGAACATTAATGAGAGATATGTTAAAAAGCAGTAGGACTTCCCACAGTCGGAAGAGGAATTCAGGCAAATAAGTTCACTGTTATCAAATCCTTCCCTTAGAATTCAGTATTATTTGCACAGGAATTTCTAATTCTTGCAAAATCAGGTCAGTTACTCTTAATTTAAAATGCAAGTTGTCCTAAATTAATACTATACCTCAGTGCATTAGAGTCTCTTGATATGATTCACTTATTAAGTGAATCTCAGAAAGAGTACTTAATTAAAAAAAAAAAAATCCAGACAATTTTTTGATCTATTGGGCTTCTCTGATAGCTCAGTTGGCAAAGAATCCACCTGCAGTGCAGGAGACCCTGGTTCGATTTCTGGGTCGGGAAGATCACCTGAAGAAGGGAAAGGTTACCCACTCCAGTATTCTGGCCTGGAGAATTCCATGGACTGTATAGTCCATGGGGTCGCAAAGAGTTGGACACGACTCAGCAACTTGCACTTTCAAATGATCCATCAGTTCAGTCAGTTCAGTCGCTCAGTGGTGTCCAACTATTTGCGACCTCATGAATTGCAGCACGCCAGGCCTCCCTGTCCATCACCATCTCTCAGAGTTCATTCAAACTCACGTCCATCGAGTCTGTGATGCCATCCAGCCATCTCATCCTCTGTGTCCCCTTCTCCTCCTGCCCCCAATCCCTTCCAGCATCAGAGACTTTTCCAATGAGTCAACTCTTCGCATAAGGTGGCCAAAGTACTGGAGTTTCAGCTTTAGCATCAGTCCTTCCAAAAAACATCCAGGGATGATCTCCTTTAGAAAGTACTGGTTGGATCTCCTTGCAGTCCAAGGGACTCTCAAGAGTCTTCTCCAACACCACAGTTTAAAAGCATCAATTCTTTGGCGCTCAGCTTTCTTCACAGTCCAACTCTAACATCCATACATGACCACTGGAAAAACCATAGCCTTGACTAGACGGACCTTTGTAGGCAATGTAATGTCTCTGTTTTTGAATATGCTGTCTATGTTGGTCATAACTTTTCTTCCAAGAAGTAAGCGTCTTTTAATTTCATGGCTGCAATCACCATCTGCAGTGATTTTAGAACCCAAAAATATAAAGTCTGACACTGTTTCCACTGTTTCCCCATCTATTTCCCATGAAGTGATGGGACCAAATGCCATGATCTTCATTTTCTGAATGTTGAGCTGTAAGCCAACTTTTTCACTCTCCTCTTTCCCCTTCATCAAGAGGCTTTTTAGTTCCTCTTCATTTTCTGCCATAAGGGTGGTGTCATCTGCATATCTGAGGTTATTGATATTTCTCCCAGCAATCTTGATTCCAGCTTGTGCTTCTTCCAGCCCAGCGTTTCTCATGATGTTCTCTGCATATAAGTTAAATAAACACGGTGACAATATACAGCCTTGATGTACTCCTTTTCCTATTTGGAACCCGTTTGTTGTTCCATGTCCAGTTCTAACTGTTGTTTCCTGACCTGCATACAGATTTCTCAAGAGGTAGGTCAGGTGGTCTGGTATTCCCATCTCTTTCAAAATTTTCCACAGTTTATTGTGATCCACACAGTCAAAGGCTTTGTCATAGTCAATAAAACAGAAATAGATGTTTTTCTGGAACTCTTGCTTTTTCAGTGATCCAGCGAATGTTGGCAATTTGATCTCTGGTTCCTCTGCCTTTTCTAAAACCAGCTTGAACATCTGGAAGTTCATGGTTCATGTATTGCTGAAGCCTGGCTTGGAGAATTTTGAGCATTACTTTACTAGTGTGTGAGATGAGTGCAGTTGTGTGGTAGTTTGAGCATTCCTTGGCATTGCCTTTCTTTGGGATTGGAATGAAAATTGACCTTTTCCAGTCCTGTGGCCACTGCTGAGTTTTCCAAATTTGCTGGCATATTGAGTGCAGCACTTTCACAGCATTATCTTTCAGGATTTGAAATAGCTCAACTGAAATTGACACATGAGGATAGTTAAAAGACACTGTTAACATATGCATAGCAAAAGTCCCTTAATAAAGTAGTGTGGCATGCCAAAGCTTCAACTTTCCACAGGTTTTGGTGGTCCAGCCAAAATAACTTTAATAGCTTTTTTGGATCTGTTACAATGCATTATGAAAACACTTAGATTTTCAAAGTACAATTATTTTCTTTTCCTTTTTTAATCACCAGAAATGAACAAAGGTTACTTGCTTATGCAATCTCCTTATATATCTTATAGTATGATCAGCATTTCTTTAAGGGCAAACTTTAGAAGATCTAGGGGTTACATTTAGCTAGGCTGTTAGAATTTGAGAAGCATCTCAATTTTTCAGAGTACAAAATCGAATTTCGTTGAATGATTCCCTAAGTGACTTCCTTTCCCCAGTCCTGTTTTCTACAAAGAATCTTTCTTAATGCAAAGCATTATTCCATCTTTATGTTCCTCTCTTCAATTTCTAACCAATCCCAAAGGTGAATATATATTAAGAAATTCTAGTTCTTCTCCTGTCTACTGACAGTGTCAGACTTCACCAACCATGCAACCTTCGTTGAAGTTAAAGCAATCAAAATATGCATGACTTTCTAAGGACATTTGAATCACTCTCATGTAAATTCCTAACAGCCATTCTGGTAGTCTGAGATAACCTAAATTTTAGAAAATTATTTTCTAAAATCTATGTTCTTTTTAAGAAAACTTTTTAGTTCATCAGACAATGGATATCATATCAGGGCAGTTGTTATTGGTGTTGTCTATGCAGAGAAATTCTAGAAATTAAGAAAATATGATATCTCCCCCCCCCCCCCCAAATGCTTAAATATACAACATGGAAGATAGAGATTTATATGGAAATTCTAATACAAAACAAAATATACTGCTAGGAATTGGAGGCCTGATGCAAGCATGAAAGGGAGGAAGGTGGCGGTCAACTAGGCGAGTTTAAGTATCATTTCTTAGATGCAAAAGCATTTGAGCTAGCCCTTGAAGAAATGGATGTTTTCAGTACGATGGGTGAACTTTATTTGGGATGGACTTGGAGGGGAAAGGAAATAGTATGAAGGAATATTGAGACCCAAGAATACAGGTTTTATAGCACAACTAGTTTGTGTAATTGACTCATAGGATATATTGTAAAGTTTTGCATGGCAAAGATGGCCCAGAGAATATCTAGATGGATATTGAATGCAAAACTAAAAAGAATGGCAAAAGAGATCCATGGAAGATATTTAAGCAGGAGAATTGCATACCCATGGCTGTGCTTGAGAAGAGGACTTAAAACTTGTTTGATATAAGAGTAGTGAGAACACAATCTGACTTTCTTATACAATTTAATTTTTTAAGTTAAAAATTTGTTTGAAAAAAAGAGTTGCAAAAAAAAAAAAGTCGCTATATTTTTGCTCAATAATACAGTCCAGGTAATAAGGGTCTGCATTAATTATTTTAAATTTAAAGTAAACAACCCTTCTGCTTATTTATTATCACTTTGTTTGATGTACGGGCTATCTTACACTTCAACAAGAGATCTAAAATGGAGATTTATTTTTTCTTCCTATTTCTTCTCTTAAGTTGACATCCCTTTGAAATTTCAGAATCATTCTTAATTTATGCACCATGAAATCAAAGGGAGAAATCAGGGGAAAATTGGATGATGGCTATTGATCTCAAGTTTTTTTCTTTATAACAAGAATGACTTTTCTACAGAAATATTTGTCAATTAAAAGTATTACCTGATTTATATTTCATCATCTCTTGGGAAATAATCAGGTTATCTATATACTTCTTGTAACTTTGCTTTATCTAAGTTTCTATCAATAGTCGAACTTTCTGCACTAAATGGGAGAATTATGATGATTATTTATTTTCTCCAATTAGTTACTGTGGATTCATTGAATGCCCACTATATTCTAGCTAATGCTTTAGAATGTAAATGTTGTCTTAATATAGTGAATACATTTTATTCCATTTATATTTTTTTCCTAAAAGTCAATGCTAATTTTTGAATGAAAAACTTTGTGATGTCCTAATACACAATTATTAGGTCACAATAATAATAATGTAATAATAATAATGATGATGATGATGTCACAATAAAGAATTGTGTTGTTGGAAGAGGGTGTTTGCTATGAAATATTTGTCAATTAAAAGAATTACCTTATTTATAATTCATCATCTTTTGGCAAAACT
Source organism: Bos indicus x Bos taurus (assembly GCF_003369695.1). NCBI lineage: Eukaryota > Metazoa > Chordata > Mammalia > Artiodactyla > Bovidae > Bos > Bos indicus x Bos taurus. The sequence goes on from NC_040077.1 coordinate 113,518,415, forward strand.
CTGTTAGCCTTTGCTCTGCTTCATTTTGTATTCCAAGGCCAAACTTGTCTGTTACTCCAGGTATCTCTTGACTTCCTACTTTTGCATTCCAGTCCCTATAATGAAAAGAACATCTTTTTTTTTGGTGTTAGTTCTAGAAGGTTTTGTAGGTCATCAAAGAATCATTCAAATTCAACTTCTCCAGCATTAATGGTTGGGGCATAGACTTGGATTATTGTAATATTGAGTGGTTTGCCTTGGAAATGAACAGAGATCATTCTGTTGTTTTTGAGATTGCACCCAAGTGCTGCATTTCGGACTCTTTTGTTGACTATGATGGCTACTCCATTTCTTCTAAGGGATTCCTGCCCATAGTAGTAGATATAATGATCATCTGAATTAAATTTGCCCATTCCAGTCCATTTTCCTTCATTGATTCCTAAAATATTGATGTTCCCTCTTGCCATCTCCTGTTTGACTGCTTCCAATTTACCTTGACTCATGAACCTAAGATTCCAGGTTCTTATTCAGTATTGTTCTTTACAGCATCAGACTTTACTTTCATCACCAGTCACATCCACAACTGGGCATTGTTTTCACTTTGGCTCAGCCTTTTAATTCTTTCTAGAGCTATTTTCCCACTCATTTCCAGTAGCATCTTGGGCTTCTATGGACCTGGGGAGTTCATCTTTCATTGTCGTATATTTTTGCCTTTGCATACTGTTAATGGGATTCTCAAGGCAAGAATCAGATCAGATCAGTTGCTCAGTCGTGTCCGACTCTTTGTGACCCCACGAATCGCAGCACACCAGGCCTCCCTGTCCATCACCAACTCCCGGAGTTCACCCAGACTCATGTCCATCAAGTCAGTGATGCCATCCAGCCATCTCATCCTCTGTCATCCCCTTCTCCTCTTGCCCCCAATCCCTCCCAGCATCAGAGTCTTTTCCAATGAGTCAACTCTTTGCATGAGGTGGCCAAAGTACTGGAGTTTCAGCTTCAGCATCATTCCTTCCAAAGAAATCCCAGGGCTGATCTCCTTCAGAATGGACTGGTTGGATCTCCTTGCAGTCCAAGGGACTCTCAAGAGTCTTCTCCAACACCACAGTTCAAAAGCATCAATTCTTCGGCGCTCAGCCTTCTTCACAGTCCAACTCTCACATCCATACATGACCACAGGAAAAACCATAGCCTTGACTAGACGGACCTTTGTTGGCAAAGTAATGTCTCTGCTTTTGAATATGCTATCTAGGTTGGTCATAACTTTCCTTCCAAGAAGTAAGCGTCTTTTAGTTTCATGGCTGCAGTCATCATCTGTAGTGATTTTGGAGCCCAGAAAAATAAAATCTGACACTGTTTCCACTGTTTCCCCATCTATTTCCCATGAAGTGATGGGACCGGATGCCATGATCTTCGTTTTCTGAATGTTGAGCTTTAAGCCAACTTTTTCAGTCTCCACTTTCACCTTCATCAAGAGGCTTTTTAGTTTCTCTTCACTTTCTGCCATAAGGGTGGTGTCATCTGCATATCTGAGGTTATTGATATTTCTCCCGGCAATCTTGATTCCAGCTTGTGTTTCTTCAAGGCAAGAATACTGAAATGGTTTGGCATTCCCTTCTCCAGTGGACCATGTTTTGTCAGAACTCTCCACCATGACCCGTCTGTCTTGGGTGGCCCTACACAGCATGGCTCATAGTTTCACTGTGATACATCCATTGGTTAGTTTTCTGTGATTGTGGCTTTCATTCTGTTTGCCCTCTGCTAGATAAGGATAAGAGGCTTGTGGAAGCTTCCTGATGGGAGGGACTGGCTGTGGGGGAATCTGGGTTTTGTTTTGTTTGGGCAGGGTCACACTCAGTAAATCTTTAATCCAATTTTCTATTGAGGGGTAGGGCTGTGTTCCCTCCCTGTTTTATGGCCTAAGGCAAATCTATGTTAGGGGTAATGGTGGTAATGGTAACCTCCCTCAAAAGGATTTATGCCAGGACTCTTGTATTCAGTGCCACTGACCCCGTGGCAGGCCATTGTCAACCCATATCTCTGCCAGAGATTCCTGGACACTCACAGGCAAGTCTGGGTCAGTCTCTTGTGGGGGTCACTGATTCTTTCTCCTGAGTCCTGGTGTGTACAAGGTTTTGTTTGTGCCCTCCAAGAGTCTGCTTCCCCAGCCAGTCCTGTAGAAGTTCTGTAATCAAATCCCACTGGCCTCCAAAGTCAAATTCCCTGGGGGCTCTCAGTCCCTTTGCCAGATCCCCAGGTTGGGAAATCTGTTGTGGGTCCTAGAACTTTGGTAACGGTGCAAGAACTTCTTTGGTATAATTGTTCTCCAGTTTGTGGGTCATCTGCTCAGTGGCTTAATGATGGGGCTAATAGTCACCTCCTCCAAGATGACTTATGCCACATGCCTTGCCTCTCAGGTCTGCTGCAGTCAGAACCCCTGTCCCTGAGGCAGGCCACTGCTGACCCATGCCTCCACAGGAGACACTCACACACTCAGAGGCAGGTCTGGCTTATTCTCTGTGGGGTCCCTGGGTCCTGGAGTAAACAAGGATTTGTTTTGCCCCTCTGAGTGTCTCTGGCAGGTAGGGAGTTTTATTCTAAATGTGATTTCACCTCTCCTACCCTTTGGGGTTTTTCCTTTGCCCCTGCACATATCACCAGATGGTCAATACTGAAACTGGATTGATTATATTCTTTGCAGCCAAAGATGGAGAAGGTCTATACAGTCAGCAAAAACAAGACCAGGAGCTGACCGTGGCTCAGATCAAAAACTATTTATTGGAAAAAAAAAAAAAAATCACACTTAAATTGAAGAAGGTAGGGAAAACCACTAGACCATTCAGGTATGACCTAAATCAAATCCCTTGTGATTATACAGTATAAGTGACAAAAAGATTCAAGGGATTAGATCTGATAGACAGAGAGCCTGAAGTGTTATGGACGGAGGTTCATGACATTGTACAAGAGGTGGTGATCAAAACCATCCCCAAGGAAAAGAAATGCAAAAAGGCAAAATCGTTGTCTGAAGAGTTCTTAAAAATAGCTGAGAAAAGAAGAGAAACTAAAGGCAAAGGAGAAAAGGAAAGATATATCCGTCTGAATGCAGAGTTCCAAAGAATAGCAAGGGGAGATAAGAAAGCCCTCCTAAGTGAGCAATGCAAAGACATAGAGGAAAACACTGGAATGGGAAAGACTAGAGATCTTTTCAAGAAAATTAGAGATAGCAAAGGAACAGTTCATGCAAGGATGGGCTCAATCAAGGACACAAATGATGTGGACCTAACAGAAGCAGAAGATATTGAGAAGAGGTGGCAAGAATACACAGAAGGACTATATGAAAAAGATCTTCATGACCCAGATAACCACAACGATGTGATCACTCACCTAGAGCCAGACATCTTGGAATGGGAAGTCAAGTGGGCCTTAGGAAGTATCTCTATGAACAAAGCTGGGGGAGGTGATGGAATTCCAGCTGAGCTATTTCAAATCCTGAAAGATGATGCTGTGAAAGTGCTGCACTCAATATGCCAGAAAACTTGGAAAACTCAGCAGTGGCCACAGGACTGGAAAAGGTCAGTTTTCATCCCAATCCCAAAGGAAGGCAATGCCAAAGAATGTTCTAACTACTGCATAATTGCACTCATCAGGAGGAGAAGGGTATGACAGAGGATGAGATGCTTGGATGGCATCACTGACTCTATGGACATGAGTTTGGGCAAGCTCCAGAAGCTGGTGATGGACAGGGAAGCCTGCTGTGCTACAGTCCATGGGGTTGCAAAGAGTCGGACATGACTGTGTGACTGAACTGAACTGAACTGAATGAAGAACTGAATGAGTTAAGAATAAAGATGGGGAGAACAGAGTTTTGGGACCTGTGTTATTGTTTGTTTAGTCAATATTAGGTCTGACTCTTTTGTGACCCCAAGTACTGTGTAGCCTGCCAGGTTCCTCTGTCCATGGAATTCTCCAGGCACTGGAGTGGGTTGTCACTTCCTTCTCCAAGAGATCCTTCCCACCCAGGGGTGAAACTTGCATTGGCAGGTGGATTCTTTACCACTGAGACATCAGGGAAGCCCTGTTGGGACTTGTTACTAATTTATTAAATTTTCAACCTCAGCTGACTGATTTAAATGGATAGTATTTACTTGTGAACCAGGTCTCTCCTTAAACAATGTTGTAAATTATGTGTGTGTGTGTGTGTGTGTGTGTGTGTGTGTGTGCTCAATTGTGTCTAACTCTTTGATACCCCATGAACTGTAGTCCCCCAGGCTCCTCTGTCCATGGGATTTCCCAGGCAAGAATATTGGAGTTGGTTGCCATTTCCTCCTCCTGAGGATCTCCTGACCCAGTGATCGAACTCATGTCTTTCGTTCTTCTGCATTGACAGGTGGATACTTTACCACTGCAGCACCTGGGAAGCCCTGACGTAAAGTAATATGTCTCAAAACTTGGTCACAGAATATTTTCTATACTGGAAACCAAATATGTGAAATAAGGTTTGTGATGTTCTGGTTCAGAACCCTTAGGCATTTCACTCTTAGGCATTTGTTTATCGTGTACTCAATACATGTTTTTGATTCCTGGTTTGGCCAAACATTGTGCTAAGTGCTGGAGATCAAAATGAGGCAGACTCAAAGCCCCTGCAGTTTGTGATCCAAATTGAAAGAGAAAGACATCAAAACAGTAACAACAAATACACACATACACACAAACATTCAATGGCAACTGTATGATAACTGATAGTGAAGTCACGCAGTGGCGTCCGACTCTTTGTGACCCCATGGACCATACAGTCCATGGAATTCTTCAGGCCAGAATACTGGAGTGGGCAGCCTTTCCCTTCTCCAGGGGATCTTTCCAACCCAGGGATTGAACCCTGGTCTCCCGCATTGCGGGCAGATTCTTTACCAGCTGAGCCACAAGGGAAGCCCATAAAAAGCAACAATACATAGGGAGTTTCCCTGGTGGCTCAGAGGTAAAGAATTTGCCTATAATGTACGACATGCAGGAGCCATGGCTTTGATCCCTGGGTCGAGAAGATCCCCTGGAGAAGGAAATGATATCTCACTCCAGTAATCTTGCTGGGACAACCCCATGGACAGGGGAATCTGGTGGCTTACATTCCATGGGGTCACAAAGAGTGAGACAAGACTAAAGGACTGACTATGCATGCAATGATACATAGAATTTGAAAAAGTGTAATAAGAACAAAAATAAAACAGTAGTATACAAACATCTTATCCTTATATGGGATACATGATGATAATTTCTTTTCCATTTTCTACTTTTTAAAATAGAATTCTTGTCATGAAACCCTTTAACCATCTCTATCTACAATTTGACAGAAAAAGTTTCATTCAAGATGGTTTCATTACAAAACATCTTTCTATCTGTTTTTTTTTTCAAATAAAAGTTGGGGGCAATTTTGTTGGGATGCTCTTAAACTTTGCTTATGTGTATATGGTGACTGATGTGAGAAAGGAAAAAGACTGAAAACAGAATGCTACATGCTGGGGTAGGAGACCCTTGTCCATCCCCAAAGCATGCTGGCTCTTCTACTGTTTCTCCCCTCCTCGGCCTTCCTTGCTGTCATTATGTAACATACCAACTAAGAGGCCATCGAATATTTTTTCTTCTTCACTAGGTCAGCAACAGCTTAAAAGAATATTAAAGGAGAATGTAGCTCCTAACGATGGATAAATAAGTCATTTCAGTGGAAAGCTAGAGATTGCTGAGCAGTTGGGGAAATTCATATACACACCCCTTCTTCACTTCCTCTTTATTCAGAGGCAACAGAAAACCAGGCCTCCCAGAACGTAATTTTATGTACTTGCTGCTTCATCTACACCATGCCTATTTGGTCTACTGCCAACCCTGGCCGCCCTCCCCTTTCCCTTCTAGGGTCATCAGTTCTTTAAAATTCAAGTTCCCTCCTCCAGCTCTCTTAGCTGGAATCCCTAAGGTAGTTTCTTTTCCCCAGCTGGCCCTACCCAAGCAAATGGCTTAGGTAAACAAATGTGCAGTCTTGCTGCAAATGGGAAAAACAACAGGGTGAGAGAAATGGATGAAATGGTGTTTAGAGGAAGGTGGAAGCCTGTGGACTCATTATTTCAGGGATTCCATGGACTGTTCAGGACTTCTTCAGACAGCTGGTAAATATTTCATCTCTTTTATTGAGAAGAGATTGGCTTATGTTTACATTAAAGAATATGTTGCTATGGTCCACCTGTGTGACTCTTCCATGTTGGTAATATGTAGGTATGAGTACTGTGAAATTCTTTCATTTATTTTTAATTGTTTATACATTAAGTTAATCCACCATTATGCAACTTTCCTGCCCTGGTGGGAGTAGAGACTTTAAAAAGGAAAAGTGTTAGTTTCATGTTTACTTATATTTTTTTCTATTTTCTAAAACTGGGAAATGCTGGATAAAACACTGGTTAGAATTCTACTTTTAATAATTATTTGTAATTTTGACAAAAGGTACTCATAGAAATGTTATGAAGTATACACACACATATACAACATGTATACACTATTAAAATATATTATGAGTAAAACTATGCCTAGGAAGAATATTGATTCTAAGTAAATATTTAACTTAGTGCTCAAAATACTTGTTAAAGTTTTGAGTTTTACATGAAGAATGGAAATAATTTTATTAATGCTTGAGTCCCTCCAAGTTTTATGTGGAACTAATTTGATAACAATTGGTAAATGAATGAAAATGTTATAGCCATTTCCCTATTTCAGGCTCAGGAAAATAACTCTTGAAAAGTGTACTTTAAGCCTTTTTAAATTCTATCAGGGAGCAAACCTGTTTGCTTAAGGTATCAAATGCATGATAAATACATGTAGGGAATTTAATGTTAAATTTTAAAATAAATGCAGTTTTTAAAATCAAAGGACTCACATCTGCCAAGATGTATTTTGGGATTGTGGTTTGCAGGGAAAATTTGAGGGTCAACATTGCTAAGGATCTTGAGAAAGTATGATCCTCCATCACAGAAGTTTTCCAGCTTATAAATCCCAAATGAGCAGCAGTGCTGGATTGGGAACACAGCCCTTTACTAGAGCTCAGCCACTGTTCAGGCTAGTGCAGAATAGTAAGCATTCTTACATCTATTTGCATCTAGTGTCATTATTTATCATTTTAAAAAATCTCATTTTGTAGTCTCCATGGCACTGTGAAGTGGATAAGGCAAGTATTTTCTCTCTATTGAAGAGAGGAGGTTGAGGATCAGAAATTAAATGACTTCCTTAAGACTACTTAGTTCAATTAACTTATAGGTTAAGGCACCCTCCTTCTAGAATCAGGTGCTATGATGTGACCTCCTTTACTCTTTGTACCTGACATTAAGCCTCTTGCTTACTGTTGAGTAGCTTAATGCTGAGTTTCCTCAGAGTTATTGCTAAGGTTAATTACTGCTTTAAAATGTTATTTGTGAATCTTAATGTTTGATCATGAGCTTGGGAATCAAACTTGGCACACCTAGTCCAGTGGATCTCAATGTGTGGTCCCCAGTGAGCTGAGCCTTAGCTCCACTTGGGTGCTGGCTATTAATGCAAATGACAGTTCTTGGGCCTCACACCAGATCTGCCAAACCAGAAGCTCTAAGGGTAGGGCCCATTCACTGGGGGCTCAAGAAGCCCTCCAGGTGATTTTGAGGTCCTCTGAATGAAGTTTAGGATCACTAGCCTGGCCTATTCAGACTCATGTTGATGTACTCGCCTTAGTGGGTCACTGACTGAAACCTTAGTAACATCTCTCCTGAGTTAGGTTGGTACTTGCTTTAACCCAAAAGTTTTTTTAAGAAAGATTATTGGAGATGGAAGCAGGGTGAGATGTCTGTAAGATAATGTACTCTATTTATGATATTTTCCAGAGGACTGTTTGAAAGCAGCAGAGCAGTAGGGAGAAGTAGATGGTACACAGGTATTCACTTGGCCAGTAAAAGTCCAAGGAGTACATATAGACTTAACTCCCTCTCATTAAATTCCATAGCCCCACACTTAGGGCCATACTAGGAAGGAGAAGATGAATATTTTCCAAATTTCTGAAATAACTAAATGATGGGCATGAGAGGAGGGTACTACATCATCACCTTGAAAATTTTCAGAACACTGAGGTTACATTATCTCAACAGTGGCACAGTTGCTACTTCTTCTTTAATTAATTTTTATTGGAGTATAATTGCTTTACAATGTTGTGTTAGATTGTACTGTATAAGAAAATGAATCAGCTCTAAGTATAGATATATCCCCTCTTTCTTGGATTTCCTTCCCATTTAGGTCACCACAGAGAACTGAGTAGAGTTCCTTGTGCTATACAGTAGGTTCATATTAGTTGTCTATTGACATAGATATGTTACTGATTTGTTGTTATTGTTGTTTAGTTGCTCAGTCATGTAAAACTCCTTTGCGACCCATGGATTGTAGCCTGACAGACTCCTCTGTACGTGGGATTTTCCAGGCAAGAATACTGGAGCGGCTTGCCATTTCCTTCTCTAGGGGATCTTCCAGACCTAGGGATTGGACCCACATCTTTTGCATTGGCAGGCCGGTTCTTTACCACTGAGCCGCCAGGGAAGCCACATTGTTGGTACTGTATATAAAGTAGACAGTTGCCATTTTGGACTAGATAACGCTTTGCTGTGCAGCTGTCCTAGGTAATGAAAATCTTTAACAGCATCTCTGGCTTCTACTCACTAGGTGCCAGGAGCTAGCCCTGCTAGAGTCATGGCAGACAAAAGTGTCAATGGACGTTGTTACTAGGCCCCTGGGGAGCACACTTGCCTCCACTTTGCTTGAGAACTAGTGTTGGATGGTACCCCCCTCTTACTTTCCCCACCTCACAGTGCCAACTCTGAGCTAAGTGCATGGTACCCTGATTGAAATAGCCATCGCCTCTGAGACTTCCCTCTCCTGGCCATTATTTCAGGACCAATGTAAAAAGAGAAGAACCAGACTTTTGAGAAGCTTTGTGGCTGTGAATGGAAAATAAATGAGAAGTAGGAGGGAGATGGTGAAGCCAAGATGGTGTTCACTGATCTGATACTCCTGTTGACAGCCCACTTTGAAAGAATAGCCAAGGGTGGGAGCTAAGGAAGAAGAGGAGCTTGAGAACTGCAGCTATTAGCACTTCTGTAGGAAGTAAATGTTCCAGGTTTTGATGCTACAGAGAATTCTCTCAAGGCCTGTGCAAACAGCTCGATGGATGAGCCCAAGGAGCAAGCAGACATAGGCACTGAGCCTTGCCTGCTGCTGAGCTGGGCTTATGGTATTAGGTAGACCTGATCTCCACTTTCAAATGCCACACATTTCCTCCATGGAGACATTTGCTTCTCATCAATAACCTTTTGAAGTAACCTTTGGGTTTATTTCCTGCCACTGTTCATGTAAATTCATTGCCCCCAGACAAAAGCACGTGTGGCTATTTTAAAATACAGAAGAAGAACCCCCATCAGAGCCCACGTGGGAGGTAGGTGTGTTGGCTGGTGGAGGTAGGTGTGTTGGCTGGAGATGACGCCGTCCTTCAGGCTCTGAGAGAATATGTTCTCGTCCTCTACCCCATTCCCCTCTTCACCTGCACAGTCCAATCTCTCTGGCCTTTCCCCTTTCAGGAAATGGTCTGACAGCTCCTCCTCCATGTACATTTAAGTTCCAGTTCTTCCTCAGAACCCCTACATTTAAAAATGTTCTAAAAGGAAAATACTTTCCAGATAAGGGAACTGTAGCCAGCTGGAACCAGTTAAGTCCACACAGCAGAAACTTTAGCCAGCAGTGTGGGAGACTGGAGAAGGTAATGGCAACCCACTACAGTATTCTTGCCTGGAAAATCCCATGGACGGAGGAGCCTGGTGGGCTGCAGTCCATGGGATTGCAAAGAGTCGGACACGACTGAGTGACTTCACTTGCACTTTTCACTTTCATGCATTGGATGAGGAAATGGTAACCCACTCCACTATCCTTTCCTGGAGAATCCCAGGGATGGGGGAGCCTGGTGGGCTGCCATCTATGGAGTCTTACAGAGTCGAATACGACTTAAGCGACTTAGCAGCAGCAGCAGTGGGAGACAATGCCACTGGGTGCGGGATATATATGACCAGCACTTCAGAAATCACACAGAAACAAAAGCATCAACTGTATCTGGTACCCAAGGCCAGCCTCTGGCTTCTCTCTTTTCTGGCTTCTGTCCTCTTGGACGCTTTCTGGGGCTGACGTCCCTTTCTCTCTGGGAAGGAGCATCTCGGCACATTCTCTGCTTTTGCTCTGGGAATGATGGGAGCGGACAAGGCACATACTTGGGTGTAACCTTCAAACCTGGAAGAATCCTCAACTTCCCCTCGACCTCTCACTCAGCCTCAAGCTCCTTTCCTGCTTTCTCATAGGTAACTTTCAACTGGACAGAATACAATTTTTTAAAGTTAGTTTTCATAGACCAGTTTACCCCATTCTATAAGACAACATGCAGTATTTCTGGTGGTACTGTTTATTTATTTATTTAGTATTTTCAGATCATTCAACAGTCCCTTTTCCATCAGTCTCACAAAGGCCTCCCCCATCCCCCCACACACTTACATCTACACCCACAGAAAAAATTGCATAGACAGCATTTTAAACTAATCCTCTTTCTCTGTGTACAGTAACACATCTTTGGCAGTTCTGGCAGAAGGTTGGCTGACATTCTCAGGGTGATGGGAGAAGAGAAGAGGAAAGGTCCCATTGCGGGCTGGAGAGGAAAATTTGTCCACAGCATTCACAAAGCTCTTTTTGTTCACTTAAGAAGTTTCTTCTGATCCGTATCGATTGACAATCATAGGACTTAAATCAAAATGCTATGTTATTTCCATTTCTTAATCTTGCTGTTGCTTGGAAAAAGGAATAACAGAGAGAAAAAAAAAAAAAAAACCTCATTGTTCTCCCAACAGAGCTTGAAGGAGAACAAACATGCTTGGCAGCATATGCCTAACGAAGTCATGAGTGCCAGGAAAAGAATGATAATCCTTGGCCTTTAGAAATATAACAAGCAGATTCTGTGTATTTAGTTTAAGAAAGAAAATCAGACTGCTCTTTTTGTAAGCCAATCGTGGAAACTTAATGGAATTTTTATTTCATCTCTTTGATATGACTTTTATTTCCCAAACTTTCTGAGTAGGCAGATTGCATCTTCATTCTTCTCATAAGGAACATTCTTTCAGGGTGGATTTTAGCCTTTTTCTGTGAGGGTCTGCAGAGCCCAGGAGAACAATTGTCATGAAATGAATTCCACTGTGATGGTTGCTAAGTGTGAGTGTGTCAGTAGCGTCAAAACAAGCACTTCCCTTAAAGAACCATCTAGCTCAAAACCACTTGGCAAGAGGGAAACGAGCATATTTCCAGGTAAGGAAATGGAGGCTTTCCAGCATAAGAACCCAGGGAGGAAAGGGGTTCCAACTTCACCTACAAAATTATTCAATGACTGAGGATATCACCTCCCAACTGAAATAAAGTTTCACTCAGCTGCATGCCCACTCCAAAGTCTGCATCACACTCATGTTTTTCTAGCTGCTTCCTCGTAGACTAGAAGTTCCCCTTTTTCTTTCAAACATGTGTTGTCCCATTTGCCCATAGCTGGTAATTAATCATAACAAAAACCAATAGATTCCTGTTTTCCTTCCTTATTAAAAGTCTAATAAAATTTTTATTTTATTTTATTATCTTTTTTAAAGCTGAAACAAGTACCTATGTTCACCATATTCTGAGATTCCCAACATTTACGATGGTCATAAAATCAATATGGGCTCATGCAGCCAGAGTCTAGGTGTAAGTAAGCAGGCTTTCCTCACTTCTAAAGTACAGAGGTTAAACTCACATAGTGCAAGGCTCCTCAAACCTAACTTGTCCACTAAGAGACTCTGGGGAGCTTCTTAAATAGCAGAGCCAGGGACCTTGACCCAGATAACATAATAGTTCCTTCCGGGGACTGATCCCAACCCTAAATCTCCCCAAGTGGATCCCATGCAGGTTGAAAATCAAGAACTACAAGTCCATTCTTCAAAGGATGCTCATAGCTCTATGAGATTCTCAGAAAACCAGATTGGGAAACACCGAAAACTGTAAAAGTTTCTAAGATGGTTACAGTACACATTCACATGTTGTTCTGCTCTATACCATCCAACATGCAGTGTTGTCCCAAAGGTATCCCTTTGATTACTTACAACATAAAACTCTTGTTCAACTCCCTTAGCAACAACACGTGGGACCCATAAACATTATCCTTTGAAGAGAAATTTTCAAGGCATCTCCATGAGCAAAGCTTTAGAACAGTGATTTTGAATGCTTGTTGCTAAATGAAGGGGAAGATTAGTTTTGAGGAAGATTGTGGATTTTCCTTGTAGATGCAAATACCTTTCCCTGACTTGCTTTATAAGTTAAACATTGTGAGTAGCATCTTCTGTTCCTACAGTGAAGTCTTCTGGGTAACAGAAATGTCAAGGAGGCTGGGAAAGGCATAAAGCTTGAGAGGATTAAGTAGCCGCAAACCGAGATTACCAATCCAGGGCCCCAAAGAGGAGTTTATGCAATGCTGAGTCGGAGAGGAGTGTTAGACAGTATGGATCCTGAGAAGACAGAGAGAACTAATTATGTAAATTAAAATTTTGATAGATTTTTGTTTTCTCTTAAACGTGGACTTCCTAAATTTGTCCAACAGTTTGCTGTTAGCCAAGGAATCTCAAACACGTCTGGGTACTTGTGTGGTGAGCCGAATGACTAGTTTCTGTTAAGAGGGATTGAGATTCATATTCACCCACCTGAGCTTTACACTCTTGACTGCCCTTACGAGATTGCTTGTTTGGTTTGTATTTAACCAGAGCTTCTTGAAGGCGTTCCAAGTAATATACTTGATGCTGGATTCAGATTGAGAGTCAAGATGAACAAAGCTTAGGGTCTTCTGAATACCATCTGGCCCATCCAATATCCCTTCCTAATGGTGCCTGAAGAGTTCTTAACTCAGGATTTCAAACGTGGGAAAAAAATTAAATAAAATTACCACATTACAGAATAATCATGGTTTATTAACAGTAGCGGAGAAGGCAATGGCACCCCACTCCAGTACTCTTGCCTGGAAAATCCCATGGATGGAGGAGCCTGATGGCCTGTAGTCCGTGGGGTCGCTAAGAGTCGGACACGACTGAACAACTTCACTTGCACTTTTCACTTTCATGCATTGGAGAAGGAAATGGCAACCCACTCCAGTGTCCTTGCCTGGAGAATCCCAGGGACGAGGGAGCCTGGTGGGCTGCCGTCTATGGGGTCGCACAGAGTCGGACACGACTGAAGTGACTTAGCAGCATTAACAGTAGCATGATTATGTAAGCAGTAAACAAATTTGTTGTTGTTCAGTCACTAAATTGTGTCCAACTCTTTGTGACCCCATGGACTGTAGACTGCCAGGATCCTCTGTCTATACACTCCATGAAAGATGATGCAAGGAATAAATTTCGATCAACTTGCTTTCTAAGGAGGTAGTGATAGTGAATCCTTTGGCTGGACTGTGGTTAAAGGGAAGGTCCCATTGCTGATTCAACCCATCTCTACTTCCTCAGGTACTGTGGTCCTACCATTCTTATTATATACACATCACATCTCCTGTTGAACACTATCACCCCACCTGTCTGAAATGTCTTCTTCTTTCATTATAGGTATTATATCAGAGAATTTATGTGCCTCTGATTTTATTTTATATCAGAGAATTCATTTTATATATTTATTTTATATCAGAGAATTTATATTTGTACATTTACAATCTCTTAGCAGCTCCTTGAAATTCATACTTAACTCTAGAATCCTCACCAACTGTAATTCTATAATTTTTACTATAGTTTGTCTTTAGAAAGAACTTAGTAAAATTTCCTCCTCCTTACTGCGTGTGCTGCAAGGCCATCTGCTATTGATGACTTCTTCCCAGTGGGTTGAGCAGGGGTCTTTTCTTTGTAGTTAGTGATGTTTCAAGCCATGAGAGATGCTTGTAGCACTGCTGAATTTTGCAGGAGACATTTCCAGATTGGGTATGATCTAAGGAAGGCTCATCTTCACTGTAAAATTCACTGATTCTGTGACACTTCCTTCAATGCAATAAAAGATGCCCTAGCCTGTGAAAGCTCATTACTTAACCTTGTATTTTTATTATGTATTGTCTGCATATTTCAGGTAGTAAAAGATTAGAAACCTATATCCTGTCTGGTTGTGGAACAGGAAATGATGAACAGACATAATGGAAGAGGTGGTGGTAAGGATCAAAAGGATGTGGGTTGAGTCCAGGAACCAAGTGGAGCAGATCAAGGGCAAAAATGTGTCCCCCTCACATATTGACTGCCCCATGGCCCATGGGACTGGTGTGTGACAGGAAGAGCAAAGTCCACAGGTCATACTGGCAACCCCTTTGCCTGTTGATTATTACAAGCATCTGTATCAGGGCCATCAGAGGCCACAATATTTTAACCACACATTATATTTTTATCTATGATTCTATACTTAGAATTTTTCTTTTGAAAATCCCCATGATCCATGAGTCATAAGCCTATGCACAAATTCTGGGGACAGGCAGGCCTAGTTCAAAAGCAACTTAGTTGCAAGCTCTAAGACCTCATACAAATTATTAAGCTCCTTAAAGGTCATATTCCATCTGTAAAACATTGACAATTAATAGTCCCTAATTCATAGGGCTGTTTGGAGATAAGTCATATATAGGATCAACAAGTCATGTGTAAGTCATGTATAGGATAATACCTTATACACAGATGTTTATGATTTCAATATCACTACCATTATTGTTACAGGTAATTTAATCCATGCACTCATTTAACACACATCTTCATTAATGAAGTACCTGGGATCATTAATCTTCAATTCAGATGTAAGCCATGTGACTCCACACAGGACACAGTGTTATAGAAGGGCTATGTTTCAGAATTGACTCTACCAGTCCATTTACCAATTGGGGTGTGTTTCTTTATTCATAAAGCAGGTATAATCATACTATATGGAATATTCACAAGGACACTGTGACAAGCATATCACTTGAAGAATAAATGTATCTTGTATAAATGTAAAATACTCGTAATTTGGATGCTATTTCCACAACGTATTCTGTCAGTATGGTGCAGAGTATAAAGTAGGGTCTGCTAAAATAAGAACATTTTAAAAAATATAGGGAGGCCTGGAGTGCTGCGATTCATGTGGTCGCAAAGAGTCGGACATGACTGAGCGACTGATCTGATCTGATCTGATTTGATAGTTTATTTACAATGTTGTTTTAATTTCTGGTGTACAATAGAGTGACAGTTATACATATACACATTCTTTTTTATATTTTTTCCATTATAGTTTATCACAGGATATTGAATAGAGTTCCCTGTGTTATACAGTAGGATTTTGTTTATCCAATTTATATATGCTACTTTGTATGTGCTAGAATTGCCTGACAACACTGAGAGCAGAGGTGTCATTATCCACATTTTTTAGTTGACAAAACTGAGAATCATAAAGATTCAGTGCCTGACAGAGCCAAGACCAGAAGTCAAGAGTTCTTGATCTTTAATTCAAAGCTCTTTCTTCTATCATGATTTAGGAAAGGATCATGTAGGGAGGCTGCCTTTTCTGAGAGATTTTTTTTTTGGCATTGAGGCTCAGGGGGAAAATAGCATTTTTTTATAACAACTTTTATGTTTTTTAAAAAGAGTGTTTAAAATGCATTTCCAAAGTATATATTAGTAAAAAGTGATGTCATTATACTCTGTCTCAGTAAGAAGATGGATTGGTTCAGAGCGGTGAACTGAAAGCTGAAGAGTAACATCTGCTCATAGCCATGTTTACCTAAACATGGTGTACAGAAAGACCAACATAAAAATAATGGGAGATTTAACACAAAAGTATTTTTATATTTTCCCAACATGACTAGTAGAGTTGTTTTCTTAACAGCAGAATTGCAAGAAAACTTTTCTTTCTGTGTCCACGGTCACCACCCTAGCTCAAGTCACTTGGGATCTCTCCAAGATTAGCACAATGGCCTGACCATTTGATCTATCTCATTTTATTCTTGCTCTGGGGCTTCTCAGGTGGCACAGTGGTAAAGAATCCACCTGCCAATGCAAGAGACACGAGAGATGCTGGTTTGATCCCTGGGTCGGAAAGATCCCTTAGAAATGGCAACCCGCTCCAGAATTCTTGCCTGCAAAATGTCCTGGACAGAGGAGCCTGGCAGGCTACAGTCCATGGGGTTGCAAGGAGTCATACATGACTGAGCACGTACACACACACACACACACACACACATTCTTATTCTTCAACTCCCATTATTAACATGGAACTTTACACCATCTCACTCTTTTGTTTAAATCACCAAAAACTTCAACAATCACCTTTACCTGGACAACAACAACAAGAAAATAGCCTTGATGGGGACATTTGCTAGTTGCCACCTGTATAAATATTTCTATTGTGACTAATTTCAAACCAGCAATGTGAAGTCATCTTGGAGGTGGGAGGATAAGTGCAGGAGATGTTCTGCCTAGCCAGGATAATCAGCTCCACGTATAACTGGGAATCTCCCCAATGACATCCCAAGCCACTCAAAGTAGAATTCAGTAGCTATGAATTATGCCCATGTTTCCAGTTACCTCTTTAGTCTCACTTCCAATCCAAGTCTCTTCTTGTTAGTTTCACTCTTTATTACTCAGTTATTTAATTGGTAAAATGGAAATGTGCTTGTGAGGACACATCACATGAAAAGTATGACAGCATTCAGTACTCCCAAGAAGGTAAATATTTTATAAATCCAAGTTGGTGGGAACACTGGCAGTTCCCTGAACATGAGGGAATGTGACACATACCTCACTAAAATTCACTGAGCCAGACAAATTACTCAATGAGTGTGTCTCCCCACAAAACTGGATGTGAACCAAAGTTTCTGTCACCTGATTTTCTGTGAATAGTCTCTCTAGATCTCTGGGTGAAAAAGGGAAGTATTAGTTTGCTTGATTTTGAGGATGATTTCAAAAGGCAGAAATGAGTCATTTGCAGTGATGCATACAGTCACATCAAATCCTCTCTGTTTTGTAGGTTCAGTCACTAGGACTTTACTTTGCAGTGACCAGTTTGGCTGGATTCACCTTATTGTCTCAATTAGCCATTCATTTCTGCTCCAGAATCTGCTTGTGGTTTTTGAAGGGAAGATACTAGAAATCAAGATATAAAATTTCATTCCTTCCAAGAAACTGTATCTCAGAAAGGGTAAAAGAGGTTTGAAAGAAATGGTTTGAAAATAGACCTTCCACATGTATCTGTCAAGGTATGACTTTGTTTTTTTTTTTTTTGTATTATCTGAACTTGGTCATATTGTGTAGGGAAATGTTATTTTCTATTTATGTTAATGATGCCTTGAGAATTGAGGAACAGTGGGAAAAAAGGTGAGGAGATATAGCCCCCGGAGGAGGGCATGGCAACCTACTTCAGTATTCTTGTCTGGATAATCCCTTGGACAGAAGGGCCTGGTGGGCTACAGTCAGTACGGTGCAAAGAGTCGGACATGGTTGAAGTGATTTAGCACAGAACAGATTGCTTTCTGCTCTTTGAGCTTGTATACACAAGGTAATCACTTCTTTACTTACGTCCTTATGCAGGGTGGGGAGAGCAGATCTTGTTAGCCTGGATTCACAAAAATGTTAAATATATGCAGCTTGTTTATATCTATATTTCTTATACCACTATCATTAAAGCTAATAATACCAACCCAAAACAATGCATCTTTATCCAAACTCTTTAAATTTGGCTGGGGAAAAAATTGAAAGTATTTATTTGCTTATCACACAGAATTAAACTAATACTGCTCATGTAACTTCTTCATTGTAAAAATTCTACACTTGTACTTATTTTGATAATTTATAAAGAAATATTGGTAGATCAATTTTTCTGTCAATATAGTCTTCTAAAATTTCAGGACTGTGCTAGGACCTATGCGAGCTAAAAATAAGCATAAGAGACAACACTTATTCTCTCTTTCTCACTTTAGGAACTTCTAATTTATTTAGGAACAAAAACTCAAAATTACAAAATTAACTGGGAAAAAATCTGTTATATTTGCACTTCTGAGGGCTAAGAAAGTAGAGAAGCTTAGAGAAATAGCTATTAGTGAGAGTGAATTGAAGGATGAGTAGATGGTATATTTTAAAGGACATGTAGAATTTGCATAAGTGGAAAGGATATCTTCTGTGAAGAATGAATTATCCCCTCATCCCCCTGTCTAAAGCAGGTCCCCTCCACTTTCTTTCATCACATCTTTCACTTCCACTCTATCTTCTTCCTTGCTTGCTGAGTTGCTTTAGTCATGTACGACTCTGTGACCTCATGGACTGTAGCCTGCCAGGCTCCTTTGTCCATGGGATTCTCCAGGCAAGAATACTGGAGTGGATTGCCATGCCCTCCTCCAGGGCATCTTCCTGACCCAGGGGTCAAACCTGCATTTCTTTTGTCTCCTGAATTGGCAGGCAGGTTCTTTATCACCTGGCATTAGTCTTGATCACCTGGTTCTACTGGTCTCTTAAGTTTGGGAAAGATAAACAATCTTGGTCTCTGTTGAAAGACGGGGACCTAGTACACTAGCTGGCACAGATAGGTCTTCAATAATTATGAGTTTAAATAGCAAATTGTTAATTAATCAGGTATCTGTGTTTTTGAAGGGGATTATCAGCAAAGAAAGGATATTGAGAAGTATAGTATCAGAAAATAAGTTTGAATGTGTATGGTGCTGTCACATTAGAAAATGTTTTAAGATCAAATACTGTTAGGGGCATTTGAGCAAGGGAGTGTTCCGTTTAATGGATCTTCAGTAGACTGACCTAGTAATGCTCTGGGAGAACCATGAGAGGAGAAGGCTGCAGAGGAAATCTGGTTCTTTGCTTGAGGTCATCTGCATGTGATGATGACAGCCTTGCTGCTATTACCCAGAACTGGCTGATCATGACTTCCACACTTGATACACCCATGTTCGTCATATGTTCTTCATATTAATATTACAGCACAAGGACTCGGGTGTTGAGGCTAGTTGCCAAGCAGTGATAATAACAATTGTTCATAAAACTTAAGCTGCTCGCAGAAACACAAGTTTTACAGCAACTGGGGAGGAACATGGAGATGATTGCAAGACCAGTAGACAAGAGGTTTCAAGAAAGTGTCAAAGGAGATTTGAGATCAAGCAAACAGAGGTAGTGAGCAAAAAAAAAAAAAAAAAAAAAAACAGGTGTTGGTAGTCAATGATACAGATGCTTAAAATTAAGGTTATGGGGGGAGTGAAGTTACTGGTTATTGAAAGGATAGGTTCTATGAGAGAGAGGGCTGAGATAAGAAGAAAAAAAGGAAATATTTGAGGAAAAGATTTCAAAAAACTGAGTGGCCAGGGAATGTGCATATATTTAACACTGTGTGTTACATATTTCTAAGTTAGCCTAAAATTTACCAATTTTTCCATTTTTTAAACTGACTTGAAATGAAAATCTCTTTTGGTGATTCCAATCTGGAATCCAGAGTTTGCAAATGCTTAAGAAAACTTAAAACAAATGTTCACAAATGACAGTTATAAATGCGGTAAAAATCAGCCTCTGCCAAAGAATCATTACGTTAATTGTCCTCCTTAAGTTGAATCATTCCTCAGAAAACAAAAAAACTTCCTTTTCAATAAGACAGCCATGAAGTCACATGTCCTTGCTCCCCTTAGATGTGCATAAGAAGGGTTTATTTCAATAGGGTAGATCTTAAATTCAAATGTGCTTTCCATTAAACCGTAAACCCTGGGGGCTGTGTATTTTTCACTATTGTGTAACACAGGCAACAAATAACAGATGATAAATATTATAATGAGGCCAGCTAAGATACCGCATCCATTATAATGGGGAAATTGTTTCTTTTTATTTTAAGATGCACTGTGGGCATTAAAAATGTTGCTAAACTGTTGTGATAATAGCTTCTAATTTGTTATGAATAAAGATGTGTAGGAGAGGATGAGGTTTGATCAAAAGCAAATTTTTAACACTGGACCCTGAAGCCCTTAAGAGTTGCACTTTAAAGTGAATAATCCAAGTGCATGCATTGACAGGGAGCATTCGGTTCAATCATTTTGTCTGAAGGAAACCAATCTGGGAAATTGTTCCCGGAAAGTCATTCTAGAAAAGCAGAGCCAAGCTTCTGACCTCTGCATAGGCTGTCTACAGCATCTATATTTCAGTCTTTTATATTATTACATTTGGGTGCATTAAGCAAATGTAAACCTGATGTGTATAAAGACAGCACACTGGCCACTCCGTTTAGAGTAACTAATGTATCTATGAATGAGTGTTTCGTTCTTAAGCAGTATCTCTAGTGATTCCATTTACGAGTCACTCATTATATGGATGAGAGATAGAAGGTTGGATTTTAAAATGGCAGGCATTTTTTAAAAATGAACTTTAAAAATGCCAAGGAATACAGTTGTCTCAGACTTACCAGTTTGCCAAGATAGTGTGTTCAATAGAAAAAAAATGGTTTCTGTTTTTAAACAGGAAAAACACTTCATGAATATAACCTGACTTTGTTTTATGCTCACATTTTAATGCCACAAATGTCATGAATGATTGCTGGGTAAGGTATTATAATACTACCCTAGTGGTAGGTGAACGAATCTATTTGGACATGATTTCTCCAGTAGCCTTATGGTCATATGGTGATGTACAAGCAGAGGTAGAAACAGAAATCTCCCAACTAGGGTGGAAAAAGCATGCATACAGTGTATGTGTGTGTGTGTGTGTGTGTGTGTGTGTGAGTGTGTGTGTGTGTGTGTGTTTGTATGCGTATCTGTCTGTCCATGTGAGATTTATAGTGTCTTTTTCTGTAAACGCAACAATTATAGATTTTTTTTCACTTTATCAGTACTTCCTAGAAAAACAATGGCTTGAGTATTTATTTAGTTGTAGACCTTGAGCTCAGTCTTCTTTAGAGGCTGGGAATTTCTGGAAGAAGTAAAATTCTCTAAACTTCACTTTACCTCTTCACTTCCTTCCAAACCAAACTTCTATTTAAAAAAATAGTCTTACAGACTTATTTATTGAAGAAATTTCTAGACAGTTTTAATCCTTTAATTTAATATACACTTGGAAATACTGAGCTAAAATAATTTACTCTATATTCATTTTCATTATTGTCTGAATTTACTTAAAATTCCTAAACATTTACATGTTACTTTCTATGTGCAAAGAAGCATACCTGATACTATGGGAGATAAAGAAATGTACAAAATTTGATCCCCATTCTCAAAAAATTCTAGAATCTCATGTTTGTGTATGATAGCTGTATGGCAGAAAGTGACAAAAAACACACAAGAAATTCAAGACAGAGGAGAGAGAGTATTGATAAAAGGCTCAGGGAGAATGTGGCACTCAAGTTAGGCTCTGAGGAACATGAAATTTATTTTTTTTTTCAAATGGAGATACAGTTTGAAGAGGAAGTGATCCCAGGGAGACATAATTATGGAGTGGGTGGAAACGAGGTTGGGCCATATGTACAAAGTCTGAATTGCCTTACAGATAAACTAGACTCTATCTTGGGTAGTACTGAAGGCTCTATAGAAGAAAGAGGTAATTTTATTTCTTTCTTTTGTTTTTAGGATCATTGTTGAGGTTAGTGAATATTGAGGTGGGATTCAGATAGAGAATCAACTTAGTAGCCAAGACAAAAGTTAATTAAAGTCTCATTGATGGTTTGAAAATAGGAGACCCATGTGAGAGCCAAAGAGAAAAGGAAGGATTTACTGACCAGAATGTACATAGGAAGATTGTAGGTATGAAATTGCTTGGGAATTTCTGTTCTGTGACTGGTAGCATAAGGATGCTATTGAACACCAAGTTTCAATAGAAGGAAGTGAGAGGTGATGCTGAATTAGTTTTGGAATATACTGGCCTTGTGTATCAAAGGGATATCCAATTGAAAATACCCAGCATTTGTGGGGAGTGCAAGTATATGTCTCAGAATTTAAGAAACAATAGAATATTGGATTTAGAAATCAAGTGAATAGAATAGAATGTTGAACTCTTGAAAATTGATAGCTGTCAAGGACATGTATAGAGAAAGGACAATAACGGAAATAGAAGCTTAGTTTATACTGAAGCCTGAGGGCAAGGAGAGAAATCAGTAAAGATAACAAGCAGGAGCAGCCAGAAAGATGAAAAAATAACAGAGGACATTTTCAGGGAAGCCAAGAAAAATAGGACATTCTAGAAGGCAGCTGTGGTCTAAAAGAGTGAAACCAGCTCTAAAGAGACCAACAAGAATCTAGACAAAGAAAAAAGAAAATCTCCTAGATTATAGGCTTTGCAAGGAAAGAGTGTTTTTTAAGGAAACCATTTCAGTAGACTTCGGTGGCAGAAGTCAGATAACAATGGACACAGAGAGGGTGTGATCTGTGGATCGGTCACAAAGGAGGCCAGACTTTTGAGAATTTTATGTCCTGTTTCAAGGCGCATCTTCAGCAGCTAACGATGTTTTGGATGCAAAAGAGATGTTCAGTAAATATTCGCAAATTAAATATAAATGAATGACCTAATACATGAATGTGAGAGAAGGAAGAAAGGCAGGAAGGTAGAGTAAAAGGGGAAAGAAGAAGACAGGGAGAGAGGAAGAGTGAAAGGGAAAAAGAGAAAGAATGAGAGAGATGGGCAGAAACTCACACAGGTTTGAAGGAAAGTCTTTCTAAAGAAAGGGGAGCCTGGAATCTTCTGGATTGTCAATGAGATTAAGCCAATGGAGAATGCAGAAGGATGAATGTATGTCAGAAAATCCTATGAGAGAGACTGAGTCAGAAAACCAGAGGAAGAGTATATAGCTAATGATGTGGAGAGAATCACAGATGAAGAAGCAAGGGTCTCCTCATTAGAGGGTAACAATCTTCTCAGCGAAAGAGACTTTGAGGTGAGCTCTACTGAGGGCCTGGGCTTGAATTTACCAAAACCGAGGTGTCCTAAACAGTCATTATGCCGTGTACCATTTGTCAATATAATATTATCTTAACCTTTAGGGAAGTGGAGAAGGGAATGGCAATCCACTCCAGTATTCTTGCCTGGAGAATTCCATGGACAGAGAAGCCTGGTGGGCTACAGTCCGAGGGGTCGCAAAGAGTCGGACACAACTGAGCGACTAACACACCTAACATAACGCACATGAGGTCTCCTAAACAGTCATTATGCCATGAACCATTTGTCAGTATAATATTATTTAAACATTTAGTGGAGATAAACTTAGTTGTATTTGGATAATTTGAAAATACTATTTAGAAAGACATGATGATTATTGGTTTGATACGGAAGATGAAAGAGCGATATCTTTTTATTCATTGGTAGCTCATTTTCCACAGTTATTCTAGAACTTAAACTTTCTGAAGTGTATTATTCCCTTTCAGCCTCATAGCTCTATTTAAACTGCAGAATATTTCTGAGACCTGAGAAAATAGTTTGCAAGTAATATTTCACTGTGTTCAAATACTCTGCATTTGTAGGTACTTTCTATAATGCTTTTGAAGTTTCCTTTTGCCCAAAACATTTACAGCATCATTCCATTAAATTTTAAGATGCCATTACTGACAGAAGAGTATAGTTCAAGTAATTGAAAGGGTGAATGCCTTATGTTTAAGACAGACCTGACACTACAGCTTTTTTATTCTGGTTCCCTGATTTTTCTTGGCAAATTGTATCACATCACTTGTAGAAGGTAGGTGAATAGGTAGGTGGTTTTGTACTTGGGAACTTTACAGATTCAAGGAAAAATTATTTTGGGGGTGTAAAATCATGTGAAAAATAACTTTGGGCTATACAAATTCCTTTTTGCCAATATTATGGATAATACAGACTCGCCAAAATGTGATACATGTTTTGCTAGATCTGAACAAAAAACAATAGCAGAAACTTTCGGTGGTGATGTCAGAATCTAATGTGATGTCATGAATAATAGTTTGGGCTGGGAAAGTCATTAGGTACCCAAATGCTGATTTGTACCTTCTCAGAAAAGAAAATATCTTGAAATGGTACTGAAGAGTTTAACATTTGCTGCTTTCTGGAATTGTCCAGTTCTTGGCCTTCCCTGGTAGCTCAGCTGGTAAAGAATCCACCTGCAATGTGGGAGACCTGGGTTCGATCCCTGGGTTGGGAAAGTCTCCTGGAGAAGGGAATGGCTACCCACTCCAGTATTCTGGCTTGCAGAATTCCATGCACTGTATAGTCCATGGGGTCACAAAAAGCTGGACGTGACCAAGAAACTTTTCACTTTCCTGAATTCACGGCATTGCTTTGTATTTCATCACCACTAGGAAAATATGTTCTACCTCCAGAGCCATATCCAAAGTGCTTTCAAGAATGTAATTGTTCAAATAATTTTCTATGAGTAAATTAACCTTTTACATTATTTTATTGACTATGTAATCAACTGCACACAATTCTACCTGAATAAAAATTTGACTTCCTGTAGGTCAATGGCTATCTCCAAAACTTTCTTTGAATCAATTATCTTTGAGTCTTTAGTGGATAATTTTGTGGGTTTTTTGTTTTGTTTTTTTGTAGGGAGGAAGGAAATCAGCCTTTTTTGAGGCTTATCAAAACTACTGTGTACCAGGCTCTTTGCTTGATGATTTTTTAATAGAATATAAATATAGAAGATCTGATTAAACAAAATATTGAAAAATTGGAGCAATATTTTTTAAAAAGGAACACATGAACCCATATAAAACTCTTTAAAATGTAAAGTAAATACACAGTTTACCAAATTGTGAAATACAGTCTTTGATTTATGTGTGCTTTCCCTAATTGGATTTCCATATAATCTTTATGCACAAAATGTGTCTATTAGTTTTCACTTTTTAATTTAGTTTCGGTTTCTTTAAAGCTGAGTCCAAATTTAAAGACCTTTGGAAAAACAAACAAACAAACACAGTTCAGACTCCTTTTAGATTTAACAAATTTACCCTAATCTCACCACATCCAATAACACCATTTTTTTTTTTTTTCAGTAAAACTCCTTATAAAAACCATTGACATAGTTTCTCAATAAAGTTTTTGGAGAAACTCTCACTAATTGTTCAAACTCACATTTCTTTGGTTTATATACTATTTGATAATATAGTTACAGGGACAAGTACAATTGACATAGCAGTTTTGAGGGCAAACTTAACTGATTCTGCATACAATTCAGTCTTCACAGCATAAAGGCCAGGGGCATTCAGAGTGCTGTGGCTGTTAGTCAAAATGTCTTACAAAGTATAAGAATTCTATCTAATCCAGGGATTTGTTAAATAAAAATTAGTTCTCTAAACTTCCACTGTGTCATTTCAGGCATCCAGACAGTCTATACACAGTATGACAGGTGACTATTAGAAGCCTCCGTTTTATTTGAACAGTGAAAATAATTATTGGATACTTGAGTTCCACAATGTCCTGGAAAACTTTTCTTTCTAATGATAGTTCTAAAATGCTCAAGTCAAAAGAGTTTTTAAAAAGAAAGGCTCTGAAAATATCAAGCAATTTTTCATGGATCATATCTTTCCCTCCTTTCCATTATCTCCACTTAACTTCCACTTGCTGCAAATAATTCATGGTCTGTCCCTCACGTAGCCCACAGACGAGAGGTGCTCTGATATGGAGAAGGACAGAGCCCTCTGTCAGCCATAGAGAGGTGTGGCAATCAAACTTGAAAAGACTGGCTCTTAGTACAAAGGAGCCTGGCAGCCTACAGTCCATGGAGTCACAAAGAGCTGGATATGACTGAGTAACCGAGCGCAAATATAATATAAACCTTCCTCAAAAAAACACATCTAGATTGTTTTTTTTTTTCCCCTTTTTGGCTGCGTGGCGTATGGGATCTTAGTTCCCTGACCAGGGATTAAAACTGCGCTCCCTGCAGTGGAAGCACTGAGTCCTAACCACTGGACGGCCAGGGAAGTTTTTTTTTTTTTTTGAATTTTATTTTTTTTATTAAAAAAATTTTTTTTTATTTTTTAACTTTACAATATTGTATTGGTTTTGCTATATATCAACATGAATCTGCCACAGGAAGTTCCTGAATTATGTCTTTAAACATGATTTAGCCAAAGGAAGAAGCTCAAGCAGACAGAGCAGTGTGACTGCTGGCTGAGGTCACAATTTAACCTGCCTGTGTCCTCAAGTCATTGCCGCCCTTCCTCACATAGTCACTCTTGAATTCTATCCCTGGATCAACCATCTGGAACAAAGTTAAGGCGGGAACACCTTGTATTTGGGTGATTTTAAGGTCAAGGGGAGAAAACATGGCAGATGAGATTTGGTATAGGATCGAAATCTGAAAAAACCTTGAGTGTCACATAAAAGTTTGGATATTTAGTCTGAAGAAATGGAAAAGCTATCACAGGGTTTTAATTTAGGGAGTGACATGAGCAAATCTACATTTACAAGGATAAATCTGGCGGCACCGTGGAGAAAGATCCGCTAAGAGGCAATTGCATTAATTTAGCCCAGAATTGATGAGCACCTAAAACCAAGCAGGCCAGGGGAAATGGAGAGGAGGGAATTAAACTGATCCCTGCCTTCAGATTACTCTTATAACAAGGATAAGAATTAATAGCCTGTGAATATTCACAGATTTTTCCTTTCTCCTTCATCATAAACTAAGAAAGTGGCAACTGAAGCAAACGAAGAAGTAGAGCAAAATGTGTGTGCTAAGTCGCTTCAGTTGTGTCTCTGAGACCCCATGGACTGTAGCCCACCTGCCAGGCTCCTCTGTCCATGGGATTCTCCAGGCAAGAATACTGGAGTGGGTTGCCACGCCCTCCTCCAGGGGATCTTCCCAACCCAGGAATCGAACCCACATCTCTTACGTCTCCTGCATTGGTGGCAGGTTCTTTACCACTAGTAATACCTGGGAAGCACATAGAGCAGAATATTATTAAGTGTGCTTAAGAAATCTGGGAGTTATTCTTGAACTATGCCTAATCGTACACACATTGCTCCATTCATTTTGCTAATAAATACTTACTGGGTTTCCTATTTAAGCCAAGCACAGTTCCAGCCATTGAAATGGGACTAACAGGTCCAGGGAAGTTCTGCCCAAATACCTCTGTAATTTTTCACTTTCTCTTGATTTCAGCTGTTAGTACACACATTCTCTTCTTTCCACTGCTATCCCTTGTCTGTGTCTTACTAATGCTCTGCATGACCTGGAGAGTCACTTCTTCCCAAGGGACTTCCCAGACCTTCAGCCATGGTTGGGGCCCCAGGACTTGTGCTTCCATTGCACCTGCCTCGTACTTCCCCTGAAAGAACATCTGATCACATGGGGCTGAAATCATGCTGCTTCAATAGCCTGTGATGCCCTGAGAACAGGGACCTCTCTGCTCTGGTCAGTAGGCACTCGGATACTTCATGAATAAATAGTGTGTCAATGAATTAAGTGGCTCAACACATAGAATTTTTTCTTCCTCCATAAAAATGATACCTTTAGGAAGCTAAACTTATCATTATACTTTAAACTGGCATTATGTTAGCCTTATGCCCAGGAAGCTCAAGGCCATTATATGTTAACATTCTATATTTCTATCCTCTACTTCTAGATTGAGAAATGAGCTACATATGGTTAGCTAAACTCATTTGTAAAAACTTGGCATGTTCTCAAACCATATTCAAAGCTTATGTTAGTTTTGAGGATACAAATAAAACATATATTTTCCAGAACCTCCCCTTCTTCAGTTGAATTTTTGGAAAAGATCTCCCACATTGTGAACTTCTATAAACTATATTCTAAGTTGAATCTGAATATCATGATTTGATTTGAATTTTCCATACACTCTTATTCAAGCCATGACACTTTAAAGAGTAGAGAAGTCTCATTTGTGTATAGGAATAAGGACTGTTTTAATTTTAGATTTCAAAGTACCATAGATAATAGCATATGTTAATCTTAAAAGCACTTGTCATGTTTCAAGTAAAAATAAGTCTCTTAAAGATGCTCCACAGAATTTGTTATACCTTTAATAAGCAGTAGATTTCAGTTCTGTCTTTTTAGAACCTCAGAAGTGAATAATAAGAACGTTGATAAAGTTTTAAAAAATCTCTCTACTCCCCATTCTAAGTTCTTCACTTTATGACCAATCAATGGGCCACAATATCACCTTCAAACTCTTGGCAATAAACACTTATGATAAATAATGACATATTTGTTTTGCAAGCATAACTCACTTGCCATGACTACCTTAAGCCCTAACTTTCAGAAAAATCTTGAGTTATCATATTTTTTTACAGAAATAACCATAAAATCCATTCAAAAGATCTGCTGAACTCTGTATGATACCTAACTTATAATTATGACAGAAAATATAGATTATTTATTTTTATTACTTTTCCATTTTCAAGCAGGATCTTCCCCTTCCCCCCGATTTGGTCTTTGAAGTATATTGCCTGATGATTATTGCCAAAGCCCCCTTAGAGAAATAAGCAACATGTATATTTACTCTTGAAGTATTTTTTCTTTTATGGTGCCAAATAGTGGACATGTACTCAACTTATACAGGGCACCTTGCTAGGTGTCTTTGACATATTTGATCTTTTTTAACTTATAATAACTCTGGAAAGTATTTCATACCTCCCTAAAAATAAAGGTAATGGAGGTTCAGAAAGTATGCGTTGCCCTTCTAAAATTAGATAGCTAGTCAATGGTTGATTACACATTTAATATTCTTTCTGAGATACCAAATTTTAGGCAGAGTTAAAATATCTTTTAGTATGGAGAAATAATACAATTGTTGCTTAAGTATATCAGTTTTAAATATAACATCTGAAGTTATTAGAAACTTTATCCCTTCTTTTTGGGACAGGTTTCTTTGTTTCCTATCGTTTTGTTTTGCCTTTATAAGTCACCACAGCAGGTAATAAAAAGATATATAATGATCCCATTTTTAACACTTGATCTTAAGACCCGAGAAGCATCAATAAACAGCCACAGGAAATTGATGTCTGGAAAAAAATGTGAGACAGTTAAGATATTAGTGTAGCACGAAAGTAGGAAACAGATATCACTGAGGATATGAAGTGGTGAAAATGACTGTTTGAGCCTAAGGCAAGAAATCCACATATTATGGCTCTGAATAAGCAACTTGGGCTCAGGGAAGACATTAATGGTAATGGTGAGTGAACAATTTGGAAGAAAATATGAACACGGTTTGATGCTACTGGAGCCCAGTTTCCACAGCAAAGTGTACTGCATGAGTAAAAACATACATTTAGGGCAAACATATTCAGTAGTTAACTACTTCCACTTATATTGTTAAATAGAAAGCGTATTTTCAAGCAATAAATAAAAATGACACATTAATTTCCTGCCTTGTATCATTCCTGGTCCTTTCCTGAGAGCAACTACATTTCTGAGATGTTAGCCCCCACTAACATTTATTTAGTAATTGCTACATTGTGATGGTTCATTTAGAACTGCATGACAATGTAAGTGCCAGAAAACCCAACTATACTGGGCTTTAACAAAAGGGAATTTAGTATTTGACAAAACTGATGAGTCCTAGGATTGATCTATGTGGTCAGGTATCTGATTCTTTGCGACCCCATGAACTATAGACCTCAAACTAGCAATTCTACAGGAGAAAGGGTCATCATCAGGGTGAATGTAACAGAGAAGATACTAGAAGGACACTGAGACTCATTCTAACACCATTTTGTCCAAAATTGGTCTTACACCTGACCTCTGTGTGTGTGCTCAGTCATGTCTGACTCTTTGTGACCCCATGAACTGAAGCCCACCAGTTCCTCTGTCCATGGGATTTTCCAGACAAGAAAACTGGAATGGGTTGCCATTTCTTCCTCCAAGAGATCTTCCCAGCCCAAGGGTCAAACCTGTGTCTCCTGCATTGGCAGGGAGATTCTTTACCACTGAGCCACCTGATCTAGCTGCAGACATATTTAGATCCAGGTCTACAATGACACAGACCTGATTCCACTAGTCTCCCTTTGTACTGGCAAGAGGGTTGAGGCATGTTTGAGCTGCTACACAGTACCTGGGTTTACTGTAGTTCAACCAACTTGAGGAATTTTCCAGTCTCCACAATAGTCACAGTGGCCACAGGGATCTAGTGGTTGATTGGCTGAGTAACATGTTAGACTGAGAGGAAGAAGACTGATCTCCACATAGGAGTTACCATTGCCAGGAGTAGAGAGAATGAATCCCAGGGAGGCACAGATGACAGATGTTCAGGAAATCCTCTAAGCCATCCCTCTCTTTCCCCAGAGTGGACTTACTTCCTTTCTTCATGTTTTCCTTCATAAAACATGAATGTTTGAGCACTTGTAATATGATGGTGTTTATAGCAGTGAGCAAGAAGACAAGACTCTTGCCTGCATGAAGCTTGAGAGGAGTGAATGTGAAGAGCCACTTGTACTCATCAAGGATTAATGGGACTGTGAAGATGAATTGTATGACAATTTCCATCCATCAAAAATTGTAGAAAATGTAATGAATCATGCTTTCTCTTAAAAGTCTAACTATGGGTTGGGGCGTATTGCTGTCAAAAGAGAGACAAGTATAACATACCAATCTCTTGGTTCTTTCTATATCTAATTTTTCATAAGCTCAGGTTGTTTTAGTGGGAAATGGTGCCTACAAGAGGCCATTGCTGAGGGGTTGAATGACAAGTTCTAGAGCAGGAGCCCCCTGGTGAGTGAGATAGTGGGGACTCATGGGGCAGCAGAGGGTCAATAGCTTTTGGCCCCATGTAGCTGTGGAGAAAGTAAGAGGAAGATAGCATGAAATACAAACTTTTTAATTAATTATTTTATTGAATAAAACATTAATTTCCTTCTATTCATTCATTGTAAAATGCCTAACATGAGAGATTTGAATAGTTAGCAGATAACAGTGGTCAACTTGCCCACAGGCAAGTTTTATTATCTCCTTTAAAGATACAGTCTTCATTTCCCTTTCAGACTTTTGCCATTTATTTTATGATTTAATTTCCCTTCTCCCTAATATGATCAAATCATCTTAAAAAATCAACAGAAAAAATTCCAGGTGGTTCAGAATTTTGCAAAGGTATAAATACACTGGATTGTGCATCAGGGTCAGAGATGGATTTTTGAGCTTAGCTTCACAGGACTGTTTGACTCTTTGTGACTCTATGGACTGTAGCTCTCCAGCCACCCCACCCCCCGACCCCCGCCAAAAGGCTCCTCTGTCCATAGAATTCTCTAGGCAAGAATACTGGAGTGGGTAGGCATTCCCTTTTCTAAGGGATCTTCCCAACTTCCCAACCCAGGGATCAAACCCGTGTCTCCTGCATTGCTGGCATATTTCTTACCACCTGAGCCACCAGCACCCTGGGTCAGGAAGATCCCCTGGAGAAGGGAATGATATCCACGCCAGGATTCCTGCCAGGAGAATTCCATGAACAGAGGAGTCTGGCGGACTATAGTCCGTAGGATCACAAAGAGTCAGACACGGCTGAGCAACTAACTCTTTACTACAACACTTTTCACAGAACTGTTACTCCCTCCCAAAAAAAATCCAAGCAAGCAAACTCTCAGGTAACCCCTGAGTTTGCATCCCAACTTTCTAGATATGCTTGAAAGAGGATAAACATATGAACTAGGGTTCTATTTTTTTCCAGTGGTTCCCAGGAAGACTCTATTATGAGCTATTGGCATGTTTGCTTCAAAACTACCCAGAGAAGCAATATCTCTGTCACTCTTAGAGTTGACATCTCACCTTAGCAGCTCACCCTTCTCAGAGGTTGTGTTTTCATCTCTGAAAAGAGGCATTTCTCAGAAGGAGATAGAAAACATTAATGCTGATGGATTTTCAAGAAAACAGCAAGACAAGTAACAATCTCTGTTGAACAGTGTTGTCAAAGCAGTTTTAAAGTTCCTGTTTTGTACCTTTCTTTGTCAGTCTTGATCAACAGGTACTTTAAAAAATCAAAGCAAAGTATTGAAGAAAAAGGCTAGATTATTTTGAGTTAAATGTAAGATTCTGTTTTGACTTTGTGTGAAGTTTTGTTGAGGATATGTGGTACCATACACTTTTTAGAGATGTAGGCTAACACTGCAAATGATGATCCCATAAACAAAATTCTGGAGGACTGGACTTAAAACAAGGAATTGCAAAGTTAAAATTATTGACTGCATATTATATGTCAGTGCTGTGCTTAGTCGCTCATCTGTGTCTGACTCTTTACAACCCCATAGAGATATCCTGTCAGGCTGTCTGTCCATGGGGATTCTCCAGGCAAGAGTATTGGAATGGGTTGCCATGCCCTCCTCCAGGGGATCTTCCAACACAAGGATTGAACCCGTGTCTCCCACATTGCAGGAGGATTCTTTACTCTCTGAACCATGAGGGAAGCCCAAGAATATTGGAGTGGATAGCCTGTCCCTTCTCCAGGGGAACTTCCTGGCCCAGAAATCGAACTGGAGTCTCCTGCATTGCAGGCAGATGTTTTACCAGCTGAGCTCCCAGGGAAGCTTATTATATGTCAGACTCTGTGGTAAATGCTTCAGTATAGCATTTTAAGTTAACCTGATAATAATTCCATGGGGCCAGTACTACTATTTATCTCTTAAGGAAATAGTCTTTGGGATCAGTAGCCTAAGGAGAGGTGCTAAATGATGGAGCTGAGGACAGAAACCACAACTCAGTGATTCCAGAGCACATGTCCAGCCTGTTCATAAGCCAATAACTTGTTTGGAGAAGTTTACACATATTTTATACACACTTCCAGGAAAATAACCTCCATTGATTTAAGTAGTGCTTTATTTATTTAATTATTTTATAATAGAAAAACTAACCAACAATTAGATCTGGCAACATCACCTTCATTGTGTGAGAAAAGTGTACTTGTTTAAATTCAGTGTTATGAAACTTATTTGTATTTTTATAACATTAGATGTGTCAGGCCTAGTCTATCTTGAGCGCTAGAGTCTCACTGCAAAAAGACTCTGCCTTCTTCAGCCCACATAACTTTCACTTCAAGCCAAGTATTCCTGTATTGGAGTTGGTTCTTACTTCCCTAACCAGCATTTAAATGCTCAGTCTGAGGCAAGAGTCTACCCTATTTTCATGTGCATTTCTTATTTCTGGGGTCTCACTTCTGTTTTTAGGCTTTCTCTTTCCTCCTTCTTTGGTTTCCAAATGTCAGAGATTATATGATTGTTCCCAAGTATGTCAGTTCATGCCCTCCAGCTTGCAGACACAAAGATAGATGGAATTTAGAATAAGAGATTTATTGAGGAGGATGCCTGGGATAAGAAGGGAACAGGAAAAGGAAGGAAGGCCTCGGGTCACAGTGCAGCATCACACCTGTGAAAGGAGAGGGGCAAGGAAAGATAATTGGATAGGAAGAGCCTTAGATCATGGTGCACCTATGGGGCAGGCTCAGCCAGCCCTATGGGAGAACTCAGACACAAGGACTCCCACACTAGGCAGAAATAGCCAAGTCCCATACCTCATCATGCTCAAGCATTAGCCAGGAGCTTTCCATGGGCAAAGTGGCCTTGACCTAAATGCTGAAGCTGATTTGAAGACTCTGTGGCTGGTGGCTGGCAGCTAACCACTGTCCATGGAGAAATTTTATGGCTGCCACAACTGAGCTCTTATGCTCAGCAGATGCTCTTCTGCAGATCTGGGGACGAGCTCTTTCATGGCTCCCATTGGACTCTTCCTTAAGGGAAACTTACAAGGGAATTGTTGGTATGATCAGCTATAGGTTCCTTCCTTCCAGTTCAAATGCATGCCAAGTCACTTCAGTCATGTCCAGCTCTTTACAACCCTATGGACTGTAGCCTGCCAGGCTCCTCTGTTGATGGGAATTTCTAGGCAAGAATACTGGAATAGGTTGCCATGCCTTCCAGGGGATCTTCCCAACCCAGGGATTGAACCTGCATCTCCTATGTCTCCTCCTCCAGCAGGTTCTTTACTATTAGTGCCCCTGGGAACCCCATTCAGTTCATATAGGGGCTGCAATTAATTCTCATTATCTCCCTCCTCCCACACTTATTCTAAATTCACCTTACTCTCACACAGCTAATACCTCTGCTGGTCTCTGTCACTCACTTAGTAGTGAAACAAATTTAATGAGAGGTTGGGATGTCTGGTAAACAAAACCTTCTCTTGCTAGGTTGCTGCATGTGCCCTTTCAAAACCATACTGGGCACGGGAATATCCAGGGATGTCCCACACATTTTTCTCTCTGCCCCATCTTGTAAGAGTACGTGCACCTTCTCCTATTGATTAGGGTACATGATCTCTTCCGTAATGGATACCCTGGTTTTTTGCCTGCTGGCCAGTATACAAAGAGAGCTCAAATTACTTAGGAGGCAGCTTTGATGTTCCATGAGATCCTTGCTGTGTCGTCTAGAAAGAGTGTGCCTTCTTTGAAGACCAGGACTTCTAACTCAGTAGAGACCAGAATTATGGGGATAAGAAACAGAAAACCCCTCAATGGGTTGCTGGTTGTCAGCTACCTTAATTCCTAACATCAAGTCTCTCCTCTTAAAGACAGATCTCAGAGTCATATACCACAGGTGCTGTACCAGCGCTTGGCCCTCTACCTCGGAGAGGATTATACATCCCCACGTATGGTCATGTAATTTGCGGTGTTTTCCTGTTGGGCAGATTCAGTCCTCACCCATCAACATCAAGCTTGTGGTTTTAGCCAATGAATGTGAGTTCATGATATCTATACCCGATCTGAGCAGAAGCTTTGAGAGACATCGTGTGGTTCAGTTCCAGTTCAGCCACTCAGTTGTGTCTGACTCTTTGCGACCCCATGGACTGCAGCATGCCGGGCCTCCTTGTCAATCACCAACTCCCGGAGTTTACTCAAACTCATGTCCATTGAGTTGGTGATGCTATCCAGCCATCTCATCCTCTGTCGTCCCCTTCTCCTCCCGCCTTTACTCTTTGCTAGCATCAGGGTCTTTTCAAATGAGTCAGTTCTTCACATCAGGTGGCCAAAGTATTGGAGTTTCAGCTTTAGCAACAGTCCTTCCAATGAATATTCAGGACTGATTTCCTTTAGGATGGACTGGTTTGATCTCCTGTAGTCCAAGAGACTCTCAAGAGTCTTCTCCAGCACCACAGTTCAAAAAACATCAATTTTTTTGGCACTCAGTGTTCTTTAGAGTCCAACTCTCACATCCATACATGACTACTGGAAAAACCATAGCTTTGACTAGATAGACCTTTGTTGACAAAGTAATGTCTCTGTTTTGCAATATGCTGCCTAGATTGGTCATAACTTTTCTTCCAAGGAGCAAGTGTCTTAATTTCATGGCTTCAGGCACCATCTGCAGTGATTTTGGAGCCCAACTGTGTGGTTCAGTGAGTGTTTTTCCCTTTCTGCCATGAGAACATATCCTAGTGGGGGTTAGTTCCTAGAATGAAGAAGACATGTGGAGTAGAGCCACAGCTCATGCACAGCCAACCCAATGAATACAAGCAAAAAATAAACCTGTGTTGTTAAAAACAACTTAGTTAAAAATGACTAAGAACTGGGGATTATTTGTTACTTCAGGATAACCTAACGAGATCTTACTAATGCATGGCAGCTTGTCTTATCTGTGATATTTTCCCTGGTCTCTGGCAAGTCATCCTTGCCTGATTTCTGATACATGTGTCTCTCTCCCTGTTTCTAACTAACATACATCTGTCATAAATATCTTTAAGTATTGTTCTTAATATTGCTGGGGGTCTCTGGATTGACTACATCAGAGATATCTGGATATAGTTTTTAAGAAATTATTGGCTACAGAATTTGGTTCATTGGCTACAGAGATACTGATTCAACAAATATGATTCAGTAGTTGTCAGTATGGGTCTAAATATTTGCATATCTTAAAAACTACACATAGTCCTCTCATACATTCAGGAGTTAGTTGTATGTTATATTCCATAGCCTTGGACTGCAAGGAGATCCAACCAGTCCACTCTGAAGGAGATCAGCCCTGGGATTTCTTTGGAAGGAATGATGCTAAAGCTGAAACTCCAATACTTTGGCCACCTCATGCGAAGAGGTGACTCATTGGAAAACACTCTGATGCTGGGAGGGATTGGGGGCAAGAGGAGAAGGGGACGACAGAGGATGAGATGGCTGGATGACATCACTGACTCGATGGATGTGAGTCTCAGTGAACTCCGGGAGTTGGTGATGGACAGGGAGGCCTGGTATGCTGCGATTCATGGGGTTGCAAAGAGTCGGACACGACTGAGCGACTGATCTGATCTGATCTGATCTGAATTATCTTTGCTGGTCTCTTGAACCTAAATGTACCATAACTTTTACTGCTCAAATTTAGCCTTGGATAATGGCCTTTCTATCAGACTTATCTTAGCCCCATATCTTCATCCTGCATTTACAGCCTGGTCAAATGAAGTTTCACCTGAGACCTACCATTGTTTAAAGCATACACTGAATTTCTCTTCGGAAAAGTTGTTAGTGTGTATGTGTATTTGTGTGTATGCGTGTGTGTCTCTGCGTGTATACATGACATATACGAACAAAAGAATAGAGAGAGAAAACTGTACTATGCTGAAAAAGGTTTTGAACATTTTGAAATGAAGCAGCAGAGCTAATTATCTGTCTGGGAAAGGTACATATTTAGGTTTTGAGCTATTTAGGTCAAAAGTAACAGAGAAATTGCTGATACAATTACTCCTAGTAACACTCTCATAAATGCCTGTGTGCATTCACACATGCATAAATCCCCTCACGTGGATATGTTCCTGGGAATGACTGTCTAAATAAATCCTCAAAGTACCTTTTGTTCAGTGATATGGCAGTGGAGGTAAGGAAAGGATGCATAGAATGATTGAGGCAAAGTTAGATGAGATCAAATGTTTCGTCTTCCATGAGAAAGATTAAGGTCACAATCATCACAAATCAATGATAAACCTTCCCATTCCATCACACCCTGGTCCACCCTCTACCACTTCTGCCTTAAATTCTTACTGATTTTGCACAAACTGTTCCATTTGAATTTATTCTCACTTATTTTTTGACTGACATTCTAGAAGAAAGCCTAGAATATGAAATGCATGAGGACACTGAATGGATTTAGGAGACTGACCACTATGATGTGAAAACTGCCACCTAATCATTTGCTCGATTTCATTCATGTTTCTAGATATCAACTGCTCCAGACAGTACACTAAAGTTCCTTTATTTTGTTTTGCAAAGACAGTATGTCTAGAGTTTATCAACTCAAAATACTCAGAAAAATGTGAAATAAATATAAAAAACATTTTTGATTAAATAGCAAACTGATCAGAATTAAATGCCAGAATCAGAGTCACATGTACTAGTTGGATCCTTTCTGGCTCTATTCTCAAGGGTCATATAACTGTCATAACTGCTTCACTGAAGATGGAAAAAAGGCTCATTTACCATTATTGTTACTACTGGAATTAAAATGTATGACAAACCTTAGAGTCGCGAAAGATACAATGAAGAGACAACTAAAATTAAAATTAGGACTTCCCTGGTGGTCCAATGGTTAAGACTGTAACTTCCACTGCGAGGGACAGGAGCTTGATTCCTGGTGAGAGAAATAAGATTCTGCATACCACATGGCATAGCCAGGATAAATGAAAAAATAAATGAAATTTAAAGAAATAAATTTTTAAAAGGCATAAATAAACATGTTTGGAAAGGTAGATTCAAGAGGCTTCCAAAATTCATATGCTCAAAGATACTTTTTATACTTCATACATGTCTAAGAAAATTAAATATTTCTAACAGTGCTTCATTTTATTCCCTCTATTGATGAATGACCATAAATGGGAAAAACTCTAGAAAAGCATCTTTTAAAAATTCACATTGACATTCATGTCCTTTCTGTTCATAAAAGAGTTAACATTACTTAATAGCATAGAAAAATGCCTAAGGGTCATTTTCTCTATGATAAGTTGAGCTTCAGACTGAGAGAGATTTCTTATGAATTAAAATTTTTTTTTCAAACATTCCTATGTGAAACTTAAGAAACTTACATTTGGATACCTCTCATACTTTGGATATTTATGAAGTATTTAGAAACTGTTCCAGAATTGGATGAGATTTCAACTTCATCGCTTTATTTTATTCAGTGTGGCTAATTCATTAGTTCAGCTAATTTCAGTTCAGTCACTCAGTCGTGTCTGACTCTTTGCGACCCCATGAACCGCAGCACACCAGGCCTCCCTGTCCATCACAAACTCCCAGAGCCCACCTAAACCCATTTCCATTGAGTCGGTGATGCCATCCAACCATCTCAACCTCTGTTGTCCCCTTCTGCACCTGCCCTCAATCTTTCCCAGCATCAAGGTCTTCTCAAATGAGTCAGCTCTTTGCATCAGGTGGCCGAAGTATTGGAGTTTCAGATACCATATCAGTCCTTCCAATGAACACTCAGGAATGATCTCCTTTAGGATGGACTGGTTGGATCTCCTTGCAGTCCAAGGGACTCTCAAGAGTCTTCTCCAGCACCACATTTCAAAAGCATCAATTCTTCAGCACTCAGCTTTCTTCACAGTCCAACTCTCACATCCATACGTGACTGGAAAAACCATAGCCTTGACTAGACGGACCTTCGTTGACAAAATAATGTCTCTGCTTTTTAATATGCTGCCTAGGTTGGTCATAACCTTCCCTCCAAGGAGTAAGCGTCTTTTAATTTCATGGCTTCAATCACCATCTGCAGTGATTTTGGAGCCCCCCAAAATAAAGTCAGCCACTGTTTCCACTGTTTCCCCATCTATTTCCCATGAAGTGATGGGACCAGATGCCATGATCGTCATTGTCTGAATGTTGAGTTTTAAGCCAATGTTTTCACTCTCCTCTTTCACTTTCATCAAGAAGCTCTTTAGTTCTTCTTCACTTTCTGCCATAAGAGTGGTGTTATCTGCATATCTGAGGTTATTGATATTTCTCCTGGCAATCTTGATTCCAGCTTGTGCTTCATCCAGCCCAGCATTTCTCATGATGTACTCTGCATATAATTTAAATAAGCAGGGTAACAATATACAGCCTTGACGAATTCCTTTTCTTATTTGGAACCAGTCTGTTGTTCCATGTCCAGTTCGAACTGTTGCTTCCTGACCTTCATACAGGTTTCTCAAGAGTCAGGTCAGGTGGTCTGGTATTCCCATCTCTTTCGGAATTTTCCACAGTTTATAGTGATCCACACAGTCGAAGGCTTTGGCATAGTCAATAAAGCAGAAATAGATGTTTTTCTGGAATTCTCTTGCTTTTTCCATGATCCAGCGAATGTTGGCAATTTGATCTCTGGTTCCTCTGCCTTTTCTAAAACCAGCTTGAACATCTGGAAGTTCATGGTTCATGTATTGCTGAAGCCTAGCTTGGAGAATTCTGAGCATTACTTTACTAGCGTGTGAGATGAGTGCAATTGTGCAGTAGTTTGAGCATTCTTTGGCATTGCCTTTCATTGGGTTTGGAATGAAAACTGACCTTTTCCAGTCTGGTGGCCACTGCTGAGTTTTCCAAATTTGCTGGCAGATTGAGTGAAGCACTTTCACAGCATCATCTTTTAGGATTTTAAATAGCTCAACTGGAATTCCATCACCTCCACTAGCTTTGTTCATAGTGATACTTCCTAAGGCCCACTTGACTTCACATTCCAGGATGTCTGGCTCTAGGTGAGTGATCACATCATCATGATTATCTGGGTCGTGAAGATCTTTTTTGTACAGTCCTCTGTGTACTCCTGCCACCTCTTCTTAATATCTACTGCTTCTGTTAGGTCCATACCATTTCTGTCCTTTATCGAGCCCATCTTTGCATGAAAATTTCCCTTGGTATCTCTAATTTTCTTGAAGAGATCTCTAGTCTTTCCTATTCTATTGTTTTCCTCTATTTCTCATTGATCACTGAGAAAGGCTTTCTTATCTCTCCTTGCTATTCTTTGGAACTCTGCATTCAAATGGGTTTATTTCCTTTTCTCCTTTGCTTTTTGCTTCCCTTCTTTCACAGCTATTTGTAAGGCCTCCCCAGACAGCCATTTAGTTTTTTTGCACTTCTTTTCCATGGAGATGGTCTTGATCCCTGTCTCCTGTATAATGTCACAAACCAGATCTAGTCCCTTAAATCTATTTCTCACTTCCACTGTATAATCATAAGGGATTTTATTTAGTTCATACATGAATGGTCTAGTGGTTTTCCCCACTTTCTTCAATTTAAGTCTGAATTTGGCAATAAGGAGTTCATGATCGGAGCCACAGTTAGCTCCCAGTCTTCTTTTTGCTGACTGTATAGACAGTCTTCATCTTTGGCTGCAAAGAATATGATCAGTGATTTCAGTGTTGACCATCTGGTGATGTCCACGTGTAGAGTCTTCTCTTGTGTTGTTGGAAGAGGGTGTTTGCTATGACCAGTGTGTTCTCTTGGCAAAACTCTGTTAGCCTTTGCCCTGCTTCATTCTGTATACCAAGGCGACATTTGCCTGTTACTCCAGGTATCTCTTGACTTCCTCCTTTTTTGTATTCTAGTCCCTTATAATGAAAAAGACACGTTTTTTTGGTGTTAGTTCTAAAAGGTCTTGTACGTCTTCATAGAACCATTCAACTTCAGCTTCTTTAGCATTACTGGTCGGGGCGTAGACTTGAATTACAGTGATATTCAATGGTTTGCCTTGGAAACGAACAGAGATCATTCTTTCATTTTTGAGATTGCACACAAGTACTGCATTCAGACTCTTTTGTTGACTGTGATGGCTACTCCATTTCTTCTAATGGATTCTTGCTCATAGTAGTAGATATAATGGTCATCTGAGTTAAATTCACCCATTTCAATCCATCTTAATTCACTGATTCCTAGAATGTCGACGTTCACTCTTGGCATCTCCTGTTTGACCACTTCCAATTTGCCTTCATTCATGGACCTAACATTCCAGGTTCCTATGCAATATTGCTCTTTACAGCATCAGATCTTGCTTCTATCACCAGTGACACCCACAACTGGGTGTTGTTTTTGCTTTGGCTCCATCCCTTCATTCTTTCTGGAGTTATTTCTCCACTGATCTCCAGTAGACTTTTGGGCATCTACCGACCTGGGGAGTTCATCTTTCAGTGTCCTATCTTTTTGCCTTTTCATACTGTTTATGGGGTTCTCAAGCCAAGAATACTGAAGTGGTTTGCCATTCCCTTCTCCAGTGGACCACATTCTATCAGACCTCTCCACCATGACCAGGCCATCTTGGGTGGCCCCACATGGCCTGGCTTATTTTCATTGAGTTAGACAAGCTGTGGTCCATGTGATCAGATTGGCTAGTTGTCTGTGATTGTGGTTTTAGTCTGTCTGCCCTCTGATGCCCTCTCTCAGTGCTTACTGTCTTACTTGGATTTCTCTTACCTTGGATGTGGGGTATCTCTTCATGGCTGCTCCAGCAAAACGCAGCTGCTGCTCCTTACCTTGGACTTGGGATAGCTCCTCTTGGCTGCCGCCCCTGAGCAGCTGGGGTAGCTCCTCCCAGCTGCTCCTGGCTGCTCTACTAATTTATTAGTAGAAATAAGTTACTAGTGTAACCAAAGGATTCTGGAAACTGAAGAGAGATTGACCATTATTTTACTGATTTAAGCAAGTATTTCCCCACCCTTTCTTTCTTTCTTCCTTCTTTTCCTCCTTCCTTCCTTCGCTTCTTCACCCATTCCTGTCTCTCTCCCCCCTTGTATCCCTAACAGAACCCCCTTTGTGGTTGCTGTTTGTTTTGTTTTTCCCTTTATGCTAACTAGGTAAAAGTAGGGATGAGCTTGTGAAGTAGAAAAGAAGTTCAGTTGCTGCCCTCTCAACCTCAGTCATGTGTCAGTCAACAACATATATGTACTAGTATATATAAGTGAAGTGAGTGAAAATCGCTCAGTTGTGCCCAACTCTTTGCAACCCCATGGACTGCAGCCTGCCAGGCTCTACTGTCCATGGAATTCTCCAAGCAAGAATATTGGAGTGGGTTGGCATTTCCTTCTCCAAGTATATATAAAATAGATAACTAATAAGGACCTATTGTACAGCACAGGGAACTCAACTCAATACTCTATAATGGCCTTATGGGAAATGAATCTTAAAAAAGAATGGATATATGTTTATGCATAACTGATTAACTTTGCTGCACATCTAAAACCAGCATAACATTTTAAATCGACTATACCCCAAGAAAATTTTTCTGAAAAAGTAGTCTGCGAGTCATTGTCACAGATTCTTGTTTCCTTTTTAAGCCACTGGCAAGATCTCAGTTCAGTTGCTCAGTCGTATCCGACTCTTTGCGACCCCATGGACTGTAGTATGCCAAGCCTCTCTGTCCATCACCAACTCCTGACTTTACCCAAACTCATGTCCGTTGAGTCGGTGATGCCATCCAACCATCTCATCCTCTGTTGTCCCCTTCTCCTGCCCTCAGTCTTTCCTAGCATCAGGGTCTTTTCCCATGAGTTAGCTCTTCGCATCAGGTGGCCAAAGTACTGGAGTTTTAGCTTCAACATCAGTCCTTCCAATGAACACCCAGGACTGATCTCCTTTAGGATGGAATGGTTGGATCTCCTTGCAGTCCAAGGGACTCTCAAGAGACTTCTCCAACACCACAGTTCAAAAACATCAGTTCTTCTGTGCTCAGCTTTCTTTATAGTCCAAGTCTCACATCCATACATGACTACTGGAAAAACCATAGCCTTGACTAGATGGACCTTTGTTGGCAAAGTAATGTCTCTGTTTTTTAATATGCTGTCTAGGTGTTCTTTGGAAAGACTGATGCTAAAACTGAAACTCCAATACTCTGGCCACCTCATGAGAAGTGTTGACTCATTGGAAAAGACTCTGATGCTGGGAGGGATTGGGGGCAGGAGGAAAAGGGGACGACAGAGGATGAGATGGCTGGATGACATCATTGATTTGATGGACATGAGTCTGAGTAAACTCCAGGAGTTGGTGATGGACAGGGAGGCCTGGCATGCTGCAATTCATGGGGTCGCAAAGAGTCAGACAGGACTGAACGACTGAACTGAACTGAAGTGTCTAACAAGATTTACCTGAAAGTAAAGAAAGACAATTGAAGATGAAATGTTCTATGTGGTACTTTGGGGCTTTTTTTTTTTGGATTCCAATTTTTGAGTATCTGAATACCAGTATAGCAGAATTTCTGATAACGGTTAAATCATGCTTTAACATCATATTGAATGCCAAAGTATAGAATATATTCACATTGTTGGAAATGTTTCTTCACCAGTCTCAAGCTAAAATGTGAACTGTCATCAGTTATAGATACACCTGTGCCCATGACCTTGCCCATCCTGGCTCACCTGGCACTGGTTTCCTCTTTCTCTTACAGCATAGGTGGAGAAGTGGGGCGAGGCCACGAAGGAACTTACGTGGGCAAACACTTCCGCATGGGATTCATGACAATGCCTGCGCCCCAGGACCGGCTGCCCCACCCTTGCTCCAGTGGCTTCTCCGTCAGGTCGCAGTCGCTGCATTCGGTCGGGGGCACAGACGACGACAGCAGCTGTGGCTCCCGGAGACAACCACCCCCCAAGCCCAAGCGGGACCCCAGTACCAAGCTGAGCACGTCATCTGAGACGGTCAACAGTACGGCGGCCAGTAAGAGCGGGAAAGGCCCTGAACGGACTGAAGGTAAAACCAGCCAGGCCCATTTCACCTAGAAAGAGGCTTCACACCAAGTGTCCAGGCCCGTATATCCACCAGCATTTGCCTGGGTCACATGATCTTGTCTCCTCCACCTTAAGTCTTAGAAAAGAAGAATCCAGGGGCAATGGCTGTTCATTGCAGTGTTGCCAAATGACACCTCCCACAATATATTTAATTTATATCACCTGAAAAGGATGTGTTTTCTAGCCCCCTTTAAGGGGCTTTGAATCATTAGGAAATTATTTTGCCTAGAAGTATATCTAAAATCTATATTTTCTTGCTTTTATTCCTATTACTTGTATAATTATAGAAGTACTATGAGATTCCCAGGTGGTGCTAGTGGTAAAGAACTCACCTGCCATTGCAGGGGAGGTGAGAGGCAGGTTGGATCCCTGGGTAGGGAAGATCCCCTGGAGGAGGGAATGGCAACTCACTCCAGTATTCTTGCCTGGAGAATCCATCCCCTGGACAGAGGAGCCTGGCAGACTGCAGTCCATAGGGTTGTAAAAGTGTGGGACATGACTGAGCAACTTAGCACAATTGGACACATCATGAAATCATAATGGGGGGCTTTGTAATGCCAGAAAATATAAAAAAGAAAAATCGTAATCATCTTTAGAAATAATCATTTCTTAATCATTTTGGTGCACTTCCAGTAGATTTGAATTTATGCATGTATGTGTGTACATTTGTAGCCTCTACTTCAATCCCTGTTTTCTGTTTTTACCATATCTACATTTTTTTCTCAGCCATGAAGTACATAAATCAAATATATCTTAGTC
Source organism: Bos indicus x Bos taurus (assembly GCF_003369695.1). Taxonomy (NCBI): domain Eukaryota; kingdom Metazoa; phylum Chordata; class Mammalia; order Artiodactyla; family Bovidae; genus Bos; species Bos indicus x Bos taurus. Next base: position 113,562,872 of record NC_040077.1, read on the forward strand.
TCTTTATTGGTCTATAATTATAAATTAGGTCAGATTAACCCCAGATCTCACTGGTACTTTAGTCTTGCTTGAATAAATCAGTTTCAGCTTTCCTGAAATTTCCCCGAGAGTCCCTTGCAGGGCGAGTAGTCCCAAGTGAGTTTTGATACAGGTGCATTCAGATCGTTGTGTGAGTTGTGGAAGATGCTTCAGGGCATCCAGTGCTGACAGGACTGCCTTGAGAGCATGTTTCCTCCAGGTCCCGTGGTCTTTCTCTTAACCTGCCTGTCCCTGACATTCTTCCCCAGTGGCTCACGTGAGCACCTGGTATTCCAAGTTTTCCAGTAGCATGCAACAAAGAGTGGACACCAGCTGGTCCTTTCCTTAACTGAGTAGGTTTCTTTGTCACTTAGGCTCCCCCGTCCTTCACAAAAGCTCCCTCATCTTGTGGTCTAATCCTCCTATAGAAATGTAAACCTAGCCTACGGTATGGTTACCCACGAAGCATATTCCATCTCTTCTAACATTTTCATCTCTCTTTTCACCTGTATCAGTGTCCAACGGCATATTTAGCCAAAAAGCAAAAGCTTCAGAGAATATTGAAGAATACAAATAAATGCCTGGAGATTGAGCTAATCCATACTTTCTTCAGGGAAAATCTCCACTTAGGCTCAGTTTCTTCTACTTCATATACAGTCAGAAATACATCACAATTGTGGGTATGTGTGTGAGATTATATGTGTGAATAATATGCATTTGTGCATATTTAGAAAGTTGAAATCCTGATGCATAGTTTTGTGCTTTATATTTTCACTTGTTTTCTTGTGGTTATTTTCCATGGCATTCAGTTTGTTGGGAAACGCCAGTTTTAAGGAAGGGCATGTACATCATGGTAATTTGTGCAATTGTTATCTCTTTGATGAAGTCTTAGTTGGGCTTCCCTGGTGGCTCAGATGGTAAAGAATCTGCCTGCAATGCAGGAGACCCGGGTTCAATCCCTGGGTCAGGAAGATCCCCTGGAGAAGGGAATGGCAACCCACTCCAGTATTCTTGCCTGAAGAATTCCATGGACATAGGAGCCTGTCAGGCTACAGCCCATGGGGCCTCAGAGTCAGACACGACTGAGTGGCTAATACTCAACACACCAGATTGGTTCCAGACTGTTCTGCTGTAATCAATCACACTGCAATGAAGGGGTGTGTGTGTGTGTGAGGGGGTGTCTATTTGTTTGTGTAACTCTTTTGTTCCTCTACCTTGAAACAGATTTGAATTCTGAGTCTTTTTTTCTCATGATTCAAGGTCATCAGTATGTCCTTCAACTTGTAACACACTGATGTTTTAGAGATAGTGTTTAATTTACTTGTTAATAAACTAAAAGGCTCTAGAGATCTGCGTTTTGTAAATTTTAAATATTGCTCCTAAGTTTTCCCTGATATGGATACATGGTGCCTTTTGTTTCTCTTTATAATCTATGAAGTTATTTCCAGAAGTCACCTTACTGGCAGAAAACTACATAATCAATTACATTGCATTGTTTTCAAAAGCAGATTATGATTTAGAACAATGGTCTCTGAATGATGGGGGCCTGAATGTAATCTAAAATGATTCAAGAATAAAGGGGGATAAAAAAACCATTGGAAGGGGAAGTGAAAAGGAATCAGACTAGGTGAGCAGCCAGTAAAAGGGTGTGTTATCAGGTGAGGTAACAGTGCTGGAAATACCCATGGAAGCAGTGTAACATACACATCTCAAAATAGTCCCCTCCCTGGGGAGGGGAGCTTGGGGTCTTCAGAGTGGTCATGTGGAAAATTATGATTGCCCCACAGAAGAAATATTTGAGTGGTGATTCAATTGTCTTAAAGACAGAACTGATTGCCATTCATTTGAGATGCTTCAGGTAGCTAAATCCTGAGATAGAGAAACTCATAAGTCTCTCATATCCCTTCACCATATCAAGATTTAAGGCTCTAAATAGCTCATTATCAAAGAGAAGACAGGAAGTCTGTTATCTTTATTACTTCTGAGGCAGAAGAGAAGACAGTGAGTAAATTAAAGCAGTAGCAAAAGCTTATCTCAGACTTGGAAAACTACCTTATGGTCCGTAAGGCTTATTAAACACTAAGTTCAAGTTCAACATCTCTCCTCGAAAGGACTTCTAGGGTGGTTAAAGAGCCTTCAGCTGTAGTGCCTCTTTGAGGATGGTCAATGGACCAGAAGGACTATTAAGATTCAGTGCAGAAATGGTCAACTTTTATAGAAGAGTGATTTTTCAATGCAAATTTCAGCTTCTCTTTGGAGCACTTAATCAAAAGGCAACTGCAGAACTGGATATATTCAAATCTCTTTTACCAAGGTATGACTTCAATAACAGGAGAGACAGAGCTCAGTTCAAAGATGAGAGAAAAATCTTGAGTCCAAATGCATGTATTCATATGTGTGTACTCAAAGTGAAAATTATGTAACTATGTAGATTGTTCTTTTATGAATCCTCAACTCTTTATAATTGTGAGTTAACTGGACTTCATTATGGAGCATATGTTTTCTTTACAATTTTTCTAGCTTTCAGAATTATAACAAAGATGAAGAGTGACTTTTATAAATCTTAGTTTGTCTTTTCTTTTTACATTAAATGTCAGCAAAGTCAAAATATTGATTCTGGGGCATTAGAATGATTTCCATGGTAACCAGCTTCTATTTAAGTCAGGGATTATGACTTCCCTGAGGATGAAAGTAAAAAGGAAATGGCCTTGTAGCAAAACAGCTTTCAGAGTAGGAAAGAAATAGTTTAATGATGAACACAAACAAAAAAATCACATACCAGGAAAAGTATAATTTAGCTTTTAAAAATTATAATTGTGTCATACTGAAAATATATATTTGCAATTCTATTTTAAGATCTTTCATAATGATACATTTCAAAATGTATACAGTAGAGAAGATAAATTGACCATAAATATGCAATAGATATTTTAATTGCTCTTTCTATTGCTTCAGTGTAATACCTGCTGAGTTTGAGGAAAGATTAGACGAAGCAAAAGGAGCTAACTAGAAAGGATGAGAGACCTGACAACTACATCTGTAGGATGCAGGAAAGAGCAGTAATTGTGCAAACTCACATTCTCCATTCCCATTGCTCAGGTCAACACGTATTTCATTTCTTAATAGAGTCATTCGCAGAGATGCTCTGTGGTGCAGGCAAAAGAGACTGTGCTTAGAATCTATAAGCAAACATTGACTTTGAGACAGTGATCTAATGAGACTGTTTCTTCACCTTTAAAATGATGATGAGGCACTGAAAACTAATCATACCCTGCCCCTCTCACAGCCTTATGACCATACAGTTGGCTAATGCCCACAACTGTGCATGGTAAAAAGAAAATGCTATGCAAACGTAAGTTCATATGATTTTAAATGTGTACTTACACTTATTAACTGAACTGAACTGAATTGACTTCTTAATGGGCCAGTATAACATGAAATTTTGGTTTCATGTGCACGCATGCTAAGTTTCTTCAGGGGTATCTGACTCTTTCCAACCTTGTGAACTGTAGCCTGCCAGGCTTCTCTGTCCTTGGGATTCTTCAGGCAAGAGTACTGGAGTAGGTTGCCATTCCCTTCTGCAGAAGATCTTCCCATAGCACATATATTAAAAATAAATAGGAGAAATACAGAGGTTGGTTCCCTCTTTGCCCACTTTCTGAAGAGATTTTATTATCAATGGGTGTTGAATTTTATCAAAAACTTCTTTCACATCTGTTGAGATGATCATATGGTTTTTATTTTTCAGTTTGTTACTGTGCTGTCTCTCACTGATTTGCAGATATTGAAGAATCCTTGTATTCCTTGGATAAGTCCCACTTGATTGCATTGTATGATACTTTTAATGTTTTGTTGGATTCAGTTTGCTAGTATTTTCTAGAGAATTTTGCATCTACGTTCATCAGTGATCAAAATGTTAGTCACTCAGTCATGTCCAACTCTTTTTGACCCCATGGATTATAGCCTGCCAGGCTCCTCTGTCCATGGAGTTCTCCAGGCAAGAATACTGGAGTGGGTTGCCATTCTCTTCTCCCGGGGATCTTCCTGATCCAGGGCTTGAACCCCCATCTCCTGCATTGCACACAAACTCTTTACCATCTGAGCCACTAGGGAAGCCCTCATCTTGGTCTGTAATTTTCTTTTTTGTGATATCTTCTTCTGGTTTTGACATCAAGGTGATAGTGTCCTCGCAGAATGACCTTGGAAGTGTTCCTTCTTCTGCAGTTTTTTTGGGGAAAATTTTAGAAAGATAGGTGTTAAGTCTTCTCTAAATGTTTGAGAGAATTCACCTGTAAAGCCATCTGGACCTGGACTTTTGTTAGCTGGAAGTTTTTAAATCACTGTTTCAATTTCAGTACCTGTTATTGGTCTGTTCATATTTTCTATTTCTTCCTGTTTCAATCTTGGAAGGTTGTACCTTTCTAAGAATTTGTCCATCTTTTCATTTTTATTGACATATAGTTTACAAACAGAAACAGACTTAAAGACATCAGAAACAAACTATGGTTAATGATGGGGAAATGTATGTGGGGGAGGGATAACATGAGTTTGGGATGAACATATACACACTACTATATGTATGGTGAATAACCAACAAGGACCTCTATATAGCACAGGGAACTCTACTCAATATTCTCTGATAACTTACATGAGAAAAGAATCCAAAAAAGAGTGAATATATGTATGTGCATCACTGAATCACTTTACTGTACACCTGAAATTAACACAACATTGTAAATCAACTACACTCCAGTAAAATCAAATAAATTAATAAATATGTAAGACAGGAAAGGAAAAGCCATACACACATATCTTATATGTTAGGCTTAAAATTTTTACACAATGACCCAAATAAACAGAGAAATATTTTCTGGTTGTATAAACTCTTCATAATAGCATGACATTAATATGTTTAGTGTAATGAAGAAAACATATTTTTATTAAATCAAGTATTTCTATACTTTAGACTCCATTAAAAAACTTAAGTATTCTTTTTTTGAAGTATAATTAAGGTATACCATTATGTTAGTTGGTGCTTCCCAGATGGACCTAGTGGAAAAGAATCAGACTGCCAATGCAGGCGATGTTAAGAGACATGGGTTCGATCCCTGGGTCAGGAAGATCCTTTGGAGGAGGGCATGGCCACCTATTCCAGTATTCTTACTGGAAAATTCCATGGACAGAGGAGCCTGGTGGCCTACAGTCCATAAGGTCGCAAAGAATCAGATACAACTGAAGCAACTGAGCATGCACGCATTATGTTAGTTTTGGCTGTACAACATATTGATTGAATATTTGGATATGTTGCATAATGATCACCACGATAAATCTAGTTAGCATCCATCACCATACATATTACCTACTTTTTGGTGACAAGAACTTTTAGAATTTATTCTCTTAGCAGCTTTTAAGTATGCAATACAGTATTATTAACTGTAGTCACTATGCTGTACATTCCATCCCCAGGACTTACTGGAAGTCTGTTCTTCTTAACCCTCTTCACCATTTCTCACACACCTTCAAAACTAAATGTTCTTAACTTTCTTTTGTTTTAAATTCTTCTTTCAAGTAATTGTCAACACTTAGTTTATTATATTGCTTCATGATTATCTTCAGAAGACAATGAATTAGGATGGTTCTCCTGGTTTCTGATATTACCTTCTAGATATATTTGTTAGAGTCATGTCTATGAATCAGAATTTGGAATACATGCAGAAACATTTGGAATCACAATGTGTCCTCAAAAACTTGAACTGTGAGGTTGAGCCAGAACCAAAGGAAGACTAAATTCATTATAGGGTCACTGCCTTAAAAAAAAAGAAATGCAAATCCCTCTTTCAAGATTACCAAAATAAATGACAATCTTCAGCAATGTTGCTTTTCCTTTCTTTCTTTATTCTGCCAATTCTTTGAGTGTCTACTTGGTTGTAGGGAAATCCAGCAGTGAACAAAATAGAAATGGTCCTTTCCTTCATGTTCTTTGTATGTGCTCAGTCACTTCAGTTGTGTTCGACTCTGCAACCCCATGGAATGTAAGCCCACTAGACTCCTCTGTCCATGGGATTCTCCAGGCAAGAACACTGGAATGGGATGCCATGCCCTCTTCCAGAGGATCTTCCTGACCCAGGGATTGAACCTGTGTCTGTTATGTCTCGTGCATTGGCAGGCAGGTTCTTTACCACTATTGCCACATGGGGAGCTCTTCCTTCATGTTATTTACAACCAATTTTGTTTCCAATTCTCTAGCTCAGCCTATTTCCCTCTATTTACACCATGAGGCAAGCCCTGATCTGTTGTTGTTGTCGTTCAGTTACTCAGTCATGTCCAACTCTTTGTAACCCCCCTGTCCTTCACCATCTCCCAAAGCTTGCTCAAACTCTTGTGTCGGGTTCTAACTGTTGCTTCTTGACTTGCATACATGTTTCTCAGCACTGATTTACAGGAATATTTTCTAGAAAACAGAAAATCTGGCATGACAGCCACGTGAGCATCATCTGTGTAATTAGTTGTTTAACTCTGGAAGAAACAGTTTAGCACATTTTAATAATGTGTTTTTGTCCTACAAAGAATATTTGCTGTTCTTTCATTGTTCAGTGCTAACAATTTAAAGATGCCTGTATTTGATTTTGTACCAATGTACAGCTTTGTAGGCAACCTATAGGCATTTGAGGGGAGAGGAGAAACAAGTTGAATGTAATATTTATGTTGGGGAATTTACAAATTTTCCAGGTCAGAATTCCAGTTTGGGAACTTGATTAAGCCCCAGTCAGAGCCAGCCATAAACTTGGTTTTGCTTTTCTCAGTGACTAGCCCAGATTTCTAATCCTTACAAGATATTTATAAAAATTAGACTGTGCATTTTATGACTCAGCATGAAATATTAGAAAAATATGGGCTTCATAGGGAAACAGACATTGGTTTCATATCAGTGCTGCCCACAAGTAATACACTCTCTCTCACAGACACAGTTTTCTCATCTGTACAATGGGAATAGCAATATTGGTCTTAGGCGGTGGATAGAATCTTGTCCAAGATTTTTATCCAGGATTCTCCACTCCCTCGTATACTCACCTTGGATATTCCCTGGAACTTTCATACCATTGGTGGCCTTAAGATTAGGGGGCCGTGTGGCAAGGAGTGTGTTGTTGTTTGTTGTTGTTCAGTCACCTAGTCGTTTCTGAGTCTTTGCAAGCCCATGGTCTGCAGCATGCGAGGCTTCCCAGTCCTTTACTATCTCCCAGAGTTTGCTCAAACTCATGTCCATTGAGTTGATGATGCCATCTAATCACCTCATCCTCTGTCATCCTCTTCTCTTCCTGCCCTCAATCTTTCCTAGCATCAGGGTCTTTAAAGTCAAGGAATGCGGGTGGTCTCTAATAACTGAGCGTAGTCTCTGGCTAAAAGCCAGCAAGGAAACAGGGACTTCAGTTCTATAACTACAGGATCTGAATTCCACCAACAACAATACTCAGCTTAGAAGTAGAGTTTCTTCTAGAATCTCCAAAAATGTAGCCTGGCTGCCACCTCGATTTCAGCTAGTGGGACCTGAACAGAGATCCCAACCTTCTGGGTTCCAGAAGGGTTCCATGGCCAGGTTCCAGCCATGCCCAGTGAAAGTGAAAATCACTCAGTCATGTCCTACTCTTTGAGACCCCATGGACTATACAGTCCATGGAATTCTCCAGGCCAGAATACTGGAGTGGATAGCCTTTCCCTTCTCCAGTGGATGTTCCCAACCCAGGGATCAAACCCAGGTCTTCTGCATTGCAGACAGATTCTTTACCAGCTGAGCCACAAGGGAAGCCTAAGAATACTGGAGTGGGTAGCCTATCCCTTCTCCAGTGGATCCTCCTGACCCAGGAATCAACCCAGGGTCTCCTGCATTGCAGGTGGATTATTTACAACTGAGCTATGAAGGAAGCCCGGCCACATCCAGACTTCTGATGTATAGAACCAAGAGTTAATAGAGGGGTACTGATTTTCAAGCTGCTGTATTTGTGATAATCTGTTATTGTAGCGATAGAAAAAGAATCCATTTTACTAAATTATTGGGCAGAAAAAGTGGGGTAAAATTCATTGTCAAAGCACATAGCTTACAGCCTGGAGAAGAGCAGATCCTCAGCAACCTTGCTGTCCTTTTCAGTGTGTGCGTGCTCAGTCTCTTCAGTCATGTCTGACTCTTTATGATCCTATGGACTGTAGCCCACTACACTCCTCTGTCCATGGAATTTCCCAGGCAAGAATACTGGAGTAGGTTATCATGCCCTCCTCCAGGAGATCTTTCTGACCCAGAGATCAAACCTATGACTTTTGCATCTCCTGCATTGCAGACAGATTCTTTACCACTAAGACAGTGCTGGTGGTTTTCCAGATTCCCCAGGTCAGACTTTGAAAGTAAATGAGACGATAGAAGCCCAGAAAATGCTGACATGTTAGATCTCTTGAATATCTGCTTAACTCTTTCTGAATTTGTGTGGATCTTTTCCTGAGAGGATCTGTCCTTTCTTGCCAGCAGTTTTTGTTCTTTCAAAGGACTCAGTGATGGCTTTTCAGTGGTGTTTTCAATGACTCATTTAAATGACTGCAACTTGCAGGCTTAGTGCCTTTTTTTCATGTAACAAGTGGCACTTGTAGTTCACAGCAGGCTTTCTAGAAGCCTTCAAAGCTCCATTTAGCACCACACTAATGAAACACAAGGAAAGCGGAAAACAAGCTCTTGAAATCTTCATCGTTTTGGCACTGGGTAGTGTTCTAGTGTGTTCTTGTTGCTTTGATGGGATGAGACATGGGGAATTGTCACTGAAGCCCCACATTTCTAGGTTTCACTTTCCAGGTTGACAGAATCAGAAGTTGCTAGGCTTCCTGGTGTAAAAGCCATCTGTCAAACCAGACTGCTCAGACAGAGACAGAGTTGTATGACTCCAGCGTGTGATCTTTTTCTAAACGTACCCCGAGGCCCATGAATGAAACTATTTGTAAGTCAAATCATCTTTCTCTTGGTCCTGGCTGTTGATTCTAGTCCAGAGAACTACCCTACCTCTTTCTGGTCTCACCCAACACCCTTTCAGTAACACTCTGAATTTGGTCTGATTGGTCTCAGTGTCTGAAATTCATAAGACGATTTTTATCTATTTTGTTACTACTGATAGCATCTTCCACAAGAGACCAATAAGCTCAAACTTCCTGAGTATCTGTTCTGATCATGGCATTGATTGTGGAATATTCTATTGCTATACTGAGCTTAGTCACTGAGTCATGTCTGACTTTTGCAACCCCGTGGACTGTAGCCTGACAGGCTCCTCTTTCTATGGAATTCTCCAGGCAAGAATACTGGAGTCAGTAATCATTCCCTTCTCCAGGGAATTTCCCAATGCAGAGCTTGAACCTGGTTTTCCTGCATTGCAGGGAGATTCCTTACTGTCTAAGTCACCAGGAAAGCCTGGTGCTGTACTCAGTTCAGTTCAGTGATTCAGTCATGTCTGACTCTTTGCAATCCCGTGGACTGTAGCACACCAGGATTTCCTGTCCATCACCAACTCCCAGAGCTTACTCAAACTCATGTCCATTGAGTCAGTGTTGCCATCCAACCATCTCATCATCTGTTGTCCCCTTCTCCTCCTGCCTTCAATTTTTCCCAGCATCAGGGTTTTTTCAAATGAGTCAGTTCTACACAGCAGGTAGCCAAGGTATTGGAGTTTCAGCTTCTGCATCAGTCCTTCCAATGAACACCCAGGACTGATCTCCTTTAGAATGGACTGGTTGGATCTCCTTGCAGTCCAAGGGACTCTCAAGAGTCTTCTCCAACACCACAGTTCAAAAGCATCAATTCTTCGGTGCTCAGCTTTCTTCACAGTCCAACTTTCACATCCATACATGACCACTGGAAAAACCATAGCCTTGACTAGACGCACCTTAATTGGCAAAGTAATGCCTCTGCTTTTTAATATGCTGTCTAGGTTGGTCATGACTTTCCTTCCAAGGAGTAAGTGTCTTTTAATTTCATGGCTGCAATCACCATCTGCAGTGATTTTGGAGCCCCCCAAAATAAAATCTGACACTGTTTCCACTGTTTCCCCATCTATTTCCCATGAAATGATTGGACCAGATGCCATGATCTTAGTTTTCTGAATGTTGAGCTTTAAGCCAACTTTTTCACTCTCCTTTTTCACTTTCATCAAGAGGCTATTTAGTTCTTCTTCACTTTCTGCCATAAGGGTAGTGTCTTCTGCATATCTGAGGTTATTGATATTTCTTCCAGCAATCTTGATTCCAGCTTGTGCTTCATCCTTCCTGGCATGTCACATGATGTACTCTGCATATAAGTGAAATAAGCAGGGTGAAAATATACAGCCTTAACATACTCCTTTCCTGATTTGGAACCAGTCTGTTCCATTTCCAGTTCTAACTGTTGCTTCTTAACCTGCATACATATTTCTCAGGAGGCAGGTCAGGCGGTCTGGTATTCCCATCTCTTGAAGAATGCTGTGATCCACACAGTCAAAGGCTTCCGTATAGTCAATAAAGCAGAAGTAGATGTTTTTCTGGAACTCTCTTGGTTTCTCAATGATCCAACGGATATTGGCAATTTGATCTCTGGTTCCTCTGCCTTTTCTAAATCCAGCTTGAACATCTGGAAGTTCACAGTTCATGTACTGTTGAAGCCTGGCTTGGAGAATTTTGAGCATTACTTTGCTAGTGAGTGAGATGAGTGTAATTGCGTGGTAGTTTGAGCATTCTTTGACATTGCCTTTCTTTGGGATTGGAATGAAAACTGACCTTTTCCAGTCCTGTGGCCACTGCTGAGTTTTCCAAGTTTTCTGGCATACTGAGTGCAGTGCTTTCACAGCATCATCTTTTAGGATTTGAAATAGCTAACTGGAATTCTCTCACCTCCACTAGCTTTGTTCTTGTGTTGCTTTCTAAGGCCCACTTGACTTCACATTCCAGGATGTCTGGCACTAGGTGACTGATCACACCATCATGGTCATCTGGGTCATGAAAATCTTTTTTGTATAGTTCTTCTGTGTATTCTTGCCACCTCTTCTTAATATCCTCTGCTTCTGTTAGGTCCATACCATTTCTGTCCTTTATTGCGCCCATCTTTGCATAAAATGTTCTCTTGGTATCTTTAATTTTCTTGAAGAGATCTCTAGTCTTTCCCATTCTATTGTTTTCCTCTATTTCTTTGCACTGATCACTGAGGAAGGCTTTCTTCTCTCTCCTTGCTATTCTTTGGAACTCTGCATTCAAATGGGTTTATTTCCTTTTCTCCTTTGTCTTTTGCTTCTCTTCTTTTCACAGCTATTTGTAAGCCCTCCTCAGACAACCATTTTGCCTTTTTGCATTTCTTTTTCTTGGTAATGTTCTTGATCACTGCCTCCTATACAATGTCACAAACCTCTGTCCATAGTTCTTTAGGCACTCTGTCCATCAGATCTAAGCCCTTCAATCTATTTGTCACTTCTACCGTATAATCAAAAGAGATTTGATTTAGGTCATACCTGACTGGTCTAGTGGTTTTCCTTACTTTCTTCAATTAAAATCTGAATTTGGCAATAAGGAGTTCATGATCTGAGCCACAGTCAGTTCCTGGTCTTATTTTTGCTGACTGTATAGAGCTTCTCCATCTTTGGCTGCAAAGAATATAATCAATCTGATTTTGGTATTGACCATCTGGTGATGTCCATGTGTAGAGTCTTCTCTTGTGTTGTTGGAAGAAGGTGTTTGCTATGACCAGTGTGTTCTCTTGGCAAAACTCTGTTAGCCTTTGCCCTGCTTCATTCTGTACTTCAAGGCCAAATTTGCCTGTTACTCCAGGTATCTCTTGACTTCCTAATTTTCATTCCAGTCCCCTATGATGAAAGGCACATCTTTTCTGGGTATTAGTTCCAGAAGGTCTTGTACGTCTTCATAGAACTATTCAACCTCAGCTTCTTCAGCATTACTGGTCAGGGCCTAGGCTTGGATTACTGTGATATTGAATGGTTTGGCTTGGAAACAAACAGAGATCATTCTGTCGTTTTTGAGATTGCATCCAAGTACTGCATTTCGGACTCTTTTGTTGACTATGATGGCTACACCATTTCTTCTGAGGGATTCTTGCCCATAGTAGTAGACATAATGGTCATCTGAGTTAAATTCACCCATTCTAGTCCATTTTAGTTCACTGATTCCTAAAATGTTGATGTTCCCTCTTGCCAGTTCCTATTTGACCACTTCCAGTTTGCCTTGATTCATGGACCTAACATTCCAGGTTACTATGCAATATTGCTCTTACAGCATCAGACCTTGCTTCCATCACCAGTCACATCCACAACTGGGTGTTGTTTTGCTTTGGCTGCATCCCTTCATTCTTTCTGGAGTTATTTCTCCACTGATCTCCAGTAGCATATTGGGCACCGACCAACCTGGAGACTTCATTTTTCAGTGTTGTATCTTTTTGCATTTTTATACTGTTCATGAGGTTCTTAAGGCAAGAATACTGAAGTGGTTTGGCATTCCCTTCTCCCACGGATCGTGTTTTGTCATAATTCTCCACCATCACCCATCTGTCTTGGGTGGCCCTACACGGCATTCCTCATAGTTTCATTGAGTTAGACAAGCTGTGGTCCATGTGATAAGACTGGTTAGTTTTCTGTAATTGTGGTTTTCATTCTGTCTGCCCTCTGATGGAAAAGGATAAGAGGATTATGGAAGCTTCCTGATGGGAGAGACTGACTCAGGGGGAAACTGGGTCTTGTTCCGATGGGCGGGGCCATGCTTAGTAAATCCTCAATACTGTACTGTGTTATTTATTTCAGATTTTTTAGGGTCAAGTCTATGGAATGTTGCTTAATAAGTGTTTACTGAATCAATCAGGATAACAAGTTTAGAGCAGCTGAGGATAACAGTTCTGAGGCCCTATTCTCCTGGTCCAGAGTCAAGCTGATTACAACACTTCACTTCAGAGACAAGATATCACCATAAATAATGACCTATTACAAAGATCAGATTAGCCCTGCCCTGGCTTAAAGTAGACAGTGCAGTCTGTCTTTGTCAGGTTTTCCAGAGTCTGACCTCCTGTGTGTCTGCATTGAGAGAATGCAGACCACCCTTCAGCAGGCCACCACTGACCCATGCCTCTCCCTGAGACTCCTGGACACTAACAGTCAAGTCTGGGCCAGTCTCTTGTGGGGTCACTGCTCCTTTCTCCTGGGTCCTGGTGTGCACAAGGTTTTGTTTGTGCTCTCCAAGAGTCTGTTTCCCCAGTCCTGTGTAAGTTCTGGTGGCTCTATGGTGGGGTTAATGGTGACCTCCTCCAAGAGGGCTTCTGCCATACCCAGGTCTGCTGCACCCAGAGCCCCTGCTGTACTAGTTGACATAAATTTGTGGCTTAAACTGTACACCTTGATTATTTCACAGTTTCTGAGAGTCAGGAATTTCCACAGCATCTCCCAAGGCTTCAATCCAGGTGCCAGCTGGGGCTGGGGTCTTATCTGAGGCTAAAAGTCCTTTTTGGTTCATGTGGATGTTGGCAGAATCCATTTCCTTTTGGTTGTAGAAAATTATATCTAACTTCAAGGAAACAAGGAGAAATTGTCTCTCTCCCTTTGTTTCTCTTGCTTCAGGAAAGGCCTGCATCTTCCTTTAAAGAACTAACCAGGATAATCTCCCCTCTGATAAAAGCAGAGTCTACTGATTCAGTTCAGTTCAGTCACTCAGTCATGTCCGACTCTTTGTGACCCCACGGACTGCAGCACGCCAGGCTTCCCTGTCTATCACCAACTCCTGGAGCTAGTTCAAACTCTTGTCCATCAAGTCAGTGATGCCATCCAACCATCTCATCCTCTATCATCCCCTTATCCTCCTGCCTTCAATCTTTCCCAGCATCAGGGTCTTTTCCAATGTCAGTTCTTCACATCAGGTGAACAAAGTATTGGAGCTTCAGCATCAGTCCTTCCAATAAATATTCAGGACTGATTTCCTTTAGGATTGACAGGTTTGATCTCTTTGCAGTCCAAGGGATTCTCAAGAATCTTCTCCAACTCTACAGTTGAAAAGCATCAATTCTTTGGCACTCAGCTTTCTTTATAGTCCAACTCTCACATGCATACATGACTACTGGAAAAACCATAGCTTTGACTAGATGGACCTTTGTTGGCAAAGTAATGTCTCTGCTTTTTAATATGTTATCCAGGTTGGTCATAACTTTTCTTCCAAGGAGCAAGTGTCTTTTAATTTCATGGCTGTAGTCACCATCTGCAGTGATTTTGAAGCCCAAAGAAATGAAGTCTGTCACTGTTTCTGTTGTCTCTTTATCTAATTGCCATGGAGTGATGGGACTGGATCCCAAGATCTTAGTTTTTTGAATGTTGAGTTTTAAGCCAGCTTTTCCACTTTCCTCTTTTACTTTCATCAAGAGGCTCTTTAGTTCCTCTTCACTTTCTGCTATAAAGGTGGTGTCATCTGCATATCTGAGGTGATTGATATTTCTCCCGGCAATCTTGATTCCAGCTTGTGCTTCATCGATCCTGGCATTTCACACAATGTACTCTGCATATAAGTTAAATAAGCAGGGTGACAATACACAGCCTTGACATACTCCTTTCCCAATTTGGAACCAGTCTGTTGTTCCACATCCGGTTTTAACTGTTTCTTCTTGACCTGCATACAGTTTTCTAAGGAGGCAGGTAAGTTGGAATAATTCAAATACCTCAAGGCATCTAAACAACTGGTAAATAAAAAAGGCACAGCATCACCCCATTTCTCTCTGTCTTTTCCTTTTTCCATATAAAAGAAGTTATCCCTGTTGCAAAAGATCTGAATTATTATTTTAGAGTTGAAAGTGAGAAAATCTAATTTATTTTGGCCTCAGCCTTCCTGGAAGTCTGAATAAATATGATAAAAAGGAGCTGATAAAATATGCTCCTTTGTTCAGCAGCTCCAAGTCCAAAGGAATTCTAGAATATAAAGATCCAAGTATTGACACCAAAATGGTACAATAAGAAAAGTTGTATTGTGCATAATTATCAGTCTATTTGATCCTCCCTGCTAATTTTGCTGGCTGGGGAGCTCTTTTGTTGACCCAAAGAGCTAGCTTGACCCAACACTGTCATTGTCTCCTAAAACATCAGATGGATGTGGGCTAGATAATCCACAGCATCTTTGATATGGCAAAGATGCTCCCCGAGCTTTGGCTTGTCGATTTCCCCAGAACCCCAGTATTGTAGGAATTAGTGGTTGTAATTTATACAAAGTGATTTCCTGTCCTCTCTCTACATGTTGAGTAGTATTTTAATGACAAGTAAAGATGAGACTGCATGTTTCTAAATTATACAACTTCTCAAAATTTTTATCAATTTCCAGTTATAGGAAAACAGACTTCAGAAAGCATGTGTCCTCAGTGAAGAAGATGCTAAATGTAACCCTCAGTGCAACTTTCTGCTGAAATTTAATAGACTAATGTAAATACCATAAGGCATCTAGATAATTGGTAAATAAATCTCTGTTTTTGTCAGGCCTCAAACTTGAATAAGGTTTTATTTCTTCTATGCATTTATACTGAAAGATTAGGGAGTAATGTGGTAAATTCTTAAATTACTAAGATTTTAAAAGGAAAATGAAGGACAAGAGTTGATGGCCTGCCTTCCTTAAATGGTTCCTATTTCCTTTGGCTCTCTTCTCTACAAAACTCTCACATCTCCTCTGCTTCTCTGTGCTTCAGTCTGGCCCCTAAATTCTGAAGCTAACTGAGAACATCATCCTTAGAAGGCAATTCAGAACCTCCTTGCACTTACATAAACATGTTTCCTGCAAGTAACCCAGCCCCTTCTCAATCTTTCCAACCTCGGTCAGTGCAAGTCTCAGGGTATTTCTGATAAAAACATTTTCTTCCATTTGGCTACATAAAGCATTTGATACAATTAAAACGCAATTTTTATTTTTTAAAAAGTGGCATAATCTCCTTTATACTTGTACAGACCACCTCATAGATCCTCATAGATTTAATAGTCATTGGAAGGAGTCTTTCTAACTGATGAACTTCCCTCAAGGTATGATGGAAATGAGATTAGCTCCTTTCAGGAGAATCTGACCTTGACTACTAGTCTTACCTACTTCTAACCTTGGCTTAGTGGCCTCTTCAAACCACAGCCTTGCATCTCTCCTTCCTTGTTTAGCTGGTTTCTAAAAGGCCTTCTGCATGCCCATGCTCCATGGCCTCAATGTTCATTTGCCCCAGATCCACAGTTTACTGCTGACTCCACCTTCACTGTCACTGAATCCCATCTTGGTCCCCAGCTCAGTGTCTTCCTTTTATGCCTGTCCTTTGGTATTTCTCTTCAGCATTTTAGACTGTTGATTATTCCCATATTTTCTAAATCAGCTATTCCTTTGTTATTCATGCATGGCTCCCTACTGGTTTTCTTCCTCTGGCTTCTAAGTCTTCTTTGAGGGTATCTCTTGTTCTGCTTGATTTTTCAGTGATGTGTTTCTATAGGCTTTTTCTAGAAACGTCTAGATGCATCTAGATGATGTTTCTAGATTAATAAAATCATTGGATCTTATTAATATTTTCTTCTCTTATATGCTACTCTATATTTGTTGAATAAGCAAGTGATGAATTTTACACACTCTCTGAGTGTCTGACTGTATCTCTGGACCCACATGTCTGTAGATGTCACAGAGTTTTCAAACTCTTCATATCCACATTGACCCAGCAGTTTCCTCCATGTTTCCTAACCTGATACTCAGTTTAGAAAAGTGAGAGCCTTATCAGATTTCTCTCCTTAGCTTAGCCCTGACATCTAATCAGTTAACAAGTGTAGCCAATTCTGCTCCTCATACTTCTGCTGCCTGACCCTCTCCATCATCTGCACTCTTTCTCTCCTATCTCAGACCATCATCATTTCTCACTTGGACAACTGCTCAGGAACCTCACTGGTCTCCTTTCCTGCACCATCACCTTTTCAAGTCCATCATTTTTACTACATCCAGAGAGGATTTTTCTCACATACATACCAGATCACATCATTACTCAGCTCCTGATTTCACTGAATCATGTCCTGTTCTTCATTTACCTGATAAAATGACAACACGTTAGCATAACCCTCACCATCTGACCCTTGCCAGTCCCCAGAACCACATCTCCTAACAGTCATGCTTCTCACAGCATTCTCAAACCATATAATTTTCTATGAACAAAGGCAGCAAGCTTGTTCCTGCCTCTCTACTCTTGAGAGTGAAATCCCTTCTTTCTGTAGCATCTTATCCTCATTAACTTCTATGGCAAATTTCCACTCATATATCAAGACCCCAGTGTAACTGCTACCTTCTCTGTGATAATGTATGTAGGCACATTCTTCTGTATAGTTTGCATATAACTCCAGTATATCTATTGTTATGTGCTCAGTCAGTTCAGTCATGTCTGACTCTTTGTGACCCCATGGACTGTACCCTACCAGGCTCCTCTGTCCATGGAATCTCCCAGGCCAGAGTACTGGAATGGGTTACTATTTCCTTCTCCAGGGAATCTTTCTGACCCAGGAGTCAAATCTGTGTCTCCTGCATCTCCTACATTGGAGGCAAATTCTTTACCACTGATCCATCCAGGAAGCCCATCTATTGTTATGTGCTGTGCTAAATCACTTTAGTCATGTCCCACTTTTTGCAATACTATGGACTGTAACCCACCAGGTTCCCCTGTCCATGAGATTCTCCAAGCAAGGATACTGGAGTGGGTTGCCATGCCTTCCTCTAGGGAATCTTCCCAACCCAGGGATCGAACCCATGTCTCCTGCATTGGCAGTGAGGTTCTCTTACCACTAACACCACCTGGGAAGTCCCTATTTTATATCATATGCTAAATATTTGCCTAATTTTTGTGTCCTGAGTCTAAACATGCCTTAGACATGTGGACCTGTTCTTTTCCTCTTTGCATCTTCAATGCCTACCACAGAGTAGGACTTAATAGGAAAAGTTGAAGGAGCATATTTTTAATAACACACTCTTTCATTAATGAGTCTTCCAACAGGCTAATTGCTATGAAGAGTTATTGCACTTTCAAGCATCTTTAGAGTAAAAAGAAGTTAAAGCATTTGGAGAGCTTAGAGGAAAAAGCAGGGTGATTCATGATACTCAGGGAGCAAGTATCTTGGCCATCCATCTACCCTTCAGTCCCAGCTTTGTTTACGATACGGTAACCACTCTGAATGATTTAAAAGATGAAATGGTTCTGCTTGCTCTTAGGCTAGGTTTGTAAAACCTTACAATGTGCTTCCTCCATTGTTTTACATTTCTGAATCTTGATGGGTATGAAAATTAATTATAGGGGGTGGTGAAAAATACTGTTGACAGGCTGTAATGTATTATTGGTACCATGTACTTATTGGTTTATCTTCATGTTATAAATAAAACATATTCTGCTTGTGCCCTTCAGATAAGGTTTTTTAAAAAGTTTCTCAATTAATATGCAAGCGATAACTGAGGTTGCTTTCTCTTAAATGACTTTTGAAAGTTGTTTTAGTCTTTCCTATCCTTATATATAATGGGGTTTCCCTTGGTTGCTTATGTCATCATCTTAGGAGGCCAGATATGTTCTTCTAGATTAATTGTATTTTTCCATTCTATAGGCATGCAGCTTCTGAACAGTTCTTCATTCTACTATGAAGAAGCATGTGTAAAGCCATTTTTTAAGCCAGAATGACTGCATGTGTGCATAAATCTTGCCTTTAATTGACCTCGACAAAGCATATACTTATTGCAGAATGAGTGCCTTGATTTAATGGCTCTGTGTCTTTCCTGAGAGTTTCTAGAATATGTATTGCTTTCTACACTTTTTCTTGTTAAGTGGAAGGGCAGTGATTTAAGACAAGCTCTTTTTATTTTTTTCTATTAATATGTATTAAATTAAGTTGATTATATGGAGCAGAACATGGGAACACATTGCCCTTTGGAAATCCCTGCTTTCTGACAGCTCCATCTAATGAGAACAGCTGAAAACTAACAAGAATTTTAAAAAAAGAGTTTAGGGGAGAAAGACTTATTCTTGCACTAAGGCTTGTGAATTTTTACAGAATATAAACCGCACAGTTTTTTCTTTTTTTTTTTTAAACTGGTATAAATTTGTTATAAGCAATGAATGAGCATGGGAAAAGGAAAAGTAAGGATTGTTTTACTGATATTAAAGGAAGAGAAGCATTTAAAGATTGTATATATTTAGTATCAAGTTAAAGAGCTTCAAAAGGTCTTGATTATAACTAACCTCCTTTTCCGTTCAGGGTTAATGTGATAGCCTGAGGATGTCATTTGTCGAGAGTTATTTATTAAGTATCTATCATGTGCCAGCTACAATGTTAGGTAACAGAGAAACAGGAAAGACGTGTTATCTCCCCTAAAAGACTTGACAACCCAAGGAAGCCCACTGATAATCAAACAGGCAGTCATGGTAAAGTGGGATCAGTTCCTGGGTGGAGGCGGGGGAGCAGAGTATAGGGCACACTATGTGAGCATAAATCAAGGGCACCTACCCCAACTTAAAGAGTCAGAGGAGGGTTCTTAGAGGAAGTGTCATGAATGCTGAAAATAAGGATGCAAGATATTTTAGAAATATTCTGTGTAAAAATACTTAAAATGACAAAGTGTATTGCAACTGAATGAGAAAGCTCTTCTTCCTCCAGAAAATATGGCAAAGCAAACTGATTTACATACTTGTAGCTCTAAATAACCAAAACTCTACTGTCCATATATAATTTTATTTGGGGAATTCAGATGTTTATTTTATCTTGTTTAATCTTCCATCTCTAGGAGATGTGAAGGGCTGGGTTATCTTTAAGAGAAAGGTAAGTGTTCACAGAGATGAAATTCAATTTGAGATACTCACTTCCACAAAATATTAAATAGACCTTGGACCCATATGTGAAATATAAATAAGAAACATGAAAATTAGAACTGGCCTGTTTTTATACATTTTAATTTTATTTTCTTTCTCCAAACTGTGGATAATATGGCCATGATTGTTTACACGATGGGTCTTCCCTGGTAAGTCAGCTGGTAAAGAATCTGCCTGCAATGATATGGGGCTCCCAATGGCTCAACAGTAAAGGATATGCCTGCAATGCAAGAGACACAGGGGATGTGGGTTTGATCCCTGGGTTGGGAAGTTCCCCTGGAGGAGGAAATGGCAACCTGCTCTGTATTCTTGCCTGAAAAATCCCATGAACAGAGGAGCCTGGTGGGCTACAGTCTGTGGGGTCACAAAGGGTCAGACACAACTGAGCACAAGGTTCACGTGATATATAAGCTTGAGGAAGAAAAGGAATGCATGTTCTATCTATGCTCCCTTAGATCAAAGAAGCCAGAGCCTTGTCGATCTGTCCCTTAGCTGAGATGCTTTCTCCTATTCCCATCCAACATTTAGATTTCTGTGGCTGTGAAAATCTTTGTTTAAGCAACACGTGCACACCAGCTTAGGGGTTCCTACATGGTGCTAGTGGTAAAGAACCCACCTGCCGATGCAGGGGACACGAGCCATTCATTCAATCCCTGGTTTGGGAAGATCCCCTTAAGGATGGCATGCAAACCCATTCCAGTATTCTTGCCTTGACAATCCCATGGATAGAGGAGCCTGGCGGTCTATAGTCCATAGGGTCGCAAAGAGTCGGACACGACTGAAGCAACTGAGCATACATGCATCTGCACCAGCTTGACAGTGGGTACTGGATTAAATATAAAATTGTCACATTAAAAATAGTTGAGTAAAAAGTTGTTGATTTGGTTGTAGTGGCAAAATGAGTGTTGAAACAACATTCTCACATGGTAATAGAGAAAGAGCTATGTCTTACAAGTGGAACAGAGAATGATGAAGAGCTTCTATACTTGTAATCTGGGATGTATGTAATGGAAGGATTACTGTCTTTCTCAGTCCCCAAACTATATGGAAATGCTGACTGTAGCCACTGAAAGCAAGTTAAATTCCTCCATTATGGGCCAATATGTCCAGAGAGGCAACTTCTTGTGATCTATGAGATTGTTCTTTTAACAAATATTTATTGAGTACCTACTATATTCCAGTCACTGTTCTAGGAGTTTCAGATACATCCATGAACAAATTTTTGCAAAAGGTGCATGACCTTTGAAATATTTATATTCTAGCGGGAGTAAGAAATTGATATATAATAGACATACTAAACCCACACATTGGCTAGTATGTTATGTGTGTGTGTTAGTTGCTCAGTCATGTCTGATTCTTTGCGACCCCATGTATTGTAGCCTGCCAGGCCCCTCTGTCCATGGGGTTCTCCAGGCAAGAATACTAGAGTGGATTACCACTTCCTTCTCCATGGGATCTTCCCGACCCAGGAATTGAACACAAGTCTCCTGCATTGCAGGCAGATGCTTTACCATCTGAGCCACCAGGGAAGCCTGACTAGCATGTTAGAATGCTATAAATGCTATGTTATAAATGTTATGTTATAACTGCTATGGGAGAAAGAAAAATCTAGACCAAGGCAAAGAGTTCCAAGAGGCTGGGGCACCTTTAAGAAGAGAGGGCAGAAAAGATTTCATCCTGATTTTTGAGTTAAGATATGCACTCAGTCTCATCAGAGGATGAGATGTTTAGATAGCATCACCAACTCAATAGCATGAATCTGAGGAAACTCTGGGAGATAGTGGAGGACAGGGAAGCCTGGCATGCTACAGTCCATGGAGTCACAAAGAGTCAGACACGACTTAGTGATTGAACAACAACAACACTGGATCAGTCTAGATCTGATCAGGAGAGAAAAATCATGCAGTTATTTGAAAAGGGAGGCTCACTGTAAAGAATCACTAATTATAACTGAGGATTAGAGTAATGGGAACAGTCAGAAAGAAGTAAAGAAAACTGCAAAACTGCAATGACTATAGGATTGAAGATGCAAGGAACAGTCACTGGTCCCAAGGCTGAGCTAGAGTGCCCCCTCCAACCTGGGTGAGACCCATGCCTTGTTGGAAGGCATAGCTGTGGATTATTGAATGGCAGAGACATCACCGCGGCGCAATGGTACTCTTACTGAAAATTCATATTCTGGAACTTCCTGAAAAACCACCTTTTAAGGTGCTGGCACTCATAGGAGTTTCTCATCAGTGGTACTCCTCTACCTGGGATTTGGCTTGCTGCAAGCAACTGATGTTTTGGGAGCCAGATGCTAGTGAAGCTATCTGCTCTGTGGGGTGGGAATTAGATGTGGGAAAGCCACTTTGTGCAGCATAAGGTTGGCTAGTGAGCCCGGGAACCAGGAAATAAAACCCTTTTCTGCTATAATGTTCCTCCAGCATCCTCTGTAGACAAAGCTTAACATTGTGCCAGCTGGCCCAGGAGAAAAAATTTAAAGGGCCTAAATTCCTTGTCACAAGCAGGAAAAGAGGATGCATTTGGAAGTGAGAGTCACCTAGTTGATAACTCATGTGGACAGAAAGGAGATAAGGACTCCCACTTTGGTGGGTGTCTTGAGGGAGTGCATTTCCAGTGGAGAAAACAGTTACCTGGAAGGTCCAAAATTGGAATTGCATAAGAAAAAGGTCAGTGTAAGGGGAGCATTGTGGGTTAAAATGACAAGACCATTAAGTGAGGTCAGAGAGGAAAAGAAGGTGAGACCCTGTAGAATCTTCCTTGTAGGTCTTCCTAGGGCTTGGTGTACAAGGGAGCCATTGCAGGGGGTGGAGCAGAAGAGTGGCAGGGTGTGTTTGTAAAAAATCTTTGTGGTCACTGTGGTGAGGATAAATTTATAGGGGTCAGATATAGAATCAGGAAGACAGCCAGGATGCTTTTGCAGTCATACAGATGAGTGCTTAAACCAAGGTTGCTTACCAGGGGTTCTCAAATTTTGGCCCCAGGGACTGGTTTGTGGAGGACAGTTCTTCCATGGACTGGGAGTGATGTGAGGGGAGATGGTTTCAGGATGATTCAAGCACATTACATTTCTTGGGCACTTTATTTCTATTATTGTTACATCAGTTCCACCTTAGGTCATCAGGCATTAGATCCTGGAGGTGGGAGACCCCTGGCTTAGACCAAAGTAGAAGTGGAATTGGTGAAAAATAGGAAAGTATTACCTTTTCTTTTGGGGCAGTTACTCAAAATCCTGTCTCCATTCCTTCCTTACTAGTGCTATAGATATAAATGTAGATACAGGTATAGATCTGGACGTAGATATAGATACCTAGATATACTTAGGGTATACTTGTCCTAGCTGTGAAAACTTTTTCCTTGAGAAAAGGATGCTAGTGCTCCGTATCCATGAAAACTCATTAAATGTGTGCTGTTGATTGCATTTTTTTTTCTGGCAATCTGAAATGTTTTAAGTCAAGAATGAGTTTTAGTAAAAGATCTATAGATGCTTAAATTATAAACATAGCAGACACGGCTAGTTCATCAAAGAAATAAATGCAAAAAGTTGTATTTATTGTTTGTGCTTTCGAAACAAAAACATATATAAGATGTTTTAAGGGCCGCCCTCTAGAGCAGCCCCCAAACCCTCTCCAGCCTTGCTTTTCTGCTGCTTGGCCTAGGTTGTGCCCACACATGAAGCTTGGGTTTCCCTCCAGCTCTCCAAACACATCCCTCCCTTTCCTTGGCCATTGCTCTTAGCCTTACCTGCATTGAAATGCCAGTCTACTTTCCCCTGACCCTGGGAAAATCCTCATGTCCACCACTCTCCTGCCCCAAACCTCTTGGAGTGAAGACTTACCCAGTTCCTTGCAGGACTGTGTTTTTTTCCAGAAATGTTTTGTTGTTGTTGTTTAGTCTCTAAGTTGTGTCTGACTCTTTGGAACCTTATGGACAGTAGCCCCCCAGGCTCCTCTGTCCACCGGATTTTCCAGCTAAGAATACTGGAATGGGTTGCCATTTCCTCCCAGACTCAGGGATTGAACCCGCATCTTCTGCTAAGTTGTGTTTTCTTAAAGATCTTACTCTTCTTTGTATCCCTACTAAATTCCCCAAAGCCTGCTGTATTTAATAAATACATATTGAAGTTGACTTTTATTTATTTGGAAAGAAAGTTGTAGAGATGAATACTAAACCTACTAATTAGACATATACTATGTAAGAAGAGTTGAGATCATTCTAACAAACTATTTTCCACCATTATGTGCCAGCTTAGGTCTGTGACCAGTAATTACTCCCCTGGAGTATTGAACTGAGAAGTAATTCCTTGCAACAGTATTATCCATGGAATTTCCCACCTCTCCAGGTACAATAAAAGACACAGTTTATTAATAGTTTGAATACTTTTTCCTATGAACCAGCATTAGTTTCCATTAATTCTTGCTCTTCCAGGGACTATCACACTAGACAGATGAAATTGTCTGTGATCCTTAATCTTTTAGCACTTCCCGAGTGAACTATTATACACGAAATATTCACATACCTTTATTAATACTCAAACTGGCACCAAAGGTAAGTACTTAATGTCTATGTATTAAGCGATATACCTCACTACTTAATTATATAATGCTCATGTGTCTCTGGAGAGTAGGAGGTTTACTGGGGATGTCAAATTTCCTGCAACTCTGAAATTATGCTAGCTTGGAGCAAAACAAAAATGCAGAGAGAAAGAAATGATGTGGGTTTTATTGCCATATTCTCTAAGAACGCTAAAGGAAAAATAAAACATCTGATGAGGACAGGAATAATCAAATTCTATGCAACAATGAAAATCCACAGCTTGACAAAAGTTGCTATGCTAGAAAATGCTTCTGAAAACATTTACTTCAAAACTAAGAACTTTCCATCCTAAGGGATAATTAATTGTGAGCTAAATTGTTTAGTTACTTTCAAGTAATAAGCCAAGCAAGATACTGAATGGTTCTTGTAATGAGAGCAAAATTTTTCAGAACTTGGCTATTTGAAATAGCTTTCTCCATTCCTAGAATAGTATTGAAATCCTATTTTTTTCTGCTTATATACATATTTTATCTGGTATCTTCTATCACAGTTTCCTGGTGGCATTATAATTATCCCTTCACATCTGTTTTCAACTCTAAGCAGTGAACTCCTGTAGAATAAGAATCACGTTAATCTAACACATGTTTGGTGCTAGTAAGCACTCAATTAAATATGTGTTGGAAGAATAAGAGAATCAAATACAACTCTTGTGACTCTAGATTGAGCAAATGAATATAGCATGGAGTCATTACCACAATGGGAAAGATCAGGAAAGAACTGAGTTTCAGGTTGATATGCTTGTAAGATGTCAATTGGAGAGAAAAGTGAATAATTGGATATAGTTCTCTGGGGAATTGAGGTAGCACTATAGATTTGGTGATCATTAGAATAAAGACAGCATTTAGCCACTGGATCAGATAGAGTCACCTTGGGAGACAAAGATGTGGGTCAGAGGGTCTAGAAACATCCCTTGTGTAACTCAAGACTCAAGTAGGTATGAAAGAGGTCAAGAAAGAGAACAGAAAAATATCCAGTAAGTTAGGAGGGAAACAGGAGGGTAAATTAAGAGCCAAGGAGAATTAAGCTATAAAGATATAGTGATGAGTGGCAACAAGCCATAGAGAGCTTAGCTAAGTGGAGGGCAGAAGTGTGCCTGTTAGATCTGGCCGTTTAGTGGTTGTTGGTGATCAGGACAAAACTAATTTGGGGACTGGAGGAGGTAGAAATTGAAATTAAAAGGGGGTTGCAGGGAAAATGGACTAGGAGGAAGTGGAGAGAGGGCAAATGTAATTTTGGGGGGAAGGCAGGCTATGAAAAGGAATCGAGAAAAGGGATTTAAGCTGGAAGGAAATGAGAGATAAGGGTAAGATACATGTGTACATACTTTAGTGAACTACAGGAGGAGTAAGAATGTGTTAGGAATGGTCAGTCAGGATCCAGAAAAGAGGGAAAGACTAATAGTCATGAGAAAGGAGGTAACCAATGGAGGAAAGCCCCCCCTACAACTGAAACAGATCATGGATACACTTAGGGCTTTTACCTCTGTACTCAAAGAAAATGAAGATAGGTATAAATTCTGGTTTGTGTCTTAATTTGATCCTGAGACTAAAGAAATTTCTCTCTGGTGGTGTTCCAGTAATCTTTGGCTACGTAGCAAACCACCCCACAGCGTTGTGGCTTGACAGTGATTTGTTGTTGCTCATTCTGGGGTTTGACCAGACTCAGCTGAGTAGTTCTGCTCCACATAGTGTCACTGAGATCACTCATAGTACTGTATTCAGCTGAGAGCTTGGCAAGAAGATGGTCTTCCAGCCTTCGGGTTTTTTTTCATGTGGATTCTTATACATCAGTAGTCTATCATTATAGCATGGCAGCTGTCTTCCAAGGACAATTATTTCTATGAGGACACATTTGATATTCAAGTATTCATACTGATATTTCAGTATTTATCTGCTTGTATTATGCATTGGCCAAGCAAGTCTCATGGTTAAAATGAGACTTAATATGGGAGAGGCTTTACAAAGCCATTCATGCCAGGAGGTGAATTCATCAGGAACCACTCATTTTTCATTGTTGTGGACATAACCATTCCATTAAAGGGTCTGATATCATAAAGTTTTTGGCTTTAAAATGGGGTGAAAATTGATCAGGTTTTATCAATAATTTTGAAAGTATTTTCTAAAAAAGACAAAAAATAGGCATTTAATTAACTAGCCTATGATAATCTGAGAATGAAAAAGTTCGCTTAAAACTCAACATTCAGAAAACTAAGATCATGGCATCTGGTCCATCACTTCAAATGGCAAATAGATGGGGAAACAATAGAAACAGTGACAAACTTTAATTTGTGGGGCTCCAAAATCACTGCAGATGGTGACTGCAGCCATGAAATTAAAAGACACTTGCTCCTTGGAAGAAAAGTTATGACCAACCTAGACAACATATTAAAAAGCAGAGACATTACTTTCCCAACAAAAGATCCATCTAGTCAAAGCTATGGTTTTTCCAGTAGTCATGAATGCGTGTGAGTGTTGGATTATAAAGAATGCAGAGTGCTGAAGAATTGATGCTTTTGAACTGTAGTGTTGGAGAAGACTCTTGAGAGGCCCTTGGACAGCAAGGAGATCCAACCAGACCATCCTAAAGGAAATCAGTCCTGAATATTCCTTGGAAAGGTTGATGTGAAGCTGAAGCTCTAATACTTTGGCCACCTGATGCGAAGAACTGACTCTCTGGAAAACACCCTGATGCTGGGAATGATTGAAGGCAGGAGGAGATGGGATGACAGAGGATGAGATAGTTGGATGGCATTGCCAACTCAATGGACATGAGTTTGGGTAAACTCCAGGAGTTGGTGATGGACAGGGAAGCCTGATGTGCTGCAGTCCATAGGGTCGCAAAGAGTCAGACAGGACTGAGCAACTGAACTGAACTGACTGAATCTGATCCTTGTCTCTTAGCCCTCACTGCTATTACTTTTTTTTTTTTTCTGGTACTAGAATTTTCATGTTTCAGTGGTAATAAAACAATAAGCAGTGGAATACATATTTTAAAGTAGCCCACGTTTTTCTTCCTGGTGTGCTCCTATGGCCTTAATAGGAACTATTCGTAGTATAAAAATATTCCCCAATCCAAAAACAGCTGTAAAACTGTCATCTGAAAACATTGATCCTGGTAACAACTAATGCACAGATCATGGGAATTTTGAATACCACTTGTGAAATAATTACAGTTTTCTAAATGCAATATTATAGCAGCTTATAGAAACCGGGAGCATTTTCCAGTTTTCCTTTTCAATTTTTTGTCTTTATGTATTTTCTATACAAAATATGTTAGTGCTTTTGGGATGGTTTTTGTACACCAAAATAATCATGCTTGAGCTTTCTTCCAGAAGGATTTATGTTTTGACCAGCTATTCGGAAAGAGGTGTGAGCAAACAAAGTAAATATAGGCTAGGGTGGGAGGAAAAAAACAAGAATTTTGTTTCTTATGTTTTAAAAATACATTTCATGCACTTCAGCTGGGTTTTTACTTGATTTCCTGTTCCTTCCTATTTTCAAATTATAGACAGAACAAGGTCAGATCAAATCTGGGTTAATCAGTGAACCATTCTCTTTTCCTTTTCCTGGATCTGATCTATTTACTGTCGCCCTTACAATAAAAAATTCTTTGCTGTTAAAATCTTTTAGTCATAGTCTTATGTTAATAATAAGATTTTAGGGGTCGCCAAACCCTCCAGACCTAAGGTCTATCCATTCGTTAACGATGGTAGATAGTGTAACTAATAGTTCTGGCCCATACATCACTGGATGCCATAGTAGGCTTTCCTGAGGACATGGAAGAATGCCTTCATCCTATCCACAGAGGACCGCTTCCATACAAACCAGCCTAATCCTGATTAATCCCTGTTTCTGCCTTTGCTTGCTAAAAATAGTCAAAATCATTTAGAGCTGATACGAGGACAACAGAAGCCTCAAGAGTTTCTAGAGTCGTCCTGACAGCTGGTGAGGGATACAGATGGAAACCTTGTTTGGAGATGTTCCTCTCTCCCCTCCATTTCTGCTCACTCTAGGTAGGGATCATCTAAATATTAGTTAAGCATTTTCTCCTCCTGGCTTCCATGGTGACTCAGTGGTAGAGAGTCTGCCTATAATCTAGGAGAATCAGGAGACTTGGTTTCGATCCCTGGGCTGGGAAGAGCTGCTGGAGGAGGAAATGGCAACCCACTCCAGTATTCTTGCCTGAGAAATCCCACAGACAGAGGAGCCTGATAGGTTACAGTCCAAAATGTCACAAAAAGTTGGACACGACTGAGTGACTGAGCCTAAATGATATACCCCTCCACACTCACAATCACACAAATTCTTGTACCACAGTCCAACAGTCCTTACCCTGCTCTCTGTTTCTATTAGCAGCTATTACCTTCTAATATACCATTTAATTTATTTGTGGCTATATATTTTCTGAGTGCTATTAGCATAAAAACTCCCTGAGAGCACGAATCTTCTCATTGATGGATTCTTACCAGCTAGAACATCTAAAGATTTGTTAAATTTCTTCATATGTAAATAAATGAATTTAAAATGTGATAATACTGGAAATCTGGCTTTTATAAAATGGATATTCTCTTTTGAGGAACATTCTCCTAAGCAAACAAAAAACTTTTTTTCATTCTGAAATAATTCTGTGTATATGCTTTCATAAGTATGCAGTGCATATAATTTTAGTGTACGCCAAACATATTACAGAGGCCAATGTCAGTGGCTATAAGCTAAATTTTAGTAGCTGAACAAAATGGAAATTTTGTTCTTGATTATGTCATAGTCCAAATGTGGGTGCTTATGGTCTAGTGTGGTTTCCTCATATATGGTAATTCAGACACACAAACTTTTTCAATGTGTGACTCTCCTGTTTGTGGGACACCTCAGTCATCAATGTCCAGCTGGGTTGAGGGGAAATAGATGGATTTGTAGTCATCTTGGATTTGAGGAGCCATACCTCACTTCTGTTGATTCCATTTCTTTAATCAGAATTGTCACATGACTCCACCTGGGTGCAATAGGATATGCAGCCTCTGGACAGCTCCTTCCTAGGCTCTACACTATGGTGTGTGTGTGTGTGTGCACATGTGTGTGTGTGCATGTGCATGTTCAGTTGTGTCCAACACTTTGTGACTCCACAGACTGCTGCCCTCCATGTTCCTCTGTCCATGGAATTTTCCAGACAAGATTACTGGAGTGAGTTGCCATTTCCTTCTCCAATGAATCTTCCCAATCCAGGGATTGAACCTGTGGCTCTTGAGTATCCTGCATTGGCAGGCAAATTCTTTACTACTAGTGCTATGGTACCCCACTCCAGTACTCTTGCCTGGAAAATCCCATGGACGGAGGAGCCTGGTGGGCTGCAGTCCATGGGTTGCGAAGAGTCAGACATGACTGAGCGACTTCCGTTTCACTTTTCACTTTCTTGCATTGGAGAAGGAAATGGCAACCCACTCCAGTGTTCTTGCCTGGAGAATCCCAGGGACAGGGGAGCCTGGTGGGCTGCCATCTATGGGGTCGCACAGAGTGGGACACAACTGAAGCGACTTAGCAGCAGCAGCAGTGCTACCTGGGAAGCCCCTACACTATGGAAGGTGAGAATGAATTTTGACGAACTGTTTATTATCTCTGTTGCAATTCCTGACCAAGCTCTTCTGCAGCTTTACTTCCCATTAACAGCTTTACTATCATAATATTGCATGGTAACTTGAAGAATATAATGGTTGACAACATTGTCCCTGGCTCTGTCCAACTTCAGGCTACAGGTCAGGTTCAAGTATGCACCAGATATCTTTGATACCGGGACATAAGCTAAGCTCTTAGCATTGGTATTGGGGGCAGATTTTCTCATAAGCATGATTGAAAGAGTCCAACTCAAACCACCCATATCCAAACCCTCTTCTAAGCTATAGAACAGATTGTGTGCATGCTCAGTCACTCAGTCTTGTCTGACTGTTTGTGATCCCATGGACTATAGCCCTCCAGGCTCCTCTGTCTGTGCAATTTCCCAGGCAGGAATACTGGAGCATGTTTCTGTTTCCTACTCCAGAGGATCTTCCCGACCCAGGGATTGAACCCACATCTCCTGCATTGGCAGACAGATTATTTACCACTGTGCCAACTGGGAATCTCCATAGAATAGACTAGGTCTGCTAATTTCATTGATCAGTGCAACTCACATAGCTAAGCTCAACAAATAAGGAAGATTGTTGCACCTGTGGCATGTAGAGTATGATAGGGAAGTAAGTATCTGATGACAGATTACTTCCTCCACAGGCTTATGTTGAGCAGCTTCAAACATAGAAGTTGAGGTTAGTATGGCATCTCAAATGGTTTCACCTGAGAATAGAGGGTGCACTGAAGTGTGCGATTCTTAATACGCAGAGATCACAGGTTAGTAGAGGCTCTTTTGAATTAACAGTTCCCAGAAATAACTTCCCGTTTTCTCATGATCCTTATATATACAGTTATCCCATCTTTTCTTCCGTCCAACACTGTCTTTATGTTCCAGTCTTTTCAGGCTAGTTCCTGTGCTCATCACACACCAAAGACATTCTCTTCTGGTTTTGGCTAGTATTATTATTTGCATGACATCTGTCACCTGGAATTCTTGCTTCTCTCCATCTCTTTTAATAGCCATCCATTGAAGACTTAAGAGATCTCATCATTTCTTTGAAAATTTCTTTACCTTCTGGGTACTGACTGACTTCTTTCCTCTCTGCTCCATGTATCCATCCATCCTTTTAACAGTATTTAATGCTCCGAGAGTTGGTGATAGACAGGGAGGCCTGGCGTGCTACAATTCATGGGGTCACAAAGAGTCGGACACGACTGAGCGACTGAACTGAACTGAACTGAATATATATCAAGCATTCGTTTACAAAATGTGGATATAATATGAATAAGATAATGAAAAACTTCAATTTTGTGGAGTTTATATTTTAGTGGGGAACGTAGAACCAAGACACAAATATAGTTTTAAATCTATGAAAATGAATCTCTGCATCTATGGAAATGGGAAAATATGACTTTATAGGGGGAATGAGCAACATTATATAGATGGTCAGGAATGACCTTCTCAATATTTAAACTGAAAACAAAATAGCCCATGTAGCTATAGTCAAATATATAATTTTAAGCAGAGTCAGCATACCAAAAGTATTTGTAAAGTATCTCCTTTATCCCCACACTGGCATCCATTTCTCATATTTAACTTGTTGGGTGAATACAAAAAGGACAAAGTAGAATAAGGCTAGGCTGTTTGCCAGGGTCTATAATTTGCTCAATTATTTTAGAATTAGGTTAATTTACCTTGTTTTAAGGGTCTTATTTTTTTTTAACAAAGCCACAGTTGAACAAATATGGTAGAATAATATTGCCTACTGTATTATGACTCTACTTTAAAAGATCAAGAGAAAAATTAACAAAGGTCCTCGTTCATATTTTCTTACCCTGGTTTTCTTGTCCTCAGTTTGTATTGTTTTTGGTGTTGACTGGTTTAATCCCAATTTCCCAAGGAAGTGATCTGACTGTGGAGGGAGGACAAACTTGTCCCCATCAACATTGAAGGTATTTTGGATTCTGATTAAGAACTAAGTGGTGATGTAGATAATAAAATGGGGATTTGAGATTTCCACTGTTTGCTTCATGTTAGTTTCCTACTGCTACTATAACAACATACCACAGACCTAGTGATTGAAACAACATAAATTCATTGTCTGATAATTCTGTCTGACATGAGCCTCTCTGGGCTAAAATCAAGATGTTAGCAGGGTCGCATTCCTTTCTGGAGGCTCTAAGGAATTCTCTCTTTCCTTGACTTTTCCAGCTTCTGTGTGTTAGTCAGTTAGTCATGTCCAATTCTTTGCAACCCCGTGGACTGTAGCCTGCCAGGTTCCTCGGCATGGAATTCTCCAAGCAAGAATACTGGAGTGGGTTGTCATTTCCTCTTCCAGGGGATCTTCCCAACCCAGGGATTGAACCCGGGTCTCCCACATTGCATGCAAATTCTTTACAGTCTGAGCCACCAGGGAAGCCCTTTCCAGCTTCTAGAGGACACATAAAGTTTTTGATTTATGACCCTCTTCCTCCATCTCCAAAGCAAGCAATACCTGGTCGAATCCTCATGACACATCTCTCTGACCAGCTTCCATCATCACATCACTTCCACTGACCACAGCCAGCCAGGTAACAGATCCTCTGTTTTAAAGGTTCATGAGATTCAGTGCACTCACTGGCTAATCTCTTCATCCCAGAGTCCTTTACCTTAACCATATCTGCAGAGTTCCCTTTGTTGTCTAGGATCATGAATTCTAATTTCCAGATTTTTTAGGATTTGGGCATCTTGGAGTCTGCCACAATTCTCTCTACCCAGCTTTCTTGAAATTAATGAGTGACATCCCTAAATGCGGACAGCCTTCCCAGAGAGAGCCATTCTTTACTGATTCCTGGGAATGCATAAGGTTAATGAAAGTGTTTTCTTAGCACTGCGACACCATTCAACTTCTGACCAAGAACTCTTTGTGACATGTTACGGGAAAACTCCCTCCTGTTTGGCTTCTGTAGCTGGAATTTGAATCACACCGTGTGACTGTTCTATGACAGCCTGGAGAAATTCTTTCTATTACATTGGGAGGTCAAAGCAGTCTTCCCATCCCCTCCCCAATTGTTTGTGTTTTAGCATTATCCCCTTCTTTCCTTTTGATGGATTCCAAATTGTTCCTGGGAGGAAACTCTGGTGATAATTCTAATTTCAGCAGCTCTTGCTCTGGGGACTGATCTGGGCCTTGTCTTTGATATTGTGCTTCTCTAATCATAATCCTGACTTTCTGAAATATGAGTGTCGGTAGAGAAAAGGCTTGCCAACCCCATCGCTCATTTATCACTGAGACGATGCTTTTAAGGAAGGTCTTAAATGAAGGCATTGTACAAATGCCAAAAAAAAAAAAAAGGCACTATGTCTAGGGATTAGTGAAAGCTTCCCATTGTCTGACCTCAATTAGAAAAAGCAGAAACATTTCTAAGGATTGCTTTTGAGACGCCTAAAGTGGCCGGCTGGATTGGAGTTAACTCTCTCCTAAGTCGAAGCTTTTTGCCATTAGTGATCTAGTAACCTCATTCCTTTACTTCTTTTCGGAAACTCCTCATGAATTGATGGAGGGCCCTCTCCTCAGTGACTGAGACTGGATTTAAACTCATGCATACTGGAAGTGATGAGGAATAACTGTGTGCAAAATAATGGAAGAAATTTAAATATTTCTGAAAAGATACATAAACATACGATTAAAAATTGGGGGTTGGAATGAAGTGAAATTCCTCAAGCTTTTTCTCATTACTATCTCTATAAGGAGTCTTGCTGCTAGTGCAGCAATGCAGGATACGTGAGATGCAGTTCCTTGCTGCCAATGCAGGATACATGAGATGCAGTTCAGTCCCTGGATCGGGAAGAACCCTCGGAGGAGGACATGGGAACCCACTGCATTATTCTTGCCTGGAGAATCCCATGGACAGAGGAGCCTGGTGGCTACAGTTCATGGGGTCACACAGAGTCAGACACAACTGAAGTGACTTAGCACACATGATCACAAGGAGTCTTCTAGGTATATTCTTCCTCACTGTCTGCCCTCCCATGATATTTTAATACCACTGATAACACTGTATATCTGACGATGTGTGATATGTCTATTCATTCTTTATATGTGAAAAGAGTAAGATATTTTCCTCCTGCCCCCCAAACTAATGTTTGTCTCCTTGAGGAAGATGTTGCCCTGTTGTAAAGCTTGATATAAATTGAAACTGTACACTTAAAAAAACATCCTCACCATTTTTATAATATTACAATTATTTTAAAAGTGAAACTTGATTTGACGTAGATAAATAAACTGTGGAAAATTCTGAAAGAGATGGGAATACCAGACCACCTGATCTGCCTCTTGAGAAATTTGTATGCAGGTCAGGAAGCAACAGTTAGAACTGGACATGGAACAACAGACTGGTTCCAAATAGGAAAAGGAGTACATCAAGGCTGTATATTGTCACCCTGTTTATTTAACTTATATACAGAGTACATCATGAGACACGCTGGACTGGAAGAAACACAAGCTGGAATCAAGATTGCTGGGAGAAATATCAATAATCTCAGATATGCAGATGACACCACCCTTATGGCAGAAAGTGAAGAGGAGCTAAAAAGCCTCTTGATGAAAGTGAAAGAGGAGAGTGAAAAAGTTGGCTTAAAGCTCAACATTCAGAAAATGAAGATGATGGCATCCGGTCCCATCACTTCATGGGAAATAGATGGGGAAACAGTGGAAACAGTGTCAGATTTTATTTTTCTGGGCTCCAAAATCACTGCAGAGGGTGACCGCAGCCATGAAATTAAAAGACTCTTACTCCTTGGAAGGAAAGTTATGACCAACCTAGATAGCATATTGAAAAGCAGAGACATTACTTTGCCAACAAAGGTTCGTCTAGTCAAGGCTATGGTTTTTCCTGTGGTCATGTATGGATGTGAGAGTTGGACTGTGAAGAAGGCTGAGCGCCGAAGAATTGATGCTTTTGAACTGTGGTGTTGGAGAAGACTCTCGAGAGTCCCTTAGACTGCAAGGAGATCCAACCAGTCCATTCTAAAGGAGATCAGCCCTGGGTGTTCTTTGGAAGGAATGATGCTGAAGCTGAAACTCCAGTACTTTGGCCACCTCATGCGAAGAGTTGACTCATTGGAAAAGACTCTGATGCTGGGAGAGATTGGGGGCAAGAGGAGAAGGGGACGACAGAGGATGAGATGGCTGGATGGCATCACTGACTCGATGGACGTGAGTCTCAGTGAACTCCGGGAGTTGGTGATGGACAGGGAGGCCTGGCATGCTGCGATTCATGGGGTCGCAAAGAGTTGGACACGACTGAGCAACTGAACTGAACTGAACTGATGTTGTTTCTAACTTATTTTGACAGAAATAACACCATGATATATGCATATTCTTGTATGTATCTTTTCATATGTGACTGGATATTTCCTTGGAATCCATACCTACAAGAACAATCTTCCAGCAAATGCACTTCCCAAGGCATTTGATACAGGATGCTAAATTACTCACAAAACTGCATGGTTCCTTTCAAAAGGCCATAATCATAGCAAAATTTGTCTGGGATCTGGGTAATTAAGTGGTATATTTCCTCCCAATAAAATATTACATTCACAGCCAGATGATTGGGCATATTTTTAGAGGGTATAATTGTTCAATTGGAGCAGAAATTCTCTTGCAAGCAGGCACTGGCAGGAGATTTGTGACGTGTATAGAATTTTCCATGTGTAACTCAACTGTCCAAAACTATAGGGGATTTTGTGAGAAAGGGCCAGGAAAAATGATGATTATCCATGTTGCTTTTTGCTTGATTCCTTCTAAAATACTTTCTTTTATTTATTTTTTTCTTTTTTAAATTAATTTTTATTGGCATATAGTTGCTTTACAATGTTGTTAGTTAATAACTGCTGTACAGCAAAGTGAATCAGCTGTATGTTAACATATATCTCCTCTTTCTTTTTTTATTTTTTTTAATTTTTTTAAATTTTATTTTATTTTTAAACTTTACATAATTGTATTAGTTTTGCCAAATATCAAAATGAATCCGCCACAGGTATACATGTGTTCCCCATCCTGAACCCTCCTCCCTCCTCCCTCCCCATACCATCCCTCTGGGTCATCCCAGTGCACTAGCCCCAAGCATCCAGTATCGTGCATCGAACCTGGACTGGCAACTCGTTTCTTACATGATATTTTACATGTTTCAATGTCATTCTCCCAAATCTTCCCACCCTCTCCCTCTCCCACAGAGTCCATAAGACTGTTCTATACATCAGTGTCTCTTTTGCTGTCTCGTACACCGGGTTATTGTTACCATCTTTCTAAATTCCATATATATGTGTTAGTATACTGTATTTATGTTTTTCCTTCTGGCTTACTTCACTCTGTATAATAGGCTCCAGTTTCATCCACCTCATTAGAACTGATTCAAATGTATTCTTTTTAATGGCTGAGTAATACTCCATTGTGTATATGTACCACAGCTTTCTTATCCATTCATCTGCTGATGGACATCTAGGTTGCTTCCATGTCCTGGCTATTATAAACAGTGCTGCGATGAACATTGGGGTATACGTGTCTCTTTCCCTTCTGGTTTCCTCAGTGTGTATGCCCAGCAGTGGGATTGCTGGATCATAAGGCAGTTCTATTTCCAGTTTTTTAAGGAATCTCCACACTGTTCTCCATAGTGGCTGTACTAGTTTGCATTCCCACCAACAGTGTAAGAGGGTTCCCTTTTCTCCACACCCTCTCCAGCATTTATTATTTGTAGACTTTTGGATCGCAGCCATTCTGACTGGTGTGAAATGGTACCTCATAGTGGTTTTGATTTGCATTTCCCTGATAATGAGTGATATTGAGCATCTTTTCATGTGTTTGTTAGCCATCTGTATGTCTTCTTTGGAGAAATGTCTATTTAGTTCTTTGGCCCATTTTTTGATTGGGTCGTTTATTTTTCTGGAGTTGAGCTGTAGGAGTTGCTTGTATATTTTTGAGATTAGTTGTTTGTCAGTTGCTTCATTTGATATTATTTTCTCCCATTCTGAAGGCTGTCTTTTCACCTTGCTAATAGTTTCCTTTTATATGCAGAAGCTTTTAAGGTTAATTAGGTCCCATTTGTTTATTTTTGCTTTTATTTCCAATATTCTGGGAGGTGGGTCATAGAGGATCCTGCTGTGATGTATGTCAGAGAAAATACTTTCTTTTAAAAAACGTTTTATTTTGCATTGGGATATAGTCAGTTAACAATGTTGTGTTCATTTCAGGTGAACAGTGAAGGGACTCAGTCATACATATACATCCTTTCTTCTTCTTCTTCTTTTAGTATTTTAGAACTAGCTACTCCTTTCAGCTTAGCTTCTGTGAACAGATTTTCTGCTGAAGTTTTACATGGCAAAGATGCAGATTACAAAGGAAGTATCTTCCCCAAACTGTTTTTTGTTGCTTCTCATGACTTTATCAATTCAGTATATATTTCTTGTGCAACTGACAGATGACAAGCACTTCTACAGGCCTAGAGGATACAGCCATGCCTACAAACATTTGTAGGTATATGTTTTAGAGGAGGTAGACAATTCTACTTATTCCAAGTAGATATAAATATATAATATAATGGAAGTTAATGATAAGTACTATGAAGATATAAAGTGAGCAGTGGTGAGGGGGGTGAAGAGGCAAGGGGATGACTATTTCAGATATATAAAATAGATAACTAATAAGAACATACTCTATGGCACAGGGAACTCAATTTCATACTCTGTAATGATCTAAATGGGATTAGAATCTGAAAAAGAGTGTTGTGCACACACATATATAATGGGAACCCTCTCCAATGTTCTTGCCTGGAAAATTCCATGGGCAGAGGAGCCTGGTGGACTACAGTCCATGGGGTTGCAAAGAGTCGCTCAGTCATATGAGTGACTGAGCATAGCACATATACATACATATATACATATATATATATATATATATATGTAATTGATTCACTTTGCTGTACAGAACAAAACAAACATAACTTTGTAAATCAACTATGTTCCAACAAAGAATATTATTCCAGTGAAATTATATAATCAACTAATTAAAAAGAAGGACAGATAAAACCTTTTGAGCAGAATTAAAATTAAATGATGGAACAAGCCTTGCAGATATCTGGAGGAAGACCATCACAGATAGAAGGAAGAACAAGTACAAAAGTCCTAAGATCAGAAGATGCTTGGCAATTAGGAAGAGGAAGGAGGTCAGTGTGGCAGGAGCAGGGTGAGCAAGAAGGACACAGGTAGGAAAAGAAGTTGGGGAGGTAGACAAATATTTTGGGTAATGTATGGCATTATGAGATACAGTGAGAACTACACAGCATCTCCAATTTTGAATCATTACAGCCACTTGTTCAACAAATAGCTTAAAACTTCTGCTTCACCCCAGAGCCCTGGCTAGACACCGGGTATGTAAGATGAAGGCAGGCAGGGCTCTCACTGAGGGAACATTCCAGGGTGAGTGATCTCCCTGCTTGCACACCCCTGGCCCTGAGCTGCTTTGTAGTTGTCTTTATTGTTGTTGTTGTTCAGTCACCCATTCGTGTCCAGCTCTTTGCGACCCCCTGGACTGCGCACACCAGGCCTCCCTGTCCCTCACCATCTCACAGAGTTTGCCCAAGTTCTTGTTGATTGCATCAGCGATGCCGTCCAGCTGTCTCATCCTCTGACGCCCTCTTCTTCTGCCCTCAGTCTTTCCCAGCATCAATGAGTCGTCTGTGCGCATCAGATGACCAAAATACTGGAGCTTCAGCATCAGTCCTTCCAGTGAATATTCAGGGTTGATCTCCCTTAAGATTGACTGGTTTGATCTTCTTGCTGTCCAAGGGACTTTCAGGAGTATTCTCCAGCACCACAGTTCAAAGGCATCACTTCTTTGACATTCTGTCTTCTTTACAGTCCAGCTCTCACAACCATGCATGACTACTGGGAAGATCATAGCCTTAACTATATGGACCTTTGTCTTACCTCCTCCTAAACTACCTCTTAGTTTGGATAAACTTGGACCACATCTCTTGTCCTGTTCTAATCGTGACTTTTTTGCTGCTCTTCATACTATTAGTTCCTCTACATGGGTCACAGATAAGATGTCTGATGATGAGACAAGGTCACCCGCTTATCTACTTCATTGCCAAATATCTTTGAATTGAAATTAGTAACAAGTGTTTAGAATGAATGAGAACTATGAACATTTACATCTTTTTCTTGCAGTCATAGAGGCAATTGTGGTTTATTATGATAGGGCTATTGTGGGTGAGGGAGTTGGCATTAGAGCTCAGTAAGAGCTCACCTTGTGGTTGTTGTTTATCCCCTAAGTTGTGTCCGACTGTGCTGTAACCCCATGGACTGCAAACCACCAGGGTCCTCTGCCCACGGAATTTTCCAGACAAGAATACTGAAGTGGGTTGCCATTTCCTTCTCCAGGGGATCTTCCTGACCCAGGTATCAAACCTGCATCTCCTGCACTGGAAGGTGGATTCTTCACTGCTGAGCCACTGGGAATAACCACCAGGGAATAATTCACCCTTACAGCTGCAATATAGAGATCAGTTTATTTTTAATAAAACAATATTTTTCATTTAGTAGCCTTCACATATCATTTTACTGTTGCACGCATTAAGTTACTGTGCCGTGTGCTCAGTCATGTCTGACTCTGTGACCCCATGGACTGTAGTACGCCAGGCTCCTCTGTCCATGGAATTCTCCAGGCAAGAATACTGCAGTGAGTTGCTATTTCCTACTCCAGGGGATCTTCTGGACACAAGGATCTATTGAACCAGTGTCTCTTGCATTTCCTGCATTGGAAGGCAGATTCTTTACCACTGAGCCACCTTGGAAACATATTTAGAAATTAAATATTAAGTCATCTGCTCACCCACCCCCAAAGGAGTGGGGACCCCATTTTTTCATCTGTTTCTTTTTATTCAGCTCTCTGTCTGGAACAGGCTTTTACCACATTCATGGCAGTGAACATAATACTGCAAAAGGAATAATTAATGTCTGGCTTCCTGCTTTTGAAATGTTCTGGGCCTAACTGGACCATAGTGAAAAGATTAGAATGTTAGGAAAAGCTCACTAGAAATCTGCAAGACCTGGAAGACGGGGTGGGGCAGGAAAGAGTGGGCACAGCAGTTTGGATTACGGGTGCTTTTGCTACTTCTTTTGTCAGTTGTGAGTCTCACTTGCTGGTAAATACTTAGAAATTATATGTGTTTTTGTTTCCCCTTTAAATGGTACATTCACTGGGGGAAAGAACAGTTTCTGCTATGGCTTTGTGTGGGTGGGTGACAAATGATACATAAAGGAGGAAAATGATTCTTTGAATCTGTTCACAGAAATACAGAGAACAATCTGAGAAATCCAGGGCATGTGGCTTCCTGCTCATTCTAAGGGCATTTGCCATATGTGTCCAATATCTCAATTATCTCTGTGACTCGGGAATTTCAGTTATTGTTTCAAGTAGCTTGCCAACATACACCACTGGAAAGGTCTTATGCTCTGGTCTAAGTGCTGTGTGCTTTAGGGTGATTGTCAGAGGTTTTTGGGACATGGGTTTGATTGCAAAGGATCCTCATCTCCAAGGTAACACCGACATTCCTATTGGCTGGGAACAGTTTGTCTTCCCTCTTTGGGTCTTTGTGCTATTTGAAAAGCATCATAGGAGCAAATTTACTTGAGAACGTTCAGAGTCCAGGAAATGGAAGAGGCGGCACTGTTCTCAACTACCCTGTGTGTGTGTTCTATATAGCTTGTACCTGCTGAGTGACCCAGGACATGACCCCAAACCTTGTTCCTGTTAAGATCGACTTCTCCTCATTTGATCTCCCCACTTGCACGTCCCCAGCACCGAGCTCCTGTATAATGGTCTTATCTCTACCTAAACCACAATCTTAGTTTGGATAAACGTGCACCACATCGCTTCTCCTGTTTTAATTGTAACAGTTTTTGCTGGTTCTCATACTATGATTGGCTTCCCAGGTGGCTCAGTGGTAAATAATCCACCTGCCAATGCAGGAGACGCAAGATATGTGGGTTCGATCTCTGGGTCGAGAAGATCCCCTTGAATAGGAAATGGCAACCCACTCCAGTATTCTTGGCTGGAGAATCCCATAGACAGAGGAGCCTGGTGGGCTACAGTCTATGGAATCGCAGAGTCAGACACGACTGAGCACACACGGGCGGCATACTATGATTAGTTCTTTCTACATGGATCACGGATATCTCATGATGAAACAAGGTCTACCCATTTATCTACTTCATTGCAAAATATTTTTGAAGTGAAATAAATATAAAATAGTTTTTTGTTCTTTAATTAAAGATTTCTATGTATAAAGTTACAAGGACATACAAGAAAAAGTAAAGTGAAATGGACATAATAGCCTGGGGTGGGGAGAGTAGCATCTTTTTCTTAGGAGTTGGGAGAGGGTGAGGGTAAAGCCTAGATTATTTTTTTTTATTTATTTTTAATTGGAGGATAATTGCTTTGCAATGTTGTATTGGTTTCTGCTGTGTAATGTTGTGAATCAGCCATAAGTATAAACGTATCCCATCCTTCTTGGGCCTCCCACCCATCCCCCGTCTCACCCCTCTGGGTCGTTACAGAGCACCAAGCTGAGGTCCTGTGTTACACAGCAGCTTCCAGTTTCACACATGCTAGTGTGTATATGTCAATTCTACTCTCTCAGTTTATCCCACCCTCTCCTCCGCACGCTGCATTCACAAGGACATTCTCTACGTCTGCATCTCTATGAGCACTATGAAATTTTACATCCATCTCTTTGTAACTTTGCAAAAAATTTAATTTTGTTCTAAAACTTGCACTGTGCTTTGTGCTTGGATCTGGGGCTTCCGAGGTGAAGAAGGCAAACATAATTTTCCTACCTAGGGGAGAAGGAAGATATGAAGCAATCAATTAGGTAATACAAATAGGCATGTACCTAGAAATGAGGACACAAAAAAGAGAAGAGTTCCAGGGGAGGTTATTTTTAGATTGAATTTCCTGGAAAGAGGTCCCTGAGTGAAAATAAAACTAAGATTTGAAGTAAGGGGTGGTGAGGTGGGGCAGGGTGCTGGGAAGGGCCTTCTGATTCTAGGAAGTCCTTGATGGAGACTCATTTTCCTGATCTGAATCACTGAAAGAGAAGCCTCTGGCTGAAGCAAGCTCTCAAAGGGATGGGCACTGCAAGATGTGGTTGGAGCAAGAGATTTGAGCCACATGGTGGAAGATCTTATTTATTACAAAGATTATGAGGAGTCATTGCCAGATTTTGAGCAGGGGTTGGGGAACGGGCTCATGGCATAGTCAGAGCTAATTGATTATTATAGTTACAACTGTATATGTAAAGGATCTGATCAGGCATTTTCATTATCACAAAGCAGGGCATTTCTGGGTGTATACGGAATAGATAGACTCGTAAATGTATTTATGATAATATGCTACATACACTTATATATATATATATATATATATATATATATATACATGTGTATGCACACACATAGAAATTCAATTTTGAGTTTGAAAGTACACTTTTAGACTAAGAGCATTTCTTTAGATTCCCATTATTATTGTGCAAAACAACTATGAGTTGAAGTTTAATTTGTAGATTAAAATTACAAGCTGATGTTTAAGTTAGATGTCTAAGTTGTGACTTGAATATAGGAAAGACTCTCATGGAAAAATCTGAGGACTGTAATCTAAGAAATACAGACTGGGCAAACCATCATGTCTCTCTTTTTTTTTTTCTCACATTGTAGGTTCAGAATTCATATCAACTTGATGACTTTATTGTAAAGAAAAAAAGCGAATCAAAATCTAAAACTGAATCCACAGTCGTCATACTGTTTGAACAATAAAAGGCTAGATTCACATGTAGCCCATGAATTCATTCAAGGTGAGAAAGACTGTGGTCTCCTCTGCAATGTTACTTCCCATGGCCCACTATTGGCCTGCCTATGGAGCCCCAGCTCTGAAGTTACTGTGGGTTAAACAGAACTGCCAAATTAAAGGAGAAATAAGAGGCAAAACTGATCTGAGGCCTCAGGTCCAAAAGTCAAGGCTTACATTCGCCCATTGACCAATGCTGCTTCACTTTGTGCTGTGTTTTCAGTGATCCTTAAGAATTCAGAACCAAAATAGACCAGTATCTGTTCCTCCTGGTCAATGAGCATGTGGCCTGGGTCATGCCACTGAGTCCCCAGTGGAACCATTTTCCTCATTTGAATTTCTAGAAAGATAAATATGGACCTTATTCAAAGGGCTTGCTAAAGAAGAATTATAGAATCATCAGGATCAAATAAATGTTGTGCACAAACAAAAAGAAATCATTTCACTTTTCCAATCCTCATCTGCAAAAATGGAGAGTAGACTACACAGGGATAAGTGAAAGTCACTCAGTCGTGTCCGACTCTTTGTGATCCCATGGACTATACAGTCCATGGAATTCTCCAGGCCAGAATACTGGAGTGGGTAGCCTTTCCCTTCTCCAGAGGATCGTCCCAACCCAGGGATCAAACCCAGGTCTCCCGCATTGCAGGAGGATTCTCTACCAGCCGAGCCACCAGGGAAGCCTGTACAGGAATAAAGAAGTACCTATAATATCCCAAACTTAATTACATAAATATTAAGCAATCTACATGCTCATTAAATGCATAGAGCATAAAGCAATAAGATGTTCTTGAGATGAGCCACTTCATCTTTTGGAAATATTCTTTTTCTTTTTTAGAATCTAGTCCACACTCTTCTTAAATTTGAAGCACAAAAAGCTATTCCCAATGTCATTTTGCAGAACCTAGAGAGTATCTCTGTGGTTTGGAAAAAGGAGAGTTTGACTAAAAAGTATTAATCTGTTGAATTTTCTGCATTGCTTCATGTATGCTGTGACTTCCATCCACATTTTCTTTTGTTTTGATTTTTAATTGCATTTTTAAATTAAAACCCACTCAAGAAAAATCATATTTTTAAAAAAAAATTAAGCTGTTAAGCTTGAAAGAAACTAAGAGTGCCAACACTGAAATGATAATATCCAAAAAATTCCAAAGACTATATATCTCTAA
The DNA here is from genome assembly GCF_003369695.1 of Bos indicus x Bos taurus. Classification (NCBI taxonomy): domain Eukaryota; kingdom Metazoa; phylum Chordata; class Mammalia; order Artiodactyla; family Bovidae; genus Bos; species Bos indicus x Bos taurus. Next base: position 113,607,006 of record NC_040077.1, read on the forward strand.
AGGAAAGATTACATCTTCTCAAATAAATTCACTTCTATTATGTGGCTATACATAAGATATAAATACTGAAGGAAACTGAAATATTGATCTCATAGTTCAATGAACATAAAATCTATATTTATTTAGGCAATCATTCATTTTACAATTTCCCAGAACTGGTAGGCTTGCTGGCATTGGTGCCGTTAATTTTTATAGCTCAGTGCTAAATAAATGTGAAGTATGCATGAAAGCATACAGTCTCATTACATATCTTCCAACATAGAGACATTTTTTATGAATACTGAAAATAATGGATAATGATATCGGCTTTACTTTTTAAGCCCTTCCTGTGGCCCGGGCAGTACGCTAAACACTTCAGTATAGTGTCTTTTTAAACTCTCACAACATCCTGCAAACAAACATCATTATAGTCACTTAACAGTTGAGTTCAATGAGGCTTAAAGAATTTACAGTTGACTTTCCCAAGGTTACACAAGTACTAAATTGGATTTGTAGTTTAGGCTAATCTGTCTCATGAAAGAGTATTATTAATGTTTTTTAAAAATTGTTTAAAACTCCTTAACTATATATTTGTAAAAAAAATGCATCATCATATATAAAGGCAAATTATTATTTGACAGTATGGCACCTAGAGTCAGATCACTAGGTTCAAAGCAAGTTTCTACCACTTGGTCAAGTAATTTATTTTCTCTATAATGTAATTTCAGTGCCCATAAAATGGGTTTTATAATAGCATTACCTCCTAGTGATGCTGTGGGGATTAAATAAACTTGTCTCCCAAAAGCACATTGCCTATTACCAAAAAAATACATCTGATACATGGTAGCCTCTTCCTCCTCTTCCTCCCCTTTCTCCTTATCCTTCTTTATATTATTCCTATACTTTCATTACAGATGTTAGCACACATCAACACAACAACTTCAGTGAAATTGAATGAAATGTTTTATGGTTCTGTAATTTCATGCTGCTTCCTCTGTGATCTCAGATACTTTAAAAGATCACAAACATTTCTATCTTTATATCTCAACCAGGACAGATTTACAAAGGATAATCCTAGTAGACTGTATCTATGGAACTGCAGGGAATCGGCTTCTACAAAGTTGGCTGCCCAAGGGACAGGGGAAAATGTTCTGTTAATCGGATTTTTCTCCCATCTTACTTTTCTTTAACACAGTATCCTCCTGGGTTGAATCTAAATTAACTGAGCTTCTGTTGGATCTTCAGCATCATGCATTTTCCATGGCTCATTTTTTGTTGTCACATTTTTCTTTTTTTTGCTCAAGACTCAGGACATTAACTTATTTGCTTACTTCCTTACTCCACAGGTAGTAATGCTGCAACTGATAGCTACCGTGAACTTGTAAAGATTGCTAAAATATTTAGGCAAAAGGATAAAGAGCTATAACAAGTGGTTTAATAACTCAGCCAAATTAAGTTTTAAATATATGTGTTACTTTCTATGACTTGGACTTCCTAAGTATCATTTGGTTGAACACTGGGTGGAAGTAATATGTAGCACAGATAAAACCAAGAAAGATTTTGGTTTGGGGAACCTGTAGTAATATAGGCACAGAGTTATGTTCAGGTTCTTTTTTTTTTTTTAATAAAACTAGTCTTTAAGGTTAAGTATGCTTAAAATCTCTAAGGAGGTCAACTTTTATTAAAAAAAAAAAAGATTAAAAGTGGAGGAAAGAATGATAAATACCCAAAGGAATATATGAGAAAGAGAACTGAAAATTTTAAATCATTATGCTTACGGAATAAAATAACTGAGAAGCAAACAAGAGAAATATCCAGTGTGATAAGTACTGATTGGATGGTTATAGAAGACTTCTCTGAAGAAGTGACTTTTTTGCTGAGTGCTAGGAAGAAGCTGGGCTTCCCGGATGGTGCTAATGATAAAGAATTTGCCTGTCAATGCAGGAGGCATGAAATGTGGGTTCAATTCCTAGGTCAGGAAAATCTCCTGGAGGAGGGCATGGCAAACCCACTCCAGTATTCTTGCCTAGAGAATCCCATGGACAGAGGAGCCTGGAGGGCCACAGTCCATAGGATTGCAAAGAGTTGAACATGTCTGAAGCCATTTAGCATGCACACACAGGAAGAAGCCAGCTGTGTATAGTTCAAGGATATCAAATAGAAAACAGAACTGGACAGTAAATGGTAAAAACAGATTTTATTTAGGACTATTACAATAGGTAATGGAAATATCAAACTGGATATTTGTGATAAATATTATAAACAGAGGAAACAGCAACCCACTCCAGTATTCTTGCCTGGAGAATTCCATGGACAGAGGAGCATGGTGGGCTACAGTCCATAGATGGCAGCGTCGGACATGACCGAATGACTTTCACTTTCACTTTTATTATAAATAGAAGGTTATGTCTCCTTAGGAATGCTGGCTGGCTCTCTGAACAAATTCCAATGCAATGATGTTACTGTGATGAATTTCCCTATTAAAGTGTGTACATGTGTGCTGAGTCTCTTCAGTCATGTCCAACTTTTTATGACTCTAAGGACTATAGTCCACCAGGCTCCTCTGTCCATGGGATTCTCCAAGCAAGAATACTGGAGTGGGTTGCCATGCCCTCCTCCAGGGGATCTTCCTAACCCAGGGATCGAACCCGAGTCTCTTACATCTCCTGCATTGGCGGATGGGTTCTTTACCACTAGTGCCACCTAGGAAGCTAACCCTGGTAAAGTACTGCCCTTTAATCCATAAACTCAGAAAATCCATCATTAAAGGTCTAATAACCAAGATGTCAAAGTTCAGTTCAGTTCAGTTCAGTTGCTCAGTCGTGTTTGACTCTTTGCTACCCCATGAACTGCAGCATGCCAGGCCTCCCTGTCCATCACCAACTTCCGTGTTTACCCAAACTCATGTCCATTGAGTTGGTGATGCCATCCAACCATCTCATCCTTTGTCCTCCCCTTCTCCTCCTGCCCTCAATCTTTCCTAGCATCAGGGTCTTTTCAAATGAGTCGGCTCTTCTCATCAGGTGGCCAAAGTATTGGAGTTTCAGCTTCAACATCAGTCCTTCCAATGAATACCCAGGACTGATCTCCTTTAGGATGGACTGGTTGGATCTCCTTGCTGTACAAGGGACTCTGAGTCTTATCCAACACCACAGTTCAAAACCATCAATTCTTTGCTGCTCAGTTTTCTTTATAGTCCAACTTTCACACTCATACATGACTACTGGAAAACACAGAGCCTTGACTAGATGGACCTTTAATGACAAAGTAAAGTCTCTGCTTTTTAATAGTAGCCAAGCTCAAAAGTGTTGGTACATGTCTCTCTGTAGGCTACTATAACAAAATATCGTAAACCTATGAACAACAGAAACTAGTTTTCACGGTTCTAGAGACTGTAAGTGCATGATCAGGTTCCAGGCTGCATACTGCTGACCTATTAAGCACACTCACATAGCAAAAGAGGCCAGTGAGCTCTGTGGGGTCACTTTACTATGATCTTTAATCCCCTTCACGAGGGTGCCACACTCATAAACTAATTACTCCCAAGGCCCATCTTCTAACACCATAACATGAAATGTTAAGATTCTGTTTTGTGAATTTGTTGGGTGGGGAGTAAAGGGACACAAACATTCAGACCATAGCAGTGTAGGAAACCAGTATTCCACCTTGCTGGTTTCTTTCTTTTTTTTTTTTCATTCATTTATTTCGGTTGTACTAGGTTTTGGTTGCTGTGCTCAGGCTTGCTCTAGCTGTGGTGAGTGGGGACTACCTTCTGCTGCGGTGTGTGAGCTTCGCATGTCGGTGGCCTCTTTGCTGTGGAGAATGGGCTAATTTAGGCATCAGACTTCAGGAGTTGTGGCACAAAGTCTTGGTTGCTTCAAGGCATGTGGAATCTTCCCGGACCAGGGCTGGAACCCATGTCTCCTGCATTGGCAGGTGCATTCCTATCCACTGCCACCAGCAGGGAAGTCCCCACCTTGCTGGTTTCTAACATGAAATACTGGCATAATATTTTGGATATTCAGTTCAGTTCAGTCACTCAGTTGTGTCCGACTCTTTGCAACCCCATGAACCACAGCACACCAGGCCTCCCTATCCATCACTAACTCACGGAGTCCATCCAAACTCATGTCCATCGAGTCGGTGATGCCATCCAACCATCTCATCCTCTGTCCTCCCCTTCTCCTCCTGCCCTCAATCTTTCCTAGCATCAGGGTCTTTTCAAATGAGTCAGGTCTTTGCATCAGGTGGCCAAAGTATTGGAGTTTCAGCTTCAACATCAGTCCTTCCAATGAACACCCAGGACTGATCTCCTTTAGGATGGACTGGTTGGATGTCCTTGCAGTCCAAGGAACTCTCAAGCGTCTTCTCCAACACCACAGTTCAAAAGCATCAATTCTTCGGCACTCAGCCTTCTTTATAGTCCAACTCCCACATCCATACATGACTACTGGAAAAACCATAGCCTTGACTAGATGGACCTTTGTTGACAAAACAATGTCTCTGCTTTTTAATATGCTGTCTAGGTTGGTCATAACTTTCCTTCCAAGGAGTAAGCATCTTTTAATTTCATGGCTGCAATCACCATCTGCAGTGATTTTTGAGCCCAGACAAATAAAGTCAGCCACTGTTTCCACTGTTTCCCCATCTATTTGCCATGAAGTGGTGGGATCGGATGCCATGATCTTAGTTTTCTGAATGTTGAGCTTTAAGCCAACTTTTTCACTCTCCTCTTTTGGATATTACTCTTCATAAAAAGTTTCTTGATGAGGAATGACTCACAAGAATCATATTGTAGTAGCTATAGACTCTTACTAGTGTGCTGGGCCCATCCCCACAACAGGGAGATAACAGAGTACCAGGTTCCCCAGCCATTGGTGCAGAGGCCACCATCTTTTGCTCTGCGACTTTTCCTGGTTTGATAATCCCTGTGGCTCAAAAGAGCCCCGCTAGTTGTTTTGCCTTTACATATGTTGATACCTACACTCTGATTTCAGTCCAGTCTTTTTGACCAGAAAGTATATAATCTCTTTTTATATCTCTTCTCTGAATCATCCCATGGTGACTTTGTAAGACTCAGCAAGCAATCTTACTTCTTTAATTTCCCTATTCTCCAAGGATCCTTTCTGTTTCCTCAGGGTGCACACTGTACCCTACTTCTACGAAAATAACAATAGTATTTACTGTGAGATAGCTACACAAACAGGGAATTAATTTTAGGATTTTTTTTTTCAGTTATCTATGGTGTGCAATAAACCAACCCAAAATGCTGTGGCTGAAAACACTAACGATTTATTACTTATTCTATGAGTTGAGCTGGCTCCTATGGGTAGTTCTTCTATTCTGTGTTTCATTGTTTGGGGTCTCTCATTTAGCCATAGTCAACTGGCAGTCAGGATGAGTTGAAGGATCCCAACAAGGCTTCACTCACACTCCTGGGTGGTCTTTCTCCTCCAGGTGGTCTCTTCACATATTTGCGTTGAGTTTCTTCACAGCATGTTGGTCTAAGAGATTTTACATGGCAATTTACAGTGGCTTTTGAGATACAGGCAGTGAAAGCTGTCAGTTCTCTTATATTCAAGACACATTATCACTTCTGCCACATTATATTGGTCAAGGTAAGTTAAGGCCTGCCTCGATTTGAGAAGGACGTAGATTACTTACTGAGAAGTGGAAAGCATACAAGGAGGGGAGGAATTGAGTGTGGCTTTCTTAGAAGCCTATCTATCACAACTTGCCTTCTAGTCCCATTGTTTTTAATAATCAAATATTGACCAAAAGTTTCACTGAATTATACCATAAGCTTGCAATCCAGGATTTCATCATCTAGGTCATGGCCTTATGGTTCCTTGGGTGCAATTTGTCATATGCAGAGGTCTTCGAATTAAAAGTCCAGTTTATCTGCCCTACAAAACTTGACACAGGCTGGCAGTTCAGGAGCAGGAAAACCACAGTGTACAGTCTTGTTCAGAACAGTAGGGATTGGAGGCACATAGAAGTCACTGCAATTAAGTGACTAGTGCTATAACATAGAAGTTATAGCAATTTGGGAATCCAGTTGTGTACATATGTACAGTTCTTCCTATTCTTGGTGTTATTCAGTCACTAAGTTATATCTTACTCTTTGACTCCGTGGACTGCAGCATGCCAGGCTCCTCTCTCCTCCACTATCTCTCAGAGTTTGCTCAAATTCATGTCCATAGAATCAGTGATGCTCTCATCCTTTGCTGTCCTTCTTCTCCTTTTGCCTTCAATCTCTCCGAGCATCAGGATCATTTCCAACGAGTGGGCTCTTCACATCAGGTGGCGAAAGTATTCGAGCTTCAGCTTCAGTATCAGTCCTTCCAATGAATATTCAGGGTTGATTTCCTTTAGAATTGACTGGTTTGATATCCTTGCAGTCCAGGGGATTCTCAAGAGTCTTCTCCAACTCCACAATTTGAAAGCATCAATTCTTTGCCACTCAGCCTTCTTTATGGTCCAACTCTCACATCCATACATGACTACTGGAAAAACCATAGCTTTGACTAGATGGACCTTTTTCAGCAAAGTGATGTCTCCAGAAGAATTTATTGATTAGAGCCCAGTTCTGCTCCCCAGTTTGGGTTCTGTAATTTTTCTCTCTGAAAAATTAAGAGCTCTTAAATCTTCCCTCCGAGTCATCTTTCCTTGTTCACAAGAAATGCCCTGTATCTAATTTAAGCCAAGACTCTCAGTCCCACTCAACTTTAAGACCATAGTGGTGAGCCAATTCCATGTCTTACACTGTTTCAATCCAAACTTTGATCTGAGTCTTGTGTTTTCATTGTTGGCAGATCTAGGATGGTACAAATAGCACAAACACTACAATTCTAAATCTGATCCTTTTTGTATATTTTCACACTTTTGTGGTCCTACTGTAAACAAACCAAGAGTATTTGTAACTCCCATCCCTTTATAAACACCTTCATTTAAAAAAAATGAAACAAAATACAAAAAGAACAATTTTGTGGATTCTATTATGGGGGTTGTGACTGTGAACATAAAAATATTCTTAAAACTCCTGAAATTCTGAGTTGTGAAAAGAGAGTTATTGTGAGCAGAATTCTACAGAAAGTGGGAAATGTGTCTCTCACCTTCTAGAATCAGCCAGTTCAGTATCTTGTCATTTGGCCATAACTTCTGTTCACTGGACACTCGTTTCCCAGTTTGAATGACCTATTTAAATATAATTCTGTAACCAGAGCTATTTAAGTATACCTCTTTAACGAAACCACCCAATAGTGCCATTATAGCATGCATGAGGACAACCTTTCTAAGTGATACTTTTTGCCATATACAAAACAAGGAATTTTAGAGTTTTTTCTCTTTTTCCTTTCCTTCGTTTTAAAAGGTATAAAAGATTGAATTCACTTTGATATTTTTTTAAGTAGTTGATAAGGAATTTATATTTCTTCATCAGTAGTATATGAAGTTTGGGTTGGATAATCTCTAAGACTCTTTCAAATTCTGGGAATCTGTGATCAAAGGGACTTTTCATCAGAGGAGATACTCACCTGTGTTGTCTCTTTTCTCACTTCTTGCATCAAGAACATGCATAGACACTAAAGTGTGGTTATTCATTACTCTTCTTTAATAAGGAAAAAATATTTCAGGATAGTTTGACAAGGGACATGGTGAATTTCCAAAATTAACTGTGAAAGACAGATCATTTGGGCATGACTGAAAGCCATACATAATCTTTGTGCACAGATATTTCACTTCAAAAATGTCACTTTCTGCTTATTCAATGCTACTGTCATTATACTATTTTAAGCATAAAGTTGTGTTCTGGAGCTGAACAGGGATCACTGCTTCTATCTTTGGTCTTATTAGAAATAATTTACAGTTCATTCAAGTGCAGTAAAAGTCACCTTTTTATTATGGTGGAATTAGGTTAAATGTTGAAATCTGCAATGCAAATTTTATTATCATTTATTAGTAGAATTTCATCATCTATGTATATAGAACAAAACTATTTTTAAACATCTTCTAAAGAAATAATTTTTAAAACATGAATTTTTAGTTAATTTTTAGTTCTCTAGAGTGATGTTAGACTAGAATGAATCATGGGACAATGTTGCTAAAAATTTCAGTCTTTTCCTTCTTTTGGTAAGCAAACAAACAAAGCATATATGACAGCTGAAACAAAATTTCATTGCTCAATGAATTATTTACTCAGTACTTGGAATAAGGTGAAACCAGATGATAAGTTGCAAATGCAGAGAAAAATCAGTTCATTAGAGATGAAATCATTCCCTCTTCTGACTTTTCAGAGAGAACCATGAGGTTGCAAGGGGGATGTGTAATGGGAACCAGACATTGCCTGGAATAAAATTCTCCTGATATTGAAGCAATGAATCTGTTTGTTCATCCTGATTGGCTGTAATTTACTTATTGCTTTACTCACTAAATAATCCTCAATACTCTCATCTTGATTTGAATCAAACAAAGGAAGAGGAGCAGGAAATAAAGTGGGTTTGAATTATATGAATCTGCTTGCCTTAGGCTCTTTTCACTATACATGGAAAGGGGGAGGGAAGAAGCTTGTCCAAACAATGAAGGATTCTCTAGACAAGGATGGCTGGAGAATTGCTTTCGGTGATGGGAAGGAGGACACACCCAACCCAGTGGAGGAGCAGAGAGTCTATATGCCACAGGAAGCAACAACAGAAATCAAAGAATATCTAGAAAGTGGGTTTCATTAAATAGCATGACATGTGCCTTGGCATAAATCAGAGGTTAGATTATCAGATAGAGAAGAACCAGAATAACAAGCAGTGGGCAGGGAAGGATGCTCCTGGGTGGGTACCTTAGATCAACATCTCTGTATTCAGCATTAATATGCTCTCTAATGTGGCTTCAGTGGTTGAGGAGTATCAGGGAAGGGAAGGTACAAATTACATCCAAAAGAATTCTCCAGGCAAGAATACTGGAGTGGGTAGCCATATCCTTCTCCAGGGGATCTTCCTGACCCAGGTATTGAGCCTGGGTCTCCTGGATTGCAGGCAGATTGGTAAATAATACCAACTGAGCTATGAGGGAAGCCCAAAAGACTGGGAAAGAGCTATATTAATTCTTAAAGTAACAAAGCTTGTTAAAGTATTACAACGCCAGAAGATGAAAGAGTGGGTGCTTGAGTGTTAACATTATAGGGTGTTTCATTCAATCAATCAATTCAGTTGCTCAGTCGTCTACGACTCTTTGCGACCCCATGAACTGCAGCACGTCAGGCCTCCCTGTCCATCACCAACACGGGGAGTCCACCCAAATCCATGTCCATTGAATCTGTGATGCCATCCAACCATCTCATCCTCTGTCGTCTCCTTCTCCTCCTGCCCTCAATCTTTCCTAGCATCAGGGTCTTTTCAAATGAGTCGGCTCTTCGCATCAGGTGGCCAAAGTATTGGAGTTTCAGCTTCAACATCAGTCCTTCCAATGAATACCCAGGACTGATCTCCTTTAGGACAGACTGGTTGGATCTCCTTGCAGTCCAAGGGACTCTCAAGAGTCTTCTCCAACACCACAGTTCAAAAGCATCAATTCTTCAGCACTCAGCTTTCTTTATAGTCCAACTCTCACATCCATACATGACCACTGGAAAAACCATAGCCTTGACTAGATGGACCTTTGTTGACAAAGTAATGTCTCTGCTTTTGAATATGCTGTCTAGGTTGGTCATAACCTTCCTTCCAAGGAGTAAGAGTCTTTTAATTTCATGGCTTCAATCACCATCTGCAGTGATTTTGGAGCCTAGAAAAATTAAGTCTGACACCGTTTCCACTGTTTCCCCATCTATTTCCCATGAAGTGATGGGACCAGATGCCATGACTTTAGTTTTCTGAATGTTGAGCTGTAAGCCAACTTTTTCACTCTCCTTTTTCACTTTCATCAAGAGGCTTTTTAGTTCTTCTTCACTTTTTGCCATAAGGGTGGTGTCATCTGCATATCTGAGGTTATTGATATTTCTCCCGGCAATCTTGATTCTAGTTTGTGCTTCTTCCAGCCCAGCGTGTCTCATGATGTACTCTGCATACAAGTTAAATAAGAAGGGTGACAGTATACAGCCTTGATGTACTCCTTTTCCTATTTGGAACCAGTCTGTTGTTCCATGTCCAGTTCTAACTGTTGCTTCCTGACCTGCATACAGCTTTCTCCAGAGACAGGTCAGGTGGTCTGGTATTCCCATCTCTTTCAGAATTTTCCACAGTTTATTGTGATCCACACAGTCAGAGGCTTTGGCATAGTCAATAAAGCAGAAATAGATGGTTTTCTGGAACTCTCTTGCTTTTTCGATGATCCAGCAGATGTTGGCAATTTGATCCTGGTTCCTCTGCCTTTTCTAAAACCAGCTTGAACATCAGGAAGTTCATGGTTCACGTATTGCTGAAGCCTGGCTTGGAGAATTTTAAGCATCACTTTACTAGTGTGTGAGATGAGTGCAACTGTGTGGTAGTTTGAGCATTCTTTGGCATTGTCTTTCTTTGGGATTGGAATGAAAACTGACCTTTTCCAGTCCTGTGGCCACTGCAGAGTTTTCCAAATTTGCTTGTGCATTGAGTGCAACATTTTCACAGCATTATCTTTTAGGATTTGAAATAGCTCAACCTGAATTCCATTACTTCCACTAGCTTTGTTCATAGTGATGCTTCCTAAGGCCCACTTGACTTCACATTCCAGGATGTCTGGCTCTAGGAGAATGATCATACCATTGTGACTATCTGGGTCATGAAGATCTTTTTTGTACAGTTCTTTTGTGTATTCTTGCCACCTCTCTTAATATCTTCTGCTTCTGTTAGGTCGCTACCATTTCTGTCCTTTATCAAGCCCATCTTTGCATGAAATGTTCCCTTGGTATCTCTAATTTTCTTGAAGAGGTCTCTAGTCTTTTCCATTCTATTTTTTCCCTCTATTTCTTTGCATTGATCACTGAGGAAGGCTTTCTTATCTCTCCTTGCTATTCTTTGGAACTCTGCATTCAAATGTGTATCTTTCCTTTTCTCCTTTGATTTTCGCTTCCCTTCTCTTCACAGCTATTTGTAAGGCCTCCCCAGACAGCCATTTTGCTTTTTTGCATTTCTTTTTCTTGGGATGGTCTTGTTTCCTGTCTTCTGTACAATGTCACGAACCTCCATCCATAGTTCATCAGGCACTCTGTCTATCAGATCTAGTTTTAATCAGTATTCTGTGTTCTAAGTCATCTCAAGCTGACATAACAAAATTCCACAGACTAGGTGGCTTAAACAGCAGATATTTATTTTCTCATAGTTCTTGAGGGCAGAAGTCCAAGATCAAGGTATTAACATAGTTTCTGCTGAGAATACTTTTCCTGCCTAGCAGATGGCAATCTTTTCACTATGTCCTCACATGGTGAAGAGAATGAGACAATGAAAATGCTTTCTGGTGATGCTTCTTATAAGGTCACTAATCTCTTCCATCAGTAGTACCCAGCCCTCATGACTTCATGACCTAATTATCACTCAAAGGATCTCCCTCCAGTAACATCACATTGGACGTTAGGACTTCAAGAAAATAATTTGCCAGGGACACAGTTCAGTCCATAGCAACTGTCAATTTTGATTACCTTAGATTCATCACAAGAGTCACATATGTAATTCCCCTTGTCAGATAATATCTGTACTTGGTTTGGTATTAAAGTTGTCCTCACAGTACAAATAAATTATCTAAATTCCTTCGTAATGAACTTTTTTAGTCGCTAAGTCATGTCTGACTCTCTTGTGACCCCATGAAGTGCAGTCCTCCAGGCTCCTCTGTCCATGGGATTTCCCAGGCAAGAATACTGGAGTGAGTTGCCATTGCCTTCTCCAGGGCATCTTTTGACCCAGGAATCAAACCCACATTTCCTGCACTGGTATGTGGATCATTTATCACTGAGCCACCTGGGAAGCCCTCAAAATGAACAGTTATCTTAATTCTAACTATGTTGTTTTATAGAATAGAATCTTTTTCTTTCTTCCATTATTTCATAGACATGGTGGGTCTTTATTTTATTTCATTTTTTTTCTGTTTATTTTGGCAAACAAAACTAGTGTCATTTGCTTATATTTTGAGTGCAACCCAAGCGTTGGTCTTGCCTGTTCCAAAGGCCACATTCTAATCTATGTGGGAAGAGGGATGCTGGTTCCAGGGAAGAGGCTGATGCTTCTACTTCCCTGAATATCATGTCACTTTCAGCTCTACCCTGACCTCTATGTTCCTGGGAATCCTGGGCTGCAGTCTTCCCTCAATGCAGTGTTTCTACCTAGGTTTGGGCTCAGTAGATGCTTGTGTTCTGCTTGTCCTGTTAATTCTCTCCACACAACTACCGAAGTCTATGTTGGTATTATAATTTAGAGGAAGGTCAAAGAAGAAAAAAAAACCAGCAGTGAGTTATAATTTAGGAAACAGAATAACGAAAGTCTTATTCTAAGTATGATAATTCTTAAATTATGAAGTTATCCATCTCATGGACACACATTCATTCCTAACTTTAGATTAACCCTCAATTTACAGAATGACTTGCCACTTCCCATGCCATTCAATCCCTATAACTCAATACTCAGTGGCAAGTATTCCTAGAGGGTGAGTTATGCAGTCTAGGATGACAAGCTGAGGTGGAAGATGGCAAGAAACAAGCTACAGAAGAATAGTCTGGGTGGACTTTTAAGTCTTGGCTCTTTCAAAGTCCCTTCCAATTCAAAGTCAATCTTATTCATTAATTTATGGTTTTACTTTATTCGGGCCCAGATTTTTGTATATAATTTGATGATTTATTTAAACCATATAAAGTGAGCATGCATGGTAGATTTCAAAACCAATAAAAATGTATTACCAGTAGGAGATACAGAAAGGAACTATTAGTGACTTTGGGTCCTGCCTAAAGAATCTTCTGGGTCGTTGTCATCCCATTATGTCCCTAGATTTTTCTTATTTGACATGAAAAGGCTCTACTGCTGTATCACCCCCCCCTGGAAACGGCATCTAGTTTTTTCCTACTGCAAGTTAAAGGAAAAGTCTATGTAATATTAAGAAACTTCCCTTCAACAAGCTGTTTGATTGTAGTGAGTGAAAAAAATCATCATGGGAACAATGGAGCAGAAGATTTGAAAGCAGGAATGACCTAGAAAAGAAGTGAGCAATATAGCCAGTGCTAGAGTATGTGATGGGTTCTCTTTCTCAGAAGGTATGACTGATGTTTAGGGAAGCCACCTAAATAAACTTTAAGCACTTGGTTCTCCTGTAGTAAGTTTTAGAAGACTTTCTGTATCACAGGTTATACTAATTGAAAACCAAAACTAAGGAAATTTGGGGTATTTCCTGCTTTGTGCCTTGAGACCTCCTCTCCCTTCAAGCTGCAAATTGTAGAGAAGTCTGCTCTTTTCTCATAGGTTTATACCCATAAACTACACTGTCAACTTACATTGTATGCTATCACTTACCACAACGAACTACATTCTGCCACACTGGATAAAAATGATAATCATTATAATTATGTATCAGCACAATGCAATAATGAGATAATAACAAGACTCCAGGACCTTCCCTGCATGCTAAACAATTGTTTGCAGTCACAGACACGTTGCCTGTTTGGCCCTCCTGGATGGAGTCAGAAGTTTATGCTCTATTCCAAGGAGGACTTCCAGCAGGCTGTGGAATATACTTGTATGCACATCTATTGTGAGTTTCCAGAAGTTATTCTTGAAGCTTACACATCATTCTCTGGATTATTCTCTTGTAAAACTCTCTAGGGGCTTCTGATGTGTCAGGGCAATAAATTCATTCCAAGACAGCATTTGGGATATCATGAGAGACCTTCTGAACAAAAACAGAATATACCATAATCAACACTACCTGGAGATTTGGAGATTAACTTGTCTAGCCTCATAAGATGTTCACATCAATTTCCCCTGATGTATCAGCCCCATCTGTATAAAAGTTATTTGTCTGAACCAAGACAGAGATTAAATCTAGCAGGCTGGAACATTTTTATCCCAAATGAAAACAAGATGTGATCATGTGTAATAGCCATATCATTAAAAGGGCACAGTCCCCATGGTGTTATTATAACCATTTGTTCTAACAGAAACTGTTTGTTTTTTTTTTTTTTTCCCTTAAGTTTCTTTGTTGCTTAATTGGTGGAGGTTGATTTTTATCAAATATGTGATTGTTTTTATCCAATTTGTGTCATCTAAAAGTTTCTATTTAGAAATTCTAAGACAGTGGTGAAGAGTTCTGGCCTAAATGCATTTATCAGTGTTGGATTATTAATATTAATTTGAAGATAAATATTACTACGGTTTTCACATCATGTTTTTCTAAATATTGAAATGTTTGATTTCTGTTGGAGTTTTAGTCTATGCCTCCATCTAGAAATGATTCAGGTTATCCCTTCCCTCATAAGTTTAGAGTAGTAAAGTGTTAGTGGCTCAGTGGTGTCTGACTCTTTGTGACCACATGGACTGTAGCCCGCCAGGCTCCTCCATCCATGGGATTCTCCAGGCAAGAATACTGGAGTGGGTTGCCATTTCCTTCTCATTAGAGTAGGAAAGCCACCTGCAAGTCATATCTGAAAGTTTTACTATCGTACTCATCTGTTTTACTTTTTTCTTCTTCTTCTTTTAGTGTCAACCAAGCCAAGACCCCACAGTGATGAATATTCAAAGAAGATTCCTCCTCCCAAACCAAAACGGAACCCGAACACTCAGCTCAGCACATCTTTTGATGAAACATATATCAAAAAGCACGGACCCAGGAGGACCTCACTCCCGCGGGACTCCTCCCTCTGCCAAGTCAGCAGCCCCGCAGGGGACCCCGAGGAAGAGGAGCCTGTGTACATTGAGATGGTGGGGAACATTCTCAGAGACTTCCGGAAGGACGATGAGGACCAGAGTGAGGCCGTCTACGAAGAAATGAAATACCCCATTTTTGACGATCTAGGCCAAGACTCAAAATGTGACCTCGACCATCACAGCTGTTCTTCGCAGTGTGCTACTCCCACGGTGCCTGACCTGGACTTGGCCAAGTCCTCAGTGCCATGTACTCCAAAGGGTTTGCTCTGTGACATCCCCCCGCCCTTTCCCAACCTGCTGTCTCATAGACCCCCGCTGCTGGTGTTCCCCCCAGCCCCGGTGCAGTGCTCCCCCAACTCAGATGAGTCTCCGCTCACCCCGCTGGAGGTCACCAAGCTTCCTGTGTTGGAAAACGTGTCTTATATGAAACAGCAGGCCGGGGCCTCTCCATCCTCCTTGCCATCGCATGCCTCCAGCCACGCAAAACTGGAGAAAGACCAGGCTGGAGCCCTGGGGCCGGTTCCCACAGCCTCCGTGCTCTCCTCGTCCCCTCCCCCGCCCTCCACTCTGTACCGAACGCAGTCGCCGCACGGCTACCCCAAAAGTCACTCCGCTTCCCCATCGCCTGTCAGCATGGGCAGGTCCCTGACCCCGCTCAGCCTCAAAAGGCCCCCGCCCTACGACGCCGTGCATTCGGGCAGCCTCTCCAGGAGCTCGCCATCAGTGCCTCACTCCACCCCCAGACCGGTGTCAGACGGGAGCAAGATGGTCAACGCCGCGGTCAATACCTACGGCTCGGCTCCGAGCGGCTCCCGGTCCAGAACCCCCACGAGTCCTTTGGAAGAGTTAACCAGCCTCTTTACCTCGGGGCGCAGCCTGCTGAGGAAGTCGTCCAGCGGCCGCCGCTCTAAAGAACCTGCAGAGAGTAAGTGCACAGACGCTGTCCTTTGTGACTTGAGTGCAAGGAAGCCCTTGATGTACAGATAAGGCACGTGGTATGTGGGCTTGGCGGGGCTTCCCAAGTGGTTCAGTGGTAAAGAATCCGACTGCAAATGCAGGAGACTCGGGTTCGATCCCTCGGTCGGGAAGATCCCCTGGAGAAGGAAATGGCAACCCACTCTAGTATTCATGCCTGGGAAAGCCTGATGGGCTACAGTCCAGGGGGTCGCAGAGGACAGGACTTAGTGACACAGCAACAAAGTGAGCTTTGGTCCTTTTAGTTGAAAGCTCCAGATGCGTGATTTTATTTTCAGCATACCAAAGGAAATATTGCCTTCTTACAGGTCCTTATAAGTGAAAGACAAAGGCAGGCCGTCTGAGTCAGAGAGATGAACATGCGGGTTTTGAGGATGGGGGAGGGGGTTGTGAGCCAAGAAGTCAGGAAACTTCTAGAACATCGAAGAGTCCAGGGAACCCATTCTCTCCTAGACCTTCAGAAAGAATGGGAGCCCAGCCTACAGGCTTAAATTAAGTCATGTGAAACACGTTTCAAACTTCTGTCTTCTAGAATTTCGAAGTAGTAAATTTGTGTCATTTTTTTTTAAGCTGCCAAAACAAAAAAGGAACTAGTGTGTTCTGAAAGAACTGAAAGTGACGGTCTGCACAATGTAACATATTAAAAAGAGGAATCGGTTTTAAATTTAAAATGAAGGGTAATCTCAATTTAAGTGACCCCTGGAAGTCTAACAAAGAAAACATATTAGTATAAAAATTTTTAGGTACGTCTTGATTTGGCAGGAAATTATACATTCAAACATGGAATTGGTAAGTGTTAAAATTACCTTATATTAAAAACTGCTTGAGCAAATCTGTATTAGAAAGCCTTTACTGGAAAGAGAGCAATTTGAATAGAATTATTACTTTTTTAAAAAACAACAAATTATTCTCTCCGCATACTCCATGTTGCTACATCCTTACCTTCCTGCTAAACTAGACTAGGCTTGCTGTTTCCCTTTTAAAGCCCTTGGTAATTAGCATCTTATTCCTATGGTACTTTTCCTAGATCTATCAACACATAAATTACAGAAAGATTGTTAATGATAAATGGGTGGGGAACATGATATTTACCACTGAATTTCAAAGACTAGGGATTGTCTCTATCTGAATGACTAACCCTTTTGTGAGATCCAAATCACTACGTAAAGATTTTGTAAAGTCAAAACAGATCCCAGTTTTCTCAATGTTCATTTCATCAAATTACACTGTTTTCCTTTATTTAAAAATGTCTTATGGCACCTAAGCTGAAACGTAATCATTTACATCTCAAATGATGCCATAGGATTCCTAAAGAATCCACCAGCCAACGCAGGAGACAAGACGCAAGAGACATAGTTTCGATCTCTGGATCGGGAAGATCCCCTGGAGTAGGAAATGGCAACCCGCTCCACTGTTCTCACCTGGAAGATTCCTTGGATAGAGGAGTCTGGCAGGCTACAGTTCCTGGGGTCAGGACTGAGTGACTGAGCACACAGGCATTCATGCAGTTACACTTAGAAATTCTTTAAAGGAAAAGAACTCTTTAGCATGTCTGATGAAGATGGTGATGAAATTCCATAGATAATTAATATTCATTAGTGGTTATAAGCAACTTATCTTTTTCCTCTTTAATCAGAAAGACTTATGGAAACATTAACTTCTTACTACCAGACACATTCACAATTGAGCGTTGTTTCCGCTTTGGCCCAGCCTCTTCATTCTTTCTGGAGCTATTTCTCTGCTCTTCCCAGTAACATTCTGGACACCTGCTGACCTGTGAGGCTCATCTTCTGGCGTCTTGTCTTTTTGTCATGTCTTCAACTCCGGATAATTGAGTTGGTTTAAACATAGATCTAGTAAGCTTTTTGGAAAAAGGTGGAAAAAATTATGGAGAAGATTTTACTCTCAAAGTACATACTGGTTAGTATGAAATTAGTAGAAGTTTAATCCTAGAATTGGTGAAATTAGCCGGTGTTCCCCCTACCTACCAATTTCTTTGGACGTTTCTTAACAGCTCCAGCTGGCAGTTATACCAATTAGCTAGAAAAAGTATATGTAAAAAAAGTGATTAACTAATGAAGTTATTTCAAGAAAAATCCATCTGTTAGAATCAGACTATGTGCTATATGTCACAGACTTTCCTATTCAACTCCAAAACGAGCTTTGTGTGCGTCTAAAACCAAGCTTGTACATGGAAAAGTGATCTAGGCTCTTTATAGCTCTTTAGAGATCTGAGGATTAAATTCCTTTCCATATGTTATTAACTGTGCATCAGCTCTTCAGAGAAAGGTCATGCCCTGAGTTATATCAATTCCAATGTTTTACTTTATCATATGGAAGGGAGGAAAAATGCACACAGAATTTCTAATGAGTAATCCAATGCCATTTTTTTCTTTTTTTGACTCAGGAAGAAAATAGAAAAACACTGTCTGATTTGAACACAATCACAGGGGCTCTCAGAATCATCCTGTAATTCAAAATAGAGATCCAAAAGTGTTGATAGCTGAGAGTTTACCTACAGTTACTGCTGCCCTCAGTGATACAACTATCCGCTTCCCTCTTGACAGATAGGATTTGTAAACACTTGCCCATAACACGGGGACAGGATAAATGATATGAAGTGGTATACCATTCATGACCCCTGAGTCACATTCTTTTTTTTTTTTTTTTGCATTTCAGAAATAAAAGTAAGACTTGTATCTCTGTGCTCCATACCCCACTAAGTTTCACTGCTGCTGCTGCTGCTGCTAAGTTGCTTTAGTCGTGTCTGACTCTGTGCGACCCCAGAGACGGCAGCCCACCAGGCTCCCCCGTCCCTGGGATTCTCCAGGCAAGAACACTGGAGTGGGTTGCCATTGCCTTCTCCAGTGCATGAAAGTGAAAAGTGAAAGTGAAGTCGCTTAGTCGTGTCCGACTCTTTGCGACCCCATGGACTGCAGCCCACCAGGCTCCTCCATCCATGGGATTTTCCAGGCAAGAGTACTGGAGTGGGGTGCCATTGCCTTCACTAGAAATGTTCATTTTGCTAATATTCTGATATTCAATTCAAAGCAAATATAATCTTTTGGCTTTAAAAAGCTATGTCAGATAAAATGTATCCCTTCAACTCTTATTTTTAATAATCTCTAAAAGATACACCTAATTTAATAATTTCATATCTTAGAGGCTTATAATAATTGATGGGGATTGGGAAATAGGAAAGAGTTAAAATAATACAGTAGTGTTAGACTATGAATCAATTTCATTTTGCTTCACAGTTTTCTAAATACAGCCTTCACATTAATTGAAGCACGTTTTTTTAGGAAGCATTTTTTTTAAACTCAGAAGTATGCTTTTCCTAGTTGATCTGGCATTATTTTGTTATTTAACTATGCATGAGCATAGTAATGATAAGTTTATGTAAACTGGTTCTTATTAGTATTTTTAAAATTTGTGTAGTGCTATATGCTTAGTCGCTCTGTTGTGTCCAACTCTTTGTGACCCCAGGGACTGCAGACTGCCAGGCTCCTCTGTCTATGGGCATTCTCCAGGCAAGAATATTGGAGTGGATTTTCATGCCCTTCTCCAGGAGATCTTCCCAACCCAGGGATTTAACTCAGGTCTCCCACATTGCAGATGGATTCTTTACCATCTGAGCCACTATATGTCACCTGTATACTGATAAAAAAGATAGCAAACATGTTAGAAGTGATTAACTTGTATTTTATTATTCCACATTTCTTTGTCTATATGAGAAGTAGGTGAAGTATTGCATTGGCCAAAAAATTTGAATAAACTTTTGGTCAACCCAATACAAATATGCTTTGTGGTGAATTTTCTACTTATCATTTTTATCTTCCTTTTACACATTCTTTTTCTATATATCCTTTGGAATCTAGAACACTTAGGTCATGAATAGGCTATTTTGTTTTAATAAATCAAAAGCCCTGAATCATAGAAACTATTAGCCAGAATCAAGTAAGAAAAAAAGAAAACTCTTTTATCCCCTCAAATAAATCCTTTAAAAATAAAGTTCAGCCTATATTTAATATAAGTGCATGAATGTATGTTCCTATGAAAATGTATGAGGCATAATGAAGGATATAATTAAATTTATGGTATACTTGAGGGACAAAATGCAATAGAAAAGTTAAAAGTGGAAAAGTGGAAAGAGAAACTTTAAAGAAAAAAATAGAAGCATGAAACAGCAAAGAGAAGCAATAAATTAAAAATACTGAGGCACCAAGAAGCATACACAAAAAATGCACACAGCAAGTCAAGTGGTCACATAAACAAATATAAGTGCCAAGCAATGAAGCACATACAAGGTACACAGAAAACCAGAGAAGAAACACTGAAACACAGTAGGGTCAACGAAAGATCAAAGAAAAAGAAAGATGCAAGCTCATTCTTCCGGTACTGTTGCATGAGTGCTAAGTTGCTTCAGTCGTGTTCAACTCTTTGTGACCTTACAGACCTTAGCCCACCAGGCTCCTCTGTCCATAGGATTCTCTAGGCAAGAATACTGGACTGGGTTGCCATGCCCTCCTCCAGGGAATCTTCCTGACACAGGCATTGAACCCACGTCTCTCGTGTCTCCTGCATTCGCAAGCGGGTTCTTTACCACTACCACCACCGGGGAAGCCTATGAAAGCGAAAGTCACTCAGTCATGTCCAACCCTTTGTGACCCTATGGACTGTACAGTCCATGGAATTCAGGCCAGAATACTGGAGTGGGTAGCCTTTCCCTTCTCCAGGCGATCTTCCCAACCCAAGGATCGCACCCAGGTCTCCAGCATTGCAAGTGGATTCTTTACCAGCTGAGCCATAAGGGAAGCCCAAGAATATTGGAGTGGGTAGCCTACCCTTCTCCAGTGGATCTTCCCGAGCCAGGAGTCGAACCAGGTAATCAATCCAATATCAATCAATTCATATATATATATATATATTTATTTATTTATTTTCCCACCCCTTTAATAAGACTTCCTTTTAAGACTTTTGGATGTTATGTTACATATTTACAATTATAGATATACATATGTCCTTTGGGTCTGATGACACACAGTTGGAAATCAGATATAACTTTTGCCTTTCCACTCACTTTCTTAAACAACAACAACCCCACACCATCAAACAAGCAAAATAACCCCATGCCCTCCACCTCCCATACACATGCCTTTTTCATTGTTTAAGTAGATTGAGGTCAAGTGATTCCTAAAATATTAGGCATTGCAGGCAAAGCAGCTGATCCAATTGACTCTTACTTATTTAATTAAAACATAATTTTAAATTAGAAAAACAATGATTTTGGAAGGTTGTATGTGAATAGTACCCCATTTTAAAGAAAAAGGAAGGGTATATGAATGTCAGGGTGTTTATGATTCAGGGTCACTGTTGTGATCAGCACTGTGTGTGTACTGTGTGCTAACACTTGACACGTGTCCAGCAAGATGGCCTGAGCAAGGGAGGCCTCACGCAGGGGTGGCCATCATTGTCCCGTCATTTGTAGTAGCAGTGACAGTACTGATAGATTAACTGTGATACTGAGGTCTCCTCCAGCGGGACTATTTGAGGTTGTAGAGCTCACTAGTCCTCTATAGCTCTACTATTTAAATTCACTTAAATTCTTCTGTCTCTTGTGGTTTTCCTGCCTGCTCTGGCTTGCAGGTGGTTTTATTGATGGATCTGGCCTCTCCTCCCCTCCCCTTCTTCCCTCTTTTCCTTTTGTGCTTTTCCTCATTGTATTATCATATCATTAATCAGTTTTGGACCAAGAAACCAGATATCCAAACTTGTCTGTGGAGCCTCTCATCGAACTTAAGTGCTTGACCTGCAGTGTAGGGACTTTGTGACCTTCACTTTCAAAGGCCACATGAATCCATTTGCTTAGTCTTGGATGAAGTTCTCAGATTCATGTCTGAGATGGTCAGGGATGTCCACTTTCTGAGAACTCAGCTGTCCTGGGAAACATGAAACTAATGTTAACTTACACTTTTGTTTAGCCCATTGGAAATATTGTTTCCTAGTAAAATCTGGCAAGCACACTAGCTAAGGACTTTATTTTTCCCTCCTGTTAATTCCTGTGAAAGTAGAGACTGACAAAAAGTGGGTTGGACAGAGAAGCTGAGGGGAAGGGTGGGGAAGAGAACCCAGGAGCCTGAATCTTGCATTTACTGTGGGGAATGAGCCTTCAGCCTGTTACTGCCCACTGCCCAGCATGCTGACTATGAGTAGAACTTCCATTTGCATGGTGACTAGAAGCTACCTGGCCAGTGTTGAAGGGTAAAACCTGGAACCTCTGGAACATACAAATCCTCCAAAGGCATTTAGGAGTGGTAAAGAACCCACTGGCCAATAGAGGAAACATAAGGGAAGTGGGTTCAATCCCTGGATCAGGAAGAAGCCCCTGGAGGAGGGCATAGCAACCCAGTCTGTATTCTTGCCTGGAGAATCCCATGGACAGAGGAGCCTGGTGGGCTACAGTCCATGGGGTTGCAAAGAGTTGGACCCAGCTGAAGCGACTGAGCATGCATGCAGAACAGCTGAAGAGATATCTGAGGATATATCAAGGAGAATTCCAGAAGGTATGGCAAGATCAGAGCCTATAGGTTCTGCTAAACTTCTTAATCTAAACTTTACAATCATTGTCAGGTTCTTTTCCTGCTGTTTATTGATTGCCCTCCTGCTCAGAGTCCCACACTGTGGCCTCAAACTGGTTTCTACCTTAGCAAGACTCCTTCCAGTAGCTCAGAAGGAAAATTGAGCCCTCCTCTGGGTTATGATGATGTCCTCAGGCCAGGACTGTGGAGACGTGCTCCCAGGAATATCCTTAGCTCGTTCAAAGTACAGTGGGCAAAGGACCTCGTGCATTATTTTCACCTGCCTGTTACTAAAAATACAGATTCCTGGGCTTTATCATAAATGGACCTGTTCAATGAAAAATTCTGGAGCTTGGGCCTGTGATCTTGACTTTTTGGTAATCCTCAGTAATGTTTATGGCTGTACATGTGTGGTAAGTCGCTTCAGTCATGTCTAACTATTTGCAACCTCATAGACTCTAGCCCTCCAGGCTCCTCTGTCCATGGGAGGAGGAGCCCATGGACAGCCCAAGACAGCCCTTGTCTCTCTCTCCAGATGAGAATACTGGAATGGGTTGTGATTCCCTTCTCTGGGAATATTTATGGCTAATATCCAACAATAACTCAGGGGTATATGGCTAAATATTATCAACACTATTTACTTGTGTCCAAGAGAAACCTGTAATACATCAATACTTTGAGTTTGCTTTCTAATAAACACAGGAGGGGAAAAGGAAAGGAGGGAGGGAGGAGTAAAACTGAGATAACATGAAATGAGTGAATATTGTTTTTCTTTCCTTAAGTGAGTTACTGATTAGTTGACAGCTTGCCAAAAAAGACAGTCAGGGTCATTTGATTGAACCAGCAGGGAAAACAATTTCACTACTTCCAGTTTCTTCTGGAGACCTTGAGAGTTTAACAGCGTATCAGGCAGTGCACGATGTGTGAAAAACATCCATTCTTGTTCTTAAAACCTTCTTGCATGCCAGGTATGTGTCATTTCTTCTTCTTTTTTTAAAAATTTTTATTGCAGTATAGTTGCTTTACAATGTTGTGTTAATTTCTGTGTACAGCAAAGTGAATAAGCTGTATGTATACATACATTCCCTCTTTTTAAGATTTCCTTTGCATTTAAGTCACCATAGAGCATTGAGTAGAGTTCCCTGTGCTATACGGCATGTTTTCATTAGATATCTATTTTATCATAGTGTATATATATCAATCCCAATCTCTCAATTTACCCCATCCCTTTCTTCCCCTTCCTGGTATCCATAAGTTTGTTCTCTACATCTGTATCTCTATTTCTGCTTTGCAAATAAGTTCATCTGTATGTGTCATTTCCTTCCTCCGAATTTCTTGACTCTTAAATTTGAGAACCACTGTTAAGAACTGCTTCAGGAAGGAGTTGTTTCTGTTGGTTATACAGTCAGGAGAATTTGAGACTCAGGCCAACAGCAGTCTTCACCCCAGAGGTCTGTTTAGATGGGTCTAGACCATTCAAGGGGGAGAGCTAGACAGAGCAGAATGGTACCCACAGATGGAGCCATGATACACAACAAGGGTGTGCTATCTAGGGAGGCTCCCCAGGCCACAATCCAGCCAATGTAGGAGAGCAGAACAGGAGAATGGGGGTCTTCCTTCTGGGGCACTGGAGGGGATGAGGAAAGCAAGGAGGAGGTCTAACGGTCATAACTGGGCCAAGCATCTCAGTAGTTAGAGCTAACAATATTAATGGGGAAATGAGGTGATGAGCTTCTTGGGAAATGTTTCTGCCTCAAACAGGTTTGCCTCAGAAATGATTTCAACATGAACTAAGTACGATGGAATTCATCCGAGAAGTAGTGTTGAGGACTCAGGGAAAGAATGCAGCCCTAATCTTGTCCTTCAGAATGCTTCCGAAACAAGAGTAGGATGGACTTGCTTTTATGCCATCGCCTCTGTGCCATACAGAGTCCTAAGCCTTTTACTTGTATTCCACCTTCACTGCAGTACTAGGAGGTAGGTGATATTAACACTGCCATTTTAAAGACAGGAGAAACTGAGGCATAGCTTACCCAGAGTCATGTAGGGAGTAAATCTAAGGCTTGAATCCAGATTATTTGGCTTCAGAGTTTTTGGTCTTAATGATACTTTATCTATACTTGTCAGTCTCCCCAATTACTTTCCCATCCAATTTCCTTAAAATACACCAGTTACCATCAAAAACTCTAATGTCTCATACTGCTGTTGCTCCCAGAGTTATCTGCTGGATAAGATAAAGCTGGATCTATACCTAAATGACATGGACCACTTCATATTTGTCATCAGCTTAGGAAGGGAGAGGAAAACCTTTTCAGGACCCTCCAAAATTCACTTTGGATCATCCTAGTCACTCTGACGGAGAAGGTAATGGCACCCCACTATAGTACTCTTGCCTGGAAAATCCCATGGATGGAAGAGCCTGGTGGGCTGCAGTCCATGGAGTCGCTAAGAGTCAGACACGACTGAGCGACTTCACTTTCACTTTTCACTTTTCATGCATTGAAGAAGGAAATGGAAACCCACTCCAGTGTTCTTGCCTGGAGAATCCCAGGGATGGGGGAGCCTGGTGGGCTGCTGTCTCTGGGGTCACACAGAGTCGGACATGACTGAAGCGACTTAGCAGCAGCAGCAGTTACTCTGAAGGGATTTTCTGGACCCCAGGCCTCTGAGCTGTCACTGAAGGACTGTGGTCTGCCCAGTGGGCCTCACAGTCACCTAAATGGCCTGGCAGAGAGACCATGAGCACTCATCTCAATGCCTTTAAGCATAACTTAGGGATGCTTGGGCTTGTTTCTTTGGGCTGAGAGGTTTATAGTACTGAGCTACCAACTAGATGATTCATTTTCCAGAAATATAGGGCTTTTGCCCACACTTCCTTGCATCTTCTCCATAACTAAGCAGTATCTTGGTAGCTCAAGGCTGCCCCAAGAGGAAAAAAAACACTCCATGGATTAAAAAAAAAAATCAGCCAATGCCCAAAGGCAATGAGAGCCTTAGCATCACTCACCTAGAAAATGATCTAGTGAAACAAACAAACAAAATCTCCTAAAGAGGCCCTTGTAAAATGCTTCTTGGCTTGACTTCTTTTCTCTTCAGATTTACGTTAATGTGTACTTGGCAGAATCAGACACCAATCTTTAAACACACACACACACACACACACACACACACACATGCAGTTCTTCAAGAACACACTGGCCTATTTAATTATTATTTTTTTTAAAGTTAAACAATTTTTTTCAAGATGATGAGGTTAAATAATATATAAGTAAAATCCCTTGATTTTGAAAATGCATGTGACTCCTTGGCTAATGGGACCATGACACTACCTGTTTTCCTCATTCAGTTTCTCTTAGGATTGCAACATAGAATCACTGAAGAAGACATAATTTCATAAATAATTGCTCACCTTTCTGGGAGTAGACTGCAGCTGTCTTTGATTGATGCAGGCAGACATGTTTATTCCCCATGTTTATGTTCTCTGGCTGCTGAATCTTTAAGTGCAATTTCTTGTCAGCAATTTAATCAGCAATTCTCTCCATTAAGAAGAACCCTCCCTGCTTTAGGCTTAAAAAATGCAGAAACATTTTCAATTCAGACATAAAGCTAATCTAGTCTATTTTTTTTAAGCCAGGATTTCCTTAGTTCGTATTCAGTATACTAGGACTGATTTCCTTTTCTTCTGTTGAATTATCTCAAACAGAAAATTCAGTTTCTGATTTGTATTTGATATCATGTGTTTTCAACAGTTTGACATCTACGAGAAATTAAATGGTAGGTAAAAGTAGAGTGTATATTCATTGGAGGGACTGTTGCTGAAGCACCAATAGTTTGGCCACCTAATGTGAAGAGCTTGGAAAAGACCCTGATATTGGGGGAGATTGAGGGCAAAAGGAGAAGTAGGCAACAAATGGTTCGATAGCATCACCAACTCAATGGACGTGAATTCAGGCAAACTCTAGGAGATAATGGACAGAGGAGCTGTAGCCCATGCTGCAGCCCATGGGGTCACAAAGAGTCAGACATGACTTAGCAACTAAACAACATCAACAATAAAGGGTTTCTTATCAGTCACATAGTTCCTCACATGTGTTCTACATTTTCATGTGATCTAGAAGGCTTGGCAGGGCCTGGACATCATAAGAGATGGTTTTCTTCTTGGCTGAACCATTTAAGACGCTTTGACAACTTTGAATCAATCAGTTCATCTCTTAATGCCTTAGTTTTCTCACTTTTCAGATGAGACTATTAAGTGCTCAAACTGTGAATCTCTTTGGGCTCTGCTGTTTGATACATCTGTGGATTATTGAATGAGCTGTAGATCCCCAAACAAATGACCACTTCCTGCCTCTGAAGCTTTCTTTCTGATGCTATTTTATCTTGCGGAAAGGATTCCTCCAGTAACTCCATAAAACAAAGTCTAATGGCACAGAGTCAGACACTACTGAAGTGACTTAGCAGCCACAGCAGCAATGCTTGGATCATGGGTTGCATCTTCATTGACTTTTTCTTATGCTATTGTCTAGAAATAATCTCTCTTTCAATTCTTGGAGCATTCTATACATCTGTAATGGTATGTGTCTTATTCTGACCTATTGTAAAGTTGCTTTTTTTTCCTGTTTTATTCCTCGTTAAGACATATGGCTAGGGAGATCAAGGGCCATACCTTTTCATCATTTTGTTTCATGTAGCACTTGGCTCAATGCAATCTTTCCCAAAGTTGATACAGGATAAGTATTTATTGAACTTGTTGAAATAATAGGCATAGTGACTTGAGAGAGCTATTGAAGAAACAAAAGCCATAAGAGAAATGTTTGACCATTAAGTAAAAAAAAGAGAAAAAAATCAGATCCTATGACTTAGAAAATTCTACACTGAAATCAATATAGTCATTCAGCCAAAAAGGAACTATGCTAAATGCTAAATTCATTGCTTCTGCACTTAAATATCCTATTTAAAAGAATGCCCATTTCATTCTAGGCAGATTTATTAGGGGAAAGATATAAAGATTATAGCCATAAAGCATTTAAATGTGGGTCATTTTGTAGATGTCAGATCATCACCAGTTCCTGTACAAATGGATAGCTGAGAAAAATTGATCATGTCTCAACATTTGGAGATAGAGAGATGCATTTTTCATGAAGAAATAACAGAGACTAACATCTTAAAGGAGGAATTCGAATCTGCTTAACATTATGCATTATTGAACTCAAATAGTAAAGAGAATAAGAACACATTCAGCTAAGTCATTTTACCTCCTTGGTGAAAAAGCATTGCGTAAACCAAGGGAGTTATTATTATGGGACCACTGGTCTTAAATGAGTGTGTTTCCAGGTAAGAATTTGTTTAAATTATAAAATATTTGAAAAGCTTTTTTTTTTTTAATTTTCAGAAAGATCAATTTTCAGAATTCAATAAATGGATGGCAATTCTGAATTTAATGAAGTGTCTGTAGTGGTGCATGGTGTTTCTCAGCTGAAGCAAACTCATTATTGTTGTTAGTTGATGGGAGCTGGGTTAATTAAATGTTCCACTCCTGGTAGAATAACCAATCAACTGAAGAATCTGGGCTATTGCTATTCCCAAATGAAAGGAGTAAAAATGCCATAAAGAATCTAAGAGGGGAGGAGGGAGGATTAGTAACATGGATTTGGAAGCAGAATATCCTGTCTAGCCAGATACACCCCGAACATATGAACTGAAAGGAAAAAATTCAAATACAGAAGTCTGGAATAGTCTTGTAACAATTGAAGGCAGAAAGAATACTTTCCCCAGATTTTCTTCTGGTCAAATTTCAGTTACATTCAAAAATATATCATTTTTTAAAATGTTTTGCATCTGTGCCCTTGTTACAGATGGAACTGATATAATTAAATTGAGAAAGAAAAAGGATAGTAAAACTATAGAATCATAAAGTAAAGATTGTGGGTATCCGTGTATTGTCCAATCCTAGATCCACCCATGTCGCTGCTGCTGCTGCTAAGTCACTTCAGTCATGTCCGACTCTGTGTGACCCCATAGACAGCAGCCCACCAGGCTGCCCAGTCCCTGGGATTCTCCAGGCAAGAACACTGGAGTGTGTTGCCATTGCCTTCTCCAATGCAGGAAAGTGAAAAGTGAAAGTGAAGTTGCTCAGTCGTGTCCGATTCTTAGCGACCCCACGGACTGCAGCCCACCAGGCTCCTCTGTCCATGGGATTGTCCAGGCAAGAGTACTGGAGTGGGGTGCCATTGCCTTCTCCGACCCATGTTGCTATGGGTGGGTAATTCTAAAGTGGTCTCTGTTCCCGTGACACAAATAAGAAATCAATATTTCTAGGAACTTGGAAACTGGGAAAAGTTTTAGATGTTAGGACCCCTCAACAGAAGGATCAGAGCTGAAACAAAGCATTATTCTCTTTACATTATCAGATTTTGAATCTCAAAGTTACCTCTTTCATTTTTTGATTGATAAGTTATTAACTACTTATGATTAAGGACAAGAGAACTCTGTCAAAATGATGAAAGGCTTTTGTCAAAGAAATTTGACCAAGCTTTTGTGCAAAAGAACTTTTAAATCTAAGAAATTAAAACAGATTGCCTGAGAGTCATCCTTCTTTGATTGATTGCTAATCTCACTCGAAGCCTGCAAAACTCACTTTGACTTCTAGACCATGCTTTGTTTGTGATCAGTGAATATAAATGATAATAAAATTGTCCATCTATGTTTCAGAAAAAGCAGCTAGATTCTACACCCAGCCATGATACTCATTTTCTTTTCATGGCCAAGACATTCAAGTGAATGTTTACTTGCTGCCTTCATTTCCTATCTCCCATGCCATCTTTCATTTCCTACAAGCTGGCTTCCTCTTCTGCTCACTCCAGAGTCACTAAGGGCTTCCTCACTGGCCTCTGGACCTTTCCTCTTTTGGACGAGAAAACATCACAGAACATTTGATATTCTTAATTCCTCCATCTGAGGGCATTCTTGGTTCTCATGCAATATGATGTCCGTATTAACAATTAATTTTGAACTCTATCCATTCAGCTTCCTTTTTGCCTTTTTAACTAAATGGTCAGGACATAGTGGTCAGTCTTTTTTTTTTTCCCAGCACCTGAACAATTAGCACATTTTCTGGCACAGAGGACATTTTTGTCAATATGTGTTCCTTGAATGATCAAATGACTGGCTAAATTGAATGAATGTGTGTCCAGTCTCTACAATTGAATGATTCGTTTTTGAGTGGAAAGACTATGTGTGTGCTGTGTGCTAAGTTGCATCAGTTGTGTCTGAGTCTTTGCAACCCCATGTGCCATAGCCTGCCAGGCTCCTCTGTCCATTGGATTCTCCAAGCAAGAATACTCTAGTGGGTTGCCACTCCCTTCTGCAGGGGATCTTCCTGACCAAGGGATGAAACCTGGGTTTCCTGCACTGCAGGTAGATTCTTTACCGTCTGAACCACCAGGGAAGTGAAGTGCGTTTATTATCTAATTTCTAGAAGATGATAAGGAGTTTTAGAATGAATCTTCATTTCTATACTTTCGTTTGTTCTTAAAAACCCTTTTGTTTGACCAGCTTAAAAAGCCATCTTGGTATAATTCAAGGTAGATGGGAGGGGGATCACTTAATATATACAAATGGAAAAGAGACAGGAATCAGATATCATGGGGTCAGTTGTTCTTTCAGAGCAAGCCAAATTCTCCCAGTATCAGCTTTTTCATATTCATCTCAGAGGATCATTGTGTAAAATGAAAGAAAAAATGTGTTCTAGAAAAGACTTCGTAAAATATAAATAGCTGCAGAGGTCTAAGGGGTGATTGTTTGATTTTTAAGTATCTGGGGAAAATAAATATTTTATACAAAAAAAAATGCAGCAAGGTCAAAACGAATTAAACTTTTAGGCAGTCCACTCTGTTCCCACAACTCTCTTCAGTTCGGTTTGGGTAAAGGATCTGACATCTTAAGTGGATCCCACATCTGATGTAAAGGAGCACATAGCAGTCGGCAGAACGTTCCCTCTGGAGGCAAGTTGTTTCAGGGTTGCCAGATGATATCTAAGGCTGGAGGGTGGAGAGACATCACACCTGAGAGAGCACAGTTACCCTGACCCAAGAAAGAACAGTGCTGAGAACAAAGAGCTCTTCCTCATTGAAAAAAGGGCAGAGAAACATGGCAACATGATTGTGAAAGATGGTTTCTTCACAGAGGAAAAAAATTCAGTATAACTGGGTTGTGGATGTGTTTTTCAAATGTAATGAATATTTTTCTTTTCCTGGTTATGAATTTAAAATAAAAATCTTGCTTCCAAAAAAGTATAAGTATTAATATTAACCAGTGAATGAGTAGAAGCCAAAGACTCAAAGTGTTTAATACAAAAAAAAAATATTTAGTATATGGATGGAGGACTGTTCGCAGGGTGATATGTGAAGTGTTGTTTCTAAGCAGATTCAAAAAGAATCTCTTTTCCTTCCAAAGTGATTGGTCAACATGCAAATGATTTGAAGGTCAGCATTTGGAAAAAAAATCAGAAAAAAGGCAATAAGAAACACAAATTTTGTATAAAAACATGTGTGCAACCACAGATAGAGGAATAATGCCAACCCCAAAAAACAGATTAACTAGCATCAGTAGGCAGAGCATGAGGTGACCATCCCTATACTTCTCATAAATGAAAGGCTACAGACACAAAAATAGCTGTCGAAAGACTTCATTGTTGATTTTCTCGTTTTATATTAACTTGGCGTGGCTTCCCTAGTAAAGTCTTTATCCAGATGCTAATTAAGCAGAGGTTTGCTTTTCACATCAACTTTGAATATTCCCTCCACATAGCTAAATGAAACCTGCAGCATGAGGCTCCGCTAGTTAAAAGCAGTCCTGACCTACTTCCATGTGAAATCAATGGATGACTTAGACTCATGAGTAACTGACATTTAAGGAGGCCAGCTCATTGTCCGGGCTGGTGTAAAACGTATGTTTCCTTGGGCTTCAGCATTCTCTCCTTTTTTATTCATTTTAAAAGTCCTTCTAAGAATAGAGAGGACCGTGGAAGCTATTGAGTCAGAGAAGTGGAGCCAGACCTGCATTTTGTGCCCCTGGGAGATTTTGAGCTCCTGTGTCAGATATGTCTATAGTGGCTTCAAATTAGCAGAAACCCCTAGATCTGGGACTGAGGAAGGGAAAGAAAGGTCTAAAAGGCCCCCACTTGCACTCAAATATAATCCACAGAAAAGCAAAATCGAATCCACCAGAATAAGGTCTTCAGACACCTATGTTTCAATTTTGAAAGTAAGAATCCAGGGTATATGACAAACCTTTTTGAAGACTAGTATGTTAAAGATCTGAATTGTAGGGCATGAAATAGGAACAGGAATCAAAACCAGCTAGGCAGAGGATCAATAGTCCCTTGGGGTATGGAAGAGCACAGTGGGTCTCCATCTGGAGAGGGACTTCTATGAAAGATCAGATAAGTTCCTGCCAAGTGTCAACATGAAACCATAGAAGAGGTCACTGATGGAAGTGGAGGGTTGGCTGGCTTCACATAGATTCCAGAGTTCTAAGCTAGAAAACTAAGCTAAAGTGCAGTGAGCTAGTAAAATTAATGGTAGTAGTGTTCAGTGTACAATATCTTTTACTTCCTTGGTTAAATTTATTCCTAAGTATTTCATTCTTTTCAGTGCTATTAATACATAGTGTTTTAACCATGTATACACATTCACTCAGTCTTTCATTCATTCAGTTAATGCTTATGAAATAGCTACTCTGTGCAGGCACTATTCCAGGTGCTGGCATGTCTATTTTGAAGTGTCAAACAATGCCTGCGTGCTCATCGCTTCAGTCATGTCCGACTCTTTGTGACCTTATGAACTGTAGCCCACCAAGCTCCTCAACCCATGGGATTCTCCAGGCAAGAATACTGGAGTGGGTTGCTGTGCCCTTCCCCAAATGTTGAACAATAAAACCTAATAATTCAAGTGAAGATGAGGGACCCCTTTATTAAGGGAGAGGGTTCTTTTTGAGCGGAGCTTCGGCAATCAAAAACACATTTTGGGGACTTCCCTGGTGGTTCAGTGGTTAAAACTTCCCACTTTCAATGCAGGGAGGCTGGGTTCAATCGCTGGTTGGAGAACTAGATCCCACATGCTGCAACCAAGACCCTGCACAGTCAAATAAATAAACACATATTGTTACAAAGACATAAATAGTAGAACTAAGCATTCAGAACTGAACATTTTAGAAAAAGGCTCTCTCTTTCTCCCTTGCCCCTGCATTGTGCATGCTGACCCTCCTGGCTTATGTCACAACAGTTCTTTAGGTTCTGAAGGTCATAAAGCCCTGGGCACTCTGGATGCACTCCAATGGACTGGCTCTGGTGACCCTCAGGAGATAAGTGGGTTTTATTTGAGGCATAATCATGGCCTCATCTAAAGAATCTAATTTTGCAAATATTGCTCTCTCATCCTCCTCCTAATTTTTTTCCCTTTTCCCTTTTTTTTTTTTTGGTTTTTTTTTTACCTATGAGTCTAACCCAGAACAATGGATATTTGAATTCCCTGAGGCCTTATTAATCATTCAGATTGGTTTTGGCTCAAAAATTCTGCTACTAAATAACTTAGATAACTAGTATCACAGTAATGAAGAGTATTGGTAACATCAGAAATAAGGAATGACATCCAGGTTTAAGGATTTTTAAATTTAATTCACAAAAAATGAGAAAGGTACCTCTATTCCTGAGGTACTTTGTGATTAAGGAGTTCATACATGACTCGTATGTATGTTTATGTGAAAGTGTGTGAATATGTTGACCAGAGTTGAGAAAAGGGGACAGGTGACTGACTTAAGCATTGATGGCAGAGGTACCCAAATCAAAGATGTCTATCTTGAATAAACGTATTGCTGGCCACAGGACTGAAGAGCCAGACACTCCCACTGCCTCCAAGTTCCTTTGTTTTAGAGATCTTGGTTGATTTCATAATTGACTTGTTTAGACCCACTTGTTTTCTCTCTCCCTGGGCTTCAAATTATTGCAGCTGCTATGTTTTAAATTCACCAATAAAGAGTGAGCCCATAAAACCCTAGGCTCCACTCTCAACCCTAAACTGGTGATTTTTCTTTCTTGTGCATGTAGTACCATAGGGCTTTCCAGGTGGCTCAGTGGGTAAAGAACCCACCTGCCAAAGAAGGAGACATAAAAGATGAGGATTCGATTTTAGGTCAGAAGATCCCCTGGAGGAGGGCACGACAACCCACTCCAGTATTCTTACCTGGAGAATTCCATGGACAGAGGAGCCTGGTGGGCTATAGTCCATAGGATAGAGTCAGACACAACCATAGCAACTTAGCCCCGACACGCTGCCATGCATTTTTGGGGACCTGTGAGCAACAAAATTTTTTTTTCTTCAAGGTTTCATGGTGATTTTTTGCTGAAGGTGTCTTGCAATCATAGAGCCACAAGGGCTGGTCCTATGAGGGACTGGCTACTATAGCTTAGTACAAAAGTAACTGCAGTTTCAGATTGTGAATTATAAACCATTATAACTAGGCTCAAACACATCTTTACTGATCAAAGTAGGAACCATTGCAATCAACACATTTTTGCCAATGAGAAATAAGTTTATTTACTACAGCATAAAAATCCATGCTTTGGGATTCAGCAAAGTCTTAGAAAGCATTTTCTGCTTCCTGCTGTGGACGCAGTTTTGCCTGCAAAAAGTCGTGATGCTCAAAGAAGTGCTAAGTCAGCTGGTGAGAGGTCAGGTGAATATGGCAGATGAAGCAAAACTTTGTGGCCCAATTCGTTCAACTTCTGAAGTGTTGGTTGTGCTATGTGCGGTCAGGTGTCGTCCTGGAGAAGAATTGGGCCCATCCTGTTGACCAGTGCCAGCTGCCAGCATTGCAGTTTTCAGTGACTCTCATTGATTTGCTGAGCATACTTCTCAGGTGTTAATGTTTCACTGGGATTCAGAAAGCTGTAGTGCATCAGACCAGCAGAAGATCACCAAACAGTGGTCATAGTCATTTTTTTTTTTGTTAATTTGGCTTTGGGAAGGGCTTTGGAGCATCTTCTTGGTCCAGCCACTGAGCCATTTGTCATATACAGTCCACTTTCCGTTGCAAGTCACAATCCAGCTGAGAAATGGTTTGTCGTTGCATAGAATAAGAGAAGATGATGCTTCAAAACAACACTTTTTTTGATTTGCAGTCAGCTCATGAGGCACCCATTTATCGATCTTTTTCACCTTTCCAACTTGCTTCAAATGCCAAATGACCACAGAACAGTCAACATTGAGCTCTTTAGCAACTTTTCATGTAGCTGTAAGAGGATCAGCGTCAATCATTGCTGATAGATTGAGCAATCAATCAATTACCAATTGACCAATTGACCAATTCTCAATTAGTCATTGTCAGCTTCCAATGGCTGGCCAATATGCTCCTCATCTTCAAGACTCTTGTCTCCTAGGCAGAACTTCTTGAACCACCACTGCACTGTGTGTTCATTAGTAGTTCCTGGGCCAAATGTGTTGTTGATGTTGCAAACTGTCTGCTGCTTTAAGACCCATTTTGAACCTGAAAAAGAAAACCACTTGAATTTGCTTTTTGTCTAATATCATTTCTACAGTCTAAAATAAATATAAAATAAACAACAAGTAATATGTCATTAGCAAAAAAAAAAAAAAAAGCAAGAAATGTGCTTAAAATGATATAAAATAACCACATTTATTTAAGCACGTCTTCCAGTATCAAACTGCAAGGTACAACAATGCAAAACCACAATTATTTTTGCACCAACGGTTAGATTGGCTGAAACTGGAACAAAATAGAAAGGGAGTTAGGGAAGGAAGGAAGGAAAGAAGGAAGCAATGGAGGGAGGGAGGGAGGGAGAAAGGAAGAGAGGGAAAGAGAAACTGAGAGATGCAATGAGGTTGCCTCAGGAAAATTCCAGAGAAGAATTTTTATATTTTACTTTTCTTGGCTTCAAAAAGAACAATTGGAGAATAAAATCATTGATTTTCTACTCTTGTTGTTAGACCATGAATCACACAGTAGGTGCTCAATAAAAAATTTGCTGGGTCTTGGAAAGAATCTTATTTAATTACATATAACAGACAAACTAAAGTACAAAGAGGCTCAATTCAGTTCAGTTCAGTCACTCAGTCATGTCCAACTCTTTGCGACCCCATGGACTGCAGCACACCAAGCCTCCCTGTCCATCACCAACTTCCAGAGCTTGCTCAAACTCATGTCCATTGAGTCAGTGATGCCATCCAACCATCTTATCCTCTGTCGTCCCCTTCTCCTCCTGCCCTCAATCTTTCCCAGCATCAGGGTCTTTTCCAATGAGTCAGTTCTTCGCATCAGGTGGCCAAAGTATTGGAGCTTCAGCTTCAGCTTCACCATCCAATTAATATTCAGGACTGATTTCCTTTAGGATTGACTGGTTTGATCTCCTTGCAGTCCAAGGGACTCTCAAGAGTCTTCTCCAACACCACAGTTCAAAAGCATTAATTACTTGAGCAAGGATTTAATGTTATGTAGAAAAATAATCTGACAAGAATTTCAGCTTTTTTCTGTGTCCTCTGAATATTAAGAAAGCAACATTTACATATATTTCTACTAGTTTACTTCTAGCATTACTTCATCTTCTTGACTAACTACATTAAAAATAACATGTTATGGGGGAAAATCAAACCTAGATAACTTATAATATCCCCAAACAAGTTTTTTTTTCTCTTTTCAAATTTATATGTATATTTCCCCCAAGAATACGATGCAAGATTATTCAACAATGTTTCCCAAACACAATTTCTCTCTATGTGTTATCTAAAGACTCTGTGATTTAAAATCAAGAATGTACAATATACACTCATTTCTGTATCCATCTTATATTATCCTTAAAAATATTGCTATTCCTACCATGCTCTTCTTATGAAACCTTAAGAGCTAACTCCTTTAATCCCCCAAATATGGCTATTAGTAGCTGTGGTTTCAACAATACTCTTTTGCATTTATTTTGATAGAAATTAATTATTACATTTTTTGATGAAGAGATTATTCTTCATACCATCTAATGTTTGCTTCAGAAATATTTATGAATGTATTTTCAGAATTATACCTTTTAGGAAGAATAGAAATGATATTTTTCTCTTCCCATGCATTAATATTTTTAGTGCCTGAATGCCTCTGTTACTTTAAAAGAAGACTGAAGCATTTTTCCATCTGCCTGTTAAAATGATATGAGTCTTAATTAAAGTCATTTGCACCTGTGCATATATCCAGCTACCCACACATCTCCCACCTACTAGTGAAAAAGCTTGTATCTCCTTCAAAAATAAAAAAGGGAACTATGATCTTTAAAAAAATCATAGAAGACAGACAACACTGAGAAGTAAGTTATGATGGTTTTGGATATCTTCTATTGATGACTTTTTCATCTTTTAATATTGTTCGGTGGGTGATATAAAACAGTTGGTATTCCTTAAATTGCTGGTTTCTGTGTCATTTATAAGGCAGCCTAGCTGAAAAAGTCAAGTAAAGAAAGAAAAATTCATCAACAAATTCTCACCCACTCGCTGGTTGCTTGTATGTGTTGTTAGCTTTGGCAATTCAATCTTTCCTTATTTATGAAGATAGGAAATAATCATAACTGAAAGGGAGAAAGAGAGAAAGAAAAGGAAAGAAAGGACAGAAGAAAGATATTTTAAAAAAAACAATAGGAATCATCTAAAAACTTGATGTTATCAAGTATTTTTCTCCACCTACAAATTTTTTCCAAAGAATTCTAATAAATATAAAACAGATGTGTCTTTTTTCCAGCTCTTTTTCATTTATCTTGGGTAAAGAAGGATAATGAAAATGCTTTCAGTCAAAATAGGTGAAACTGGGAAAATAAAGGACCAAACTAGTCTACAAAAGAATGCTCCTGTTGCCATTTAGATGTCTGACTCTTTGCAACCCCATGGACTGTAGCCTGCCAGGTTCCTTTGTCCATGGGATGATCCAGGGAAGAACACTGGAGTTGGTTGCCATTTCCTTCTCCGGGGGATCTTTCCTACCCAGGGACAAACCTGTGTCTCCTGTATCAGCAGGCCAATTCCTTACCACTGAGTCACCTGGGCAGCTCACAAAAAGAATAATGGAAAGTACATTAAATGTTGCTTTAAAAACAAACAAACATTCAGTTAAGTATAGAATAGTGATTTTGAACCCCAGCTTTACTTTCAAAACTCTTGGGGAGCTTTTAAAAATGCTTACATTCTTAGCCCCACACTCAGTGATGATTTAATTGTGGCCCAGGCATGGATACTTTCTGAAGTCTCTCCAAGAGTGTCCAACAGGCAGTCAGGATTGAAACCTGCAGCATAGAGTGTATTCTGTATTTATCAATAGACTCCTAAACCTGACTTCAGATGCCTCATTTAAAGATAAGCAAATAGGCTCAGAGGGGAAAGTGATCTGTTCAAGGCCTCACAGTTAATTAGAGACTTAGTTTGAACTGGTACCCAGGGTCTCATAATCCCAAAGATGACTCAGTTTATACTGTAAAATGCTGTGGCTGAGACTTCCCAGATCATGACATTAAGAGCTATGAACCCTCTGTACTTGGTTTCCAAATTGCTGGTATGAATCCAGGCACTGCATTATTAGTACAGAGTTTATATCTTCCAACAACATTCAGGCCATTTCTCTAAAAATGTGATAATAACCCATGTAACAGGAACTTCCCAAATGTCTAATAGTAATTTCCTGTGCACATTAACTCAGTCTTGAGGACACATAAAAATGTTCTATATTACAAAAGTCCTCCCAATCTTCCTATGTCTGGTAACAGAGTATGGCTTGGATCTTTCTAGACATTCATTTTTTCTATTATTCAAAGGGTTATTCTGACCTAACCACTTAAAAAATAGAAACAAAAATGGTAGATGCATGAATAGAATTCCACATTTTTCTTTCTTGTACCAGAAAAAGTTGATGTGGATTCCTTGCATCCAGTAGTTAACTGGTCTACTTTCTCCCAGTGGCCTTAAAGAGCAGCGGTTCTGCTCATTAAGCCATATGCTCTTGAATATCTCATAAAGGGCAATTCAAATTATAGCCATGGTTTCTTTATCCTACTCTCCCCATTGTTACTTCTGATTGGACTTGGCATCATTTCTTCCACATTTTGGCTGTATGATTCTTCATGCTGTCAGTAGCACCTAAGGATATTTTGTATGTAAGAGTTCCCCTCTTTTGTTGTATACTAAGGTATCATTAATTAATTTGAAAAATCTCTTTAAAACAAGCCCAGATCATATTTTAAGAATATTATTCTTCAATAGTGGGTCATTATCATCAAATAGCATTTTTGTAATGTATTTCAGTGCACTTGAACCCTATTTCACTTTAAACTGAGGAACCAAGTGCATGATTTTGGACTCTTTTTTTCCATCGAATTTCAGATTCAGAAGGCATCTTAGAAATGCTGTGGTCTAAATCCTTTATTTGAGACATGAGTTCATAGGAGCAGGGAAAGTAAAATAGCATCCCTAGTGTCACCTTGATGATGGCAGAACCATTGCCTAGGTCAAGTTTCCCAAACAGTTAAATCCACAAATCTCTGTGCTATGCCAGCCTCTATTCAGCATGACTGTGACTAGGACAGTAGGAGGAGAAAAATGTAAAGCTAACATATGTTCGTGTCCCTGTGGCCTCCTTTCTTCAAAAAGATTCTTTTTTAGATTGTTAGCTTTATGGTAATTTGCTGCCTTGTGTCCTACTTAAGCTGACACTCGTGTCAAGTCTTCTATAACTGCATATGATTTTGGAATTTGTCAAAGGATATAGATAGCTTAAAACATCCTAAGCCAAAGTCTGTGACTGATCCAGGTTTAAAGATTTTATAACCCTAGAACTCTGTATTTTAGAATTGTCAAATATTTTAGTATTCCCTTTGTCCTCTAAGAGGTTTTATTGGTAGCTTCTCTATCCAATATGTGAAGAACTGGATGTAGAGGGAACTCAGCTGAGCTGCAGTCCTGTCCGATTTTAAAAGGGAAAGAAGAACGGAAAGACCTCCATTGACATTATGGGTGCTATAGAGAGCTGTGGGCATAAATATTTAATGTAGTAAATTATAGAGAGACATTTGCATTTTATGCACTATTCTGAAGTAAAAAGGATTGTTGAACAATAAGGACACTTTCTGTAATTA
The DNA here is from genome assembly GCF_003369695.1 of Bos indicus x Bos taurus. Taxonomy (NCBI): domain Eukaryota; kingdom Metazoa; phylum Chordata; class Mammalia; order Artiodactyla; family Bovidae; genus Bos; species Bos indicus x Bos taurus. The sequence continues at coordinate 113,646,515 of NC_040077.1, forward strand.
TGTTTCATTTTTAATATGCAGAGAATTGACTCTGGGTTCAGAGTAGTTATTTAATGAAATCTCAAAGTAACCTTGTCTGGTATTTCTCTCTTTATATCTTGACATCAGATTAAGAGCAGACAATGAGGTTGATTTTTTTTAAAATGATTATCTTGTCATTGAACAGATGATATATTTTGAATTAAAAAATGATCTTCATCAGGTAGATAGTCTCAAATTCATCTGCATTGGATGCAAACTCTAAAAATTGTCTATAAAAAATAGGCAACAAAATAGTTTATGTTTCTGCATCTTTGTATCTATGTCTGTACAATTCAGTGAAAATGATGTTTAATAAGTTGGTGACATCAGAATGCTAAGATAGTGATCTCTGGAGTGCTGGGGATTTCCCGTACCCAGAGATAAGATGGTGCTGATTATAAGCCACTGACCTTCGAGAACTCCTTACACATTTTTTCCTGGTTCTTGCACACTTCTCCTGGAGAATCTCCCTTTAATACTGATGGCATCACCATTACTCTTCTCCTCAAAAATAAATGCAAACTCTGAAGGCTGTCACTCAAAACCCTTACTTCTTCTTTTCTATGTAAATTCAGGCCCCATTCTTTCCTAATATAAGGCCTCTCTAGACAGATTAAACTTATTGTAGAACCCAAAACGTTGTTCCTGTCTACCCTTTGTTGAAAGTATTTGCTTGTGCTATTTTGTCAGACTGAAAGTTTGTTGTTAGACAGGATCAGTTTTGGGGAGGATAGCCCCAAGGTAAAAGCCTGGAAGCCAGCTTGGGGCTATTAACACAAAAAGTTCAGGGGTTCAAGGTGTTTGAGGAAAGTTCTAGCAGGAGAAAATGGAGGTTCTGGATGGACACAGGCTTTTGGCCTCCTGGACTCCTTGCCCTGTGGTGAGAGTGCAACAGGAGGAGAATCAGAATGAGATCCTCCAAGGAGTAGTGCCCAGGACAGGGGCCCTGGTTGCCCAGGGCTAAGGGTGACATTGTCTTTACTTAAATCTGCTCCAAATAAAAGACATAGAACGCAATGATATTAAAATGTTAATAACATGATGGTATTTGACATTTAGAAATGTCCTTAAAAGTGAATTTATATTGCATAGTGCATGCATGCTCAGTTGCTCAGTCATGTACAACTCTTTGCAACCCTATGTACTATCGTCCACCAGGCTCTTCTGTCCATGGGATATCCCAAGCAAGAATACTGGAGTGGGTTGCCATTTCCTCCTCCAAGGGATCTTTCCAACCTTGGGATCAAACTCACGTCTTCTGCATTGGCAGACAGATTTTTTTTTTTTTTTTTTAACCACTGAGCTCCCTGGGAAGCCTATTATTATACTGACCAGGGCTTTATGGTTGAGTGATAAATATGGGCTTCTACTGATCATATTCACAGCCCACACTTCCTCTGTGGCAGATAAGAAAGATACTGATTGCCTTCATGAATAATTCTCATTGAACAAAGCAGGCCACAGCATTGGCTGAAGAGAAAAGCCTAAAACAGTCATTTCTGAGGGCTGGCCTATGCACATCATTTCTCTTCTCTGGCCCAGAGTAAGTGAACAGCATGATACTCACATTTTAAAAATAAAGATTTCAGAAAGAGAATGTGCCACACTGGGAGTCAAGACACTATTCAGAGTCAGACAGATTGGGAATCACATCTCAGCTTTATTATTTACCAGTGTGTACTGGTTTCTTCATCAGTAAAATGAGAATTATGTAATCACAGAGCAGTTACTCAACAAACATCTGTTTTCTTCCACTCATTTTTTCAAATCTCTCCCTACCCTAAGAAAAATCCAGAGAGTGATGGAACTAGATCAAGATTTCATGTATAGTCTATATGTTAGTCTTCAGAAGCTTATTTCTCAGAGTTCTAGAGGCTAGAAGTCCAAGCTAAAAGTATCAAGAGGTTTGGTTTCTCCTGAAGCCTCTCTCCTAGGCTTGCAGATGGCCGCCTTCTGACTGTGTCCTCTCGTGGCTTTTTCCCTATAGGTATGCTAAGAGTCAGACACAACTGAGTGACTTCCCTTTCACTTTTCACTTTCATGCATTGGAGAAGGAAATGGAAACCCACTCCAGTGTTCTTGCCTGGAGAATCCCAGGGATGGGGGAGCCTGGTGGGCTGCCTTCTATGGGGTCACACAGAGTCGGACACGACTGAAGCAACTTAGCAGCAGCAGCATGCATCCTTGGTATCTCTTCCTCTTCTTACGAAGAAGATCCCAGTCATATTGGATTGGGATCTCACCCTTATGACCTCATTACCTTAATTACCTATTTAAAGACCGAATCTCCAAAGATAGTCACATTCAGTGTTAAGCTTCAACAAATGAATTGAGGTCAGGAGAGGGCATTGGAGAAGACCCTGATGCTGGGAAAGATTGAAGGTAGGAGGAAAAGGGGATGACAGAGGATGAGATGGTTGGATGGCATCACCAACTCAATGGACATGGTCTGAACAAACTCTAGGAGTTGATGAGGGACAGGGAGGGCTGGCATGCTACAGTCCATGGGGTTGCAAAGAGTCAGACAAGACTTAGCAACTGAAAAACAACAGCAGGGGAGGGCACAGTCCGGGTTCATACGTGTGGGAGTAGAAAAGAGATGGAAAAAAGTAAATAACTGGAAATTTCAATTACATACCAGAGTTTAAGTTTTTCTCTAAAAATGTGTTATAGGATGAGATTGAATCTGAATTTCTGCTTCATCTTTACCAACAGCAGACTGTCTGGGGACCACCCATGAATTTTCTAGAGTGCCTTCTGTGAGGCTAAAGAAGCCATGAGATTTTTTTCTGGAATAGGAGAAAACAAGCAAGCAAGCAAACAAATGCTCTAAAAAATAAATTCAAGAAACTCTGCAGATTATACCAGCCTCCTAGACAGGGACAGTGTACAAAATTTTGTTAAAAGACTTGAAGAAATCTTAAGAGAGCAAAGCTATTTAACATTGTTTAACCCAGCATTTTCCCAACTTATCTAACTGTTGAAACATTTTGTTATTAATACCTATAGTCTATTAAGAGTTGTAGGTGTTTATGGCATGCAGAATTTGTGTTTCACCTGTGTGAACACATTTTTTCTCAGAGTTTGAGGTTTCAGCAACTTGGTTGGTGTTGGGATGCAGAGAGAGGAGGAGCTGAACTAGAAGCAAATTTTTAGAATATGTTGTAGACGGAAATGAAATCTAGGCTGGAGTAACATTATATCACTCCAGTAGGAAAAAATCTGGCAAGAGCCACTCAAAACCCTAATTTCCATGAAATTCCCCTCTTCAGATTTTTTTAAATCAAGGACAAAGAATTAATTAGAAGACTAGGCATCAGTCCCTCTTCTAAGCTGCAACTAGCATAATATTTATGTCTTTATATATATATATATATATATACACACACACACACACACACACACACACACATATATATATATATATATATACAGTCTATCCCTATTAAAAAAAATGTTCAATTGTTTTCCTTTGCTCTCAGAATTTGCAATGAAGCTCTTTCCCCCAGGAGATCTTACATATCTGAACCAAGTTTCTCTCTCCACCTCACTTAGTATTGGGTTGGTCAAAGACTTTGTTCAAGTTTCCCATACTATCTATGGAAAAACCTAAGCAAACCTTTTGGCCAACCCAATAGCTCTCACATCTTCTCCTCTCTGCTCTAGCTATGCAGACCTTCCTTCCCTCTTTCAACTTGCATGCATACTGGACAGTAAGTTTACCCTGGGCTACAAAATTCATCTAGCCCATCCTTATCCGTCCTTTACCACTTGTTGAATCACTATTGAATCAAGATTTCTTGATCACTTTACTAATAAAATGTAGTGTCAGGCCCTTTCGTTAGACCCCACCATCTCTCCTTGTTCATACCAGACCTCAAATACCACCTGTATTAGTTCACGTAATTTCTTTCTCTCTCTCTCTCTCTTAGAGTAGGAGCCCCATATGGGTAGAAGTCGTGGTGTTGTAGTTTGCTGTCCTTTTCTCTCACTGTCACAGTGCCTGGCATGAAAATGTCCATACAGACCGAGCAAGACATGTACATTTAATCACTGATTGAACAAAATAAGGAAAAATATGTACTTTACTTGCCACTTTTTTCAAAGCAATCCAAAAAATATTTCAGAGTGAAATGGTCAGACCAGTCTTAGAAAATCGCACTTAATTAGACATTCTGACTTGTTTCAGTGTAACTGATAAATATCTCTTAATAGCTATGGTTTACTAATACAATCTACGTTCCATCTGAAAACTACTGTTAATTTCTTTATTACTTGAATGTTGATATCAGAAGCTGAGTTGTTTGTGCATGCTTCCTGTCTGACTCCTTGCCACCCTATATGGACTGTAGCCTGCCAGATTCCTCTGTTCATGATATTTTCCAGGCAAGAATACTGGGATGGGTTGCCATGCTCTCCTCCAGGGGATCTTTCCAACCCAGGGATCGAATCTAAATCTCTTGTGTCTCCTACGCAGGTGGATTCTTTACTACTGGTGCCACCTGGGAAGCCCCGAGTTGTTTGTAATCTATACTATTTAGATTGACAACTGATTTCTCCCAAATATCTTCAGTGGATTTTCTACTTATACAATCTCCAAATTTCTGAAAATAAAATTATTGATTCTTTTTAAATAAGGTAAATAATCCTCCTTATAGGAATCCAAGCAAAAGAAAACTAAACAAAGCTACACTGGTGGGCTGTTTGTTCAGAGAAACCTGAGTTCAAATCCATAGTATTTAAAGCATTTACTGTGTACTCAGTAAAGATGTAATTATCAGTTTTCTAAAGTGGTTTTATTATAACTAGAGCTCAGAGAGAAGCATTGCTTGCTGAATTCCTATACCACATTTGGCAATTTAACTCACCATTTTGCCCTTCTTTTTTCTATCAGTATGCCAATAAAAATATTGCCCTCATTAGAAACTCAAAGACCTTTTGTTTATTTATTTTTGACCACATCATGTGGCTTGTGGGGTGATCTTATTTCCACAACCAGAGACTCATCTGGGGCCTCAGCATTGAAAGCACTGAGTCCTAACTACTGTGCCCTGGAGGAATCCCCAAGAACTTTATACTTAGAATATAGTTTACAGGAGACAAAATGAGAAATAGTCCATTGAAATCTGTATTAGAGTAATCCACCTGCTATAGCAAGCAACTCCACAACCTCAGTGGCTTAGTAGAGTAGGACTTATATCTTTTTCACAGCACGGACCACAACATATGTCACAGACACATGATAATGAATCAATGGGTTCAATGGGAAATGGGCTATTTTCCCCCTAGTTATTGGGAATTTTCCTTCTGGTGGTTCTTCCAGAGCTCAGGACCTCAAAAAAAAAAAAAAAAAAAAATCCTAATCAGCAGGAGAGGGATACAAGAGAATGCGGATTCTGTGGGGAGTTTTAGGACTAGCCCTGGAGCTGGCATACGTCACTTCCACCCACATTCTAGTGACCAAATCTCAGTTGTATGGCTCTCCTTGACTGCAAGGAATTCTGGGAAGTGTGATGTTTTCTAGGTGCTCAGAAAGAACAGTTTGGTCAGCATCTAGCTAGTCTGTGCCCACAGGTCCATTTGGCTTTTGCACTACAAGAATAGACAAAAGCATGAAAGTGGAAGTGAAGTCGCTCAGTCGTGTCCAACTCTTTGCGACCCCTTGGACTGTAGCCTACCAGGCTTCTCAGTCCATAGGATTTTCCAGGCAAGAGTACTGGAGTGGGTTGCCATTGCCTTCTCCAGGGGATCTTCCCGGCCCAGGGATCGAACCCGGGTCTCCCACATTGTAGGCAGACACTTTACCCTCTGAGCCACCAGGGAAGCCCTAAACATAGATTACCTTATTTGAGGGGCTTCTCTGGTGGCTCAGTAGTAAGGACTCTGCCTGCCAATGCAGGAGTCACGGGTTCAGTCCCTGGTCTGAGAAGATCCCACATGCCACGGAGCAACCAAACCCTGTTCCACAACTACTGAGTCTGTGTCCTAGAGCCCAGGAGCTGCAACAAGAGAAGCCACCACAATGAGAAGTCCATGCACCACTCCTAAAGAGTACCCCCCACTTATCACAACTAGAGAAAAGCCTGAGCAGCCTTGAAGACCCAGCAGAGCCATAAATAAATAAGCAAATCTTAGGTTACATACCTTGAGAAAATTGTCTCTCATTGGCCTGCAATGCTAGAATTTTTTAAAGAAAGCGTTACGAAAATCTGTCAACATTTGCATTATGCCTGATAACTTTAGTGAAGGTTTTTTAGGTAGAGAAAATCTCTTAATGAAAAGAGAGTAATTAAATCATGTGGCCATTTATTTGAAAGTTTTTTAAGACCAAACACAGCCTTTAAAATTCTATTTATTTATGAATAAGTATCATTCTTTGCAACCATAAAAAAATAACTTTTGAATATAAGTCAGTATGTGAGTTTCTGTGTCTTAGGGTGATAGTTACCTGCTGGGCGGTGGTCAGGAAACCTGTCGCTTTATCAGGTCTTTACTAATTGGCATTTGTGTGACCTTGAGTAAGCTATGTAAAAGCTCTGAGCTGTCTTTAAATGTGTAAAATAATTAGGATTCTTTGCATAGTCTCTCTTAGTTCAGTACGTGTCATCTGTTTTATTACTTTACTAAATGGTGTGTGTGTGTGTATGTGCTCAGTCCTGCCTGACTCTGTGACTCCAGGGACTGTAGCCTGCCAGGCTCCTCTGTCCATGGAATCTCCTAGGCAAGAACCCTAGAGTGAGTTGCCATTTCCTCCTCCAGGGGATCTTCCCAACCAAGGATTAAACCCTTGTCTCTTGCACTCCTGCGTTGGCAGGCAGATTGTTTACTACTGGCGCCACCTGGGAAGCCTACCTGCCTCATCTATTTTATTAAAACTAAGCTTTTACTTTACCACTCTTCTTAACACAAATGTAAGTTTTGTTTCTGATTTTATTTAAAACCATGGAATCTCTAGCTGCTTGAGCTATTATCATTCTTTCTCTCTATATATATTTGAAGAGAAGGCATCCCTTAAATGTTAGAATTGACATAACTGACCCCAAATGACAGAGTTCACACGAGAGAGAAGCAATCATAAAAAATTTAAAACTCACCTCTGCTCCTCAGTGCCCTTTCATTGTGCAGACAGAGGAGGCTTTGCCCTGTTTTCCTTGGAGACTTGGGAGGTGGAATCATAGAAAGGCAAGGGAAGAATCCCAGAGACCACCTGGACTCTTAGGTAAACCATGTTAAGCTGTCTGGCTCTGATCAGTTCCAGACACCACAGTTTTAAAAGACGCAATGACATGCAATTACTGTCCAGGACAGAGAGAATGGGAGAGCGAGAGTTCTGAATTTGCATTCTGAGTATGATGTGACTAAGGGGAGACAGACGCCCTGCTCTAGATGCTAAAGGATGTTTACTTAAGAACAGAACTAGACTAGCTCTCTGAGTTGTTGCAGAAACAGGATGACCAACAACCAACCAATGATGGTGCTTGGAGAGAGACCGACCTGAGCTCCGTACAGGAGCTTTCTAGTACTTAACTATGTTTTCTGTTGAGTCAAGCTTTCCCATGAGATGGGAACACTACCATCCTGGGATACCTCCCCACTAGGTAAGATGGCCATGAGCAATTCCATACACTACACCCTCCTTTTTATGAGTTGTTGTGTTTAGGATTTCTGAGATCTCTTTCAGCTCTCCAATTTGATGCCTGAATCTAACACACATCTGATAATGCATTTGAGTGTAGTGCTTCCTTTAGGGTCCAAATGTGTTGTCTTTTCTGCCTAATTAAGTTGCCTTTATCAACCTTTCCATGGTTCAGCAGTGGGAATAGAATGGAAAGACTTCAATTTTGAGGATTATACTAATATAAGGGGATAATTCTAAAGCGTCCTTTATGCCCATAGCAAACTTGAATTCTCATCAGAAACATGAGCTTTGGTCTCTATATTTCCAGGGTATTTTGAATCTGAGAGATCTCTGTGTGAAAGTGTGAAATTTTGAATACAATAACAGTCACAAACCGCAAATTTAAAAGTCTCTTGTCTAAGTCATCTGAATCATGTAGATGTTTCATGGAAGCAGTTAAGTGATAAGGTAAATTAATCTTTTTAAATATTGCAAAAAATCAAAATAATCTTATGTCTCCCCAAGAAAACAGTGTTTACTGGTCATATTTACAAATAAATATTTATTTACTCAGACAGATTACTTATTTTCTGGTCTACCATTAGCAAGTCAATAAAAAAACATGTATGCATTAACAAAAAACAATAATTTTGGCTATAGGAATTAACTTTTGTTTGTCAGTGAGGGTTATTGGTTCCTGCCATGGTCCGTGTGCTGGCTGAGTTTGGAAAGGTTGGTGGAGAGGCTGAGTCATGGTCTAAGATAGGGTTACATCTGGGACTTACACTCTAATAAGCTCACTGTCCTGAGTGAAGAAACAGGGATGCATTCATTCATCCCCTTGATTTTCATTGATGTCTATTCGATATTAAGTACCAACATGCAAGATGTAGTCTTTAGTCTTAAGAAATTTATGGTCTGGTGGGAAAATCATATGTGTAAATTAGTAATTACATGACCTTTCCAACCTAAAAAAACAACTTTGGAGAGATGACAAAACTGTCCATTTTAAACCATTGTGGTTCCCCAGACAGCTATAGGTAACGGTCCATCAGAACAAATTGTTTTCTTTGTCTCTAGAGCTTGAAAGGGGTTTTTAGGTGGTGGAAATCTGTAAGAATCTTTAGTGCTATGTCACTGTTGAGAGATTGAATGTTGATGAGAAAGAGTGAACAAGGATTCAGGGAAAACTCAGTGTCCGGTGAGCAGCAGATCTGGGGGAAGGCCTTGACACCCATCCAGGGAGCCATGTGGCTGCAAGTGGCCCAGGGCAGAAAAGAGAGAGAAATGAATTAGAAGCTGGAGAGACAAAGATATGCTCAGAGACAACATAAAGTAAAAGTGAAAGTGAAGTCACTCAGTCATGTCCAACTCTTTGTGACCCTATGAACTGTAGCCTATCAGGCTCCTCCATCCATGGAATTTTCCAGTCAAAAGTACTGGAGTGGGTTGCCATTAGACAACGTAAGCAGCAGAGAAATGGAAAAACTTTGAAAAAGGACTTCAGAGTTAGCAGCATGAAGAGTGATGGACTGACATCCTATAGAGAATATGTTGGTCATGAAATGATGACTCCTGATCTTTTAACCTTATTTATCAGTCTTCAAAACACTGTAAAACGTTTAAGACAATAATATGTAAAACACGCAGTCTGAAAGATCAATGCAATGCATTAATATGTGCTTTTATATAGCAAGATGAGATTTCAGTGTGAGAATCAGATGTTTAGATCAATAGTCAACACCCCATGATAGAGGATGAGCAATTTCTCTGTGGTTGACTTCTTGCTACATGCTGGAGCTTAACTGTTCTTTCAGCTAAACTGAAAGAACTTAGTTTTCACATAAAAATGTACCTTGGTACTTAAGATTCATTTTGTTTAGGAAAGTTTGTTACTAAAATCAATTTTGTTTTCAATAGGTGTTAAGAAAACACTGAGAGATATGGATATGGATAAAACATCCTTATTCCTCTGAATAGATTTCTTTGGGTTTCAGTATTTCTTAGTCTAATTGTCTGCTTTCCATTTGTCTCTGGTCAACAGCTATTTTAAAGATTGTTTTTATTTTATTTAGGAAATGCATTTTGTAGGAAGCTGCTCTTGAACATCTATGGCAAACCTGGTTTCAGTTCAGTTCAGTTGCCCAGTCGTGTCCGACTCTTTGTGACCCCATGAATCGTAGCATGCCAGGCCTCCCTCTCCATCACCAACTCCTGGAGTTCACTCAAACTCATGTCCATCGAGTCAGTGATGTCATCCAGCCATCTCATCCTTTGTCGTCCCCTTCTCCTCCTGCCCCCAATCCCTCCCAGCATCAGGGTCTTTTCCAATGAGTCAACTCTTTGCATGAGGTGGCCAAAGTACTGGAGTTTCAGCTTTAGCATCATTCCTTCCAAAGAAATCCCAGGGCTGATCTCCTTCAGAATGGACTGGTTGGATCTCCTTGCAGTCCAAGGGACTCTCAAGAGTCTTCTCCAACACCACAGTTCAAAAGCATCAACTCTTTGGCGCTCAGCTTTCTTCACAGTCCAACTCTCACATCCATACAAGACCACTGGAAAAACCATAGCCTTGACTAGACAGACCTTTGTTGGCAAAGTAATGTCTCTGCTTTTTAATATGTTATCTAGGTTGGTCATAACTTTCCTTCGAAGGAGTAAGCGTCTTTTAATTTTATGGCTGCAATCACCACCTGGTTTACTCTCCAGTAAAATGCTCAATAGTACATTTATGATTTTCCTACTGATTTTTCAGATATGCCTTCTACTTATATATGAAGGTACAGGGGCACAAGGCTGAGTAGTATGATTTCTGCAAGTTTTTTGTTCAGGTTTCCCTAAATATACCTGCCAAAGTTCACTAAAGTCTAACTTCTGGGACTTGAAAACAAAGAAAGGAGAAAAGGAAAAAAAAGAACCCTTTTTGTTCCCAAAGCTGTACTGGGCTTTTATTTAGTTGAGGTTTGAGACCAAAGTGACACTTCCCTGGTGCCTGTAAGTGAGTAATTTGAATGAGAACAAAGAAACTGAGACTGGTATAGAGGGAGAAGCTTGACATACATCCTCAGCCTTTCATATTTAAAATAGTATCCGAACCTGTAGGAACAGTACTGAACCCAGTGATAAATTAGAGCATTTTTTTTTAAGTTGGTTAGTTTCAATTCCAGTGGTAGAAGACTGTGTGTGTGTGTGTGTGTGTGTGTGTGTGTGTGTGTGTGCGCGTGCGCGCCCGCATGCGCACGAGAGAGAGAGAGAGAGAGAGAGAGAGAGAGAAGAAAAAATTTTAACTGCTTAATGATGGCAGGGGAATAAAACCTAGAAAGTGATAATAAGGCAAACATCCCAACGTTAAGTTTGAAATCTGGAAGAGAAAGCGAGGTGAAACAGATGGGTCATTAGGTTCTGAGGCTGTGACATTTGGAAGCCAGTCACATTTTCTTTGAAACTGTGAATAAACAGCTTGGAAATAGTCTAGGATGTTCTTTTCTTATACTCATTTTATTCCATTTGACTCAGGGCACAGAAAAGCAATTGTTAGTTAAATTGTCTTGCTGTAATTAATTGCTGGGATGTATTAGTTTGAAAATATTTTTTTCTTATATTTGATTTCAGTATAACTGGGACTTAAGCTTATAAATGGGTCCAGGGATCTTTCTGAGGTTGTTTTATGGAACTGCCCTCCTGGTTTATGTTCTGTCTCATAGAATTATATTTTTGACAAGTGTTTATACAACTTCATAGCATCTTGACTCTGGAAGGGACCTCAGTAATGTGGAAATTAGTGAAGACCAAACAAATGAGAACACACGGGGCTATTTATTCAGACTTTGCTGTAGCAAGGCAGTCAGCCACCAGGATGGGCAGAGACTCAAGGCAGGGAGAAAGTGCAAAGCTTTATAGTGGGAAAACGGACTGCTTCGGGTATGCCCCCAGTGGAGGCAGTTGGCATAGGCGAGTTGCAGGCAACCTAAACTAGAAACAGGGTTGTTTCGTTGCCAAGTCCTGTCCTACTTTTTGTGACCCCATGGACTGTAGCCCACCAGGCTCCTCTCTCCATGGGATTTCCCAGGGAAGAATACTGGAATGGGTTGCCATTTCCTTCTGTAGGGGATCTTCCCGACCCAGGGATCAAACCCATGTCTTCTGCATTAGCAGGTGGATATCTACCTCTGAGCCATCTCTGGGAAGCCCAGAAGCAGGGTATCTTATGTTATTGTTAGGGGAACATATTTGACTTTCTCTGTTTGGTCCTATGTTAAAAGCGGGGATAAAAACTGCAGACGCTGACAGTTTTTAATCAAATCCTGTCTGTTTTGGGCCAATTCTTACACAGGTTGCAGTTTGCTAGAGATAGCAGTCCAAAGTCTCTACAAGTCTGACTTATGCATTGCAGGTTAGCTTTCTAGACTGATCACTGTAGATGATCAGCTAGAATTCTATTTTTATATGTGGTCTGGCAAGTTTACATCTGTATCTTCAGTCTCTCAGTGATTATCCAAAACAAACATAGAAAGAATAAATAAATTCATGAAGGACAAATTGCCGTAGTTTTTTTTTTTTTAATGAATACTCTGTTTAATATGTGTGGCCCTGTTTCATTTTTAAAATGTTAAAAATGTAGGATATGATTAGATCCTTCAAATTAAATTGGGAAAATTAGGCAGGGCTGGTCTTACGTCCGTTTTGTAGTTAAGCAAAGCAGAGATCCAAAAGGAAAAGCCAAGGGCTCAGTGTCATGGGTCACCAGCCATGTGGCCACAGTGGCTAAGGATTCCAGCTAGGCCTCTCAGATCCCTCTCCCAGCTGCTTACTGTATTACAAACTATTCTATCTCTGCCCCACAGATTCAAATCACAGGGAACCGAAGTATGACATTTGTCTTATCACACTGCTGGAAGATGATGAGCGTTTGAACTTCCATGCAGAGACAACAAAATACAGATTCTCTGAACCTCTTCTGTCACTGTTCATTATACTCTTTCTCAAAGATTCTTTCTTTGAATTAAACTTTCAACCTGGCAAACTTTACAGCTTGTGATTGTCAGGTAATTAGACTTTTGCAAATACCGTTAGCTCTGTGCCACTTGAATACATTTGTATCACTCACCAGATCCCCATCTTCCATTAGGAATGTTGTATTTCCTACACACATTGGAAAGATGCCGGAGGATTTAGGAAAACTATTCCATAAATGAGTTAGTTACATACCCACTGAGCAATATGCTAAGAGCTAGAGGCACCAATGGAAAAAAAAAGCAAAAATCAACACTCAGATCCTGCCTTTAAAGAACTCGGGGCCTTTTAAGAAGAACAAGTACACAGAAAAAAATGATACAAGACAATGTCAGTACAGAGATGTTATCCCACCATGGGCTATATATGAGGTAGGGTGGCTTCAAAGGATACTTAAACTGAGTAAAGATGACTGAGGAAAGAGTTCTCTGATGAAAGGAAAGGACATAAGGGTTTTTCAGTGCAGGTGAGGTAGGAGATAGTAGCTATGGAAACCAGCATTGTTTTTGTTGGAGAGGGAGTAGAGAGGAAGAAGCTACAGCTAATTTATTGATGTTTCTTGAATACAGTGTTCAAGTAGGAAGTGAAAAAGTTAAAGAGGCAAAGAGTGAGATGGAGAATCATGCGGGTCATAGGGACCTTAGACATACTTCTGTAACAGGAAGCTTCTGGAAGGATTTTAGCCAGGGATACATTATGAATAGATTTGCATTTTTTGTTTTTGTTTTTTGTCTTTAAATACTTATCTATATGCACTACAGAATGACTATCACATCAGTTCCCTGAAATAACATTATTCTGAATGTAGCAAGCTGGTATCACTCCTAAACCATATTTATTTACTACATATGCTCTTTTAAAAATTAGGAAGTGATTATATTTTTAAAAGAATTTCCCATAAGCTATTTTTTAAAAAATTGAAGAGTAGTTTATTTACAATGTTGTGTTAGTTTTAGATGTACAGCAAAGTCATTCAGTTTTATATATGTATATACATTCTATACATAGAAATTTATATATGTATATATAATTTACATCCATATATACATTTATATATGTATATACATTTCTATATATAGAAATGTATATGTATAGAAATGTATATATACACGTATAGAAATATATATGTATAAAAATGTTTATATACATTTCTATGTATAGAAATGTATATATATTATATATAGATGCATTTTTATATTTGTTGTTTAGTCGTTAAGTCATGTCTGACTCTTTTGCGACCCCATGGTGGACTGTAGCTCACCAAGCTCCTCTGCCCATGGGGTTTCCCAGGCAAGAATACTGCAGTGGGTTTTCATGTCCTTCTCCATGGGAATCTTCCCAACCCAGGGATCAAACCCACATCTCCTGTATTGACAGGTTTTTTTACCAGTGGAGCATCAGGGAAGCCATACATATGTAATATCTATCTATCTATTCACATATATATTCTTTTCAGATTCTCTTCCTTTATAGATTTTTACAAAATATTGATATAATCCCCTGTGCTATCTGGTACGTCCTTGTCGGTATCTATTTTATATATCACAGATATAATATGTATAATATTATAGTACTATATAGTATCTATCTGTTAATTCCAAACTATATGTGCTTTTAAATACTAATGTACATGACTTACAGAATGGCTATCACATCTAGTCCCTGAAAAAACACTTGATCAAATTTGCATTTTACACCATCACTTTGGCAGTATATGGAGCTTATTTTTTGGGAAGTCAAAGACAGAGTCAAGGAGGTAAGTTTGGTGATGATTAGAGCTTGAACCAGAACTGCTGAGATAGACATGATAGAAAGAGCAACAGAAGGTAAAACAAGATATTCACAGATAAAATCTGTAGAATTTGCAGACTGATGGATTGGAGAGTAGCAGTTAAAAAAGAGATAGATAAGTTTCTAACTTGGATGGTTGGCAGAACAGAAGGAATCATTAGTTTAGTTAGAAATGGTGTCAGCACAGTGTGTGAAATGTTAAATTTGTTTTATCTAAGGGACATCCAGATGGAGCATCCAGTAGGCAGTTGGATGAAAAAGTCCACAGCTCAGGAGAATGGTCCAGCCTTCCCATAAACTATTCAGAAACCACCAGCCTCCAACAATTGCTAGTAGAATCCTGGAGGATGAAAGCATAGAAAGAATATATTCTTTCAAGTTGTGACTGTATTTTTTAGTCAACACAACCCAAATGGAAGGGACACTTGGAAGAAGAGAAGGTGTGAATGACACAGAAAAGGTGTTAGACAACACACCACAGAGAAATGGCCATCAGTGACGCCAAGAGAATTGAAAATATCAATAAGAGAGTAATATGCAGATTAATCTGGTTACTCTCTTATGGTAATGATGTAAAGAGAGTGGCTTAAAGTGTCTTCTAAATTTGCCAACTAAAAGGCACTAGGTGATTTTAGCAAAAGCACTTTGTAGTAGAGTGGCTGGGCTAAATCTATGTCACAGGTGGGTAGCACAATGAGAATGTAAAGAGAAGGACTGTAAAAGTGCTTTTTATGAAATTTCCTTGAAGATTTGCACCCGGGAAGAGTTACTGAAGAATACTCAAGGTTCATTGAGGTTCTCCATTCCAAAGGTATAACTGTTTCTCACTGATGATAACCTGCAAAGCTCGGAAAAACGGGCCTGTGTGATGTGTCCCGGATTTATTTAAATGTTATCATCTCCAACACACCTAAGTTTCCAAAAATACATTAAAATATTTTATAAAATATTAAATATTTGCTAGAAATTAGAAAAACATTAAATATTCTTTAATTTTTAAAGGAATCTGGGGAGGATGTGACTTTTGTTTAAGAGAATATAATTCTGGTTAATACACAGAATCCACAGAGGAGCTGAAGGTTCGGAGCCACAGCACGGAGCCAATACCAAAGTTGGACAGCAAAGAGAGAGGCCATCATGGGGCATCGTCCTCCAGAGAGCCTATCAAAGCTCAGGAATGGGATGGGACCCCTGGGCCACCTGTGGTCACCAGCAGACTGGGAAGATGCTCCGTGAGCCCCACATTACTAGCAGGAAACCACAGCTCAGGTAAGAAAGAGAGTAATCCCCCAAATGGTAAGTCCTCATGGCTCTAGAAACTGTTTTTATGCAATTATCCCTTAGAAAATCATAACCGCAGGTATCTCTGTCTCTACTCATAGAGACAGTGTAAGTAGCCCTTCGCACAAAAGGAGGGAACAGTATGTGGTACACTCCAGGGAACATTCTTCACATGGATGATGGAGAAGTGAATGGTGCTTTTCAGAGCTGTACAATGCAGCAACCCTGACAATTCTAACCATCTGTACTAAATTTCTTAACAAAACAAAAAAAAACACTAGGGGCTCATCTAAAGCAGTTTTCATTTTATAAAGTTGAAGTAATTTAGAGTTTATGCCTCCTTTGCTTTAAAAAAGATTTTAGACTACTGGGAAAAATAAATAGGAAGTAACATGGAGAAAAAAATGTAGCAAAGATGATTGGAAGGCAATAGAGAGTGTACATATTATAAGGCATCTGATGTCATAAGATGAAGACAGTAACTGGTCATTGGGCAAGGTACTATGTTTCCATATAAGCTGAAAGAGTTACAAAATTATAATTTAATACATCTTAAATTCACAACTTGAAATTAAAATCTGAAATGCAGTTTTGCAATGTTAATTGTTGTTGTTTAGTCGCTAAGTCCTATCTGACTCTCTGCAACCTTGTGGATTGCAGCAATATTGATAGATAAATATTATTAAACAACATTTTTAAAAACACAGAATATATGTGCTTTGAATTGATTGATCGACATGGTGGATTCACAGAGAACTGTTAACTGAAATAAACAACAATCAGGCAGACGCCTGTAGTTTTCAGCTTTCTATTCTTTAAGAGTGTTAGGACTCTGAAAGACCAATCCTTTAATGTTCTTTTCAACTCTGATAGTCATCTTGGAAAGCAATTAGCGTGAATTTAGCCTGGGGTCTCTGACTGTCATGCACAAGATAAAATTGGAACAGGATGGATGATATATGTATTGGGAAAAGGATGCTTCCAGGACATTAGCCAGGCGAGGCAGAACAATAGCTTCCTCAGACTTAAATGTAACTAAAAGCTTCAGTGCTATTGCCATATCACAAATCATATGGGTCATCAGCTTGATAGTGTGAGTTCAAATTTCAGAGAAGGAACATGTGAATTTAGTAGAAATCTAAAAATAGATTTTTGATCATAAAATATAAATATCTATAGGTATATGAGAAGATATCTGTTCATTTTGTCATGAAGAAGAAAAACATAGGAAACAAATGGAATTTTGTAGGATAAAAGCCACTCCCAAAGAAGGTTGACATCACTATTCTATTGGGAATTGTGATTCATTTTAGTTTATTTATTAGTATATTTTTGGTTATTTTGTTATTAGTATATTATTAATTGTATTGTTTTTAGTTATTTGGTTATTAATATATTAGTATCAATAATGTTTTTAATATTAATATATTTTTAGTGATTAAGTTTGTGCCACTATCCAAAAAAAAAAAGTATAGTATTTGCTCCTGTTGTGACCACAGATATTTTATAAAATCCAGAAGCATTAGCTGAATGTTTATTATGTAACAGCACTGTTTGAGGATCTGTGAGTACAGTAATGAGTAAGACATCTTCATATATGGGGCCTCAAAGGCAAGTGCAGGACAGATGAGTGGACCATTGCAATAGAATATATTGTATACAAATAATATGCAAACCTAGTAGGGAGAAATAAGCTAGTTTTTCTTGGGAGGGTATGATTTCAGGGAAAACAATGAGAGGCTTTTGGTGTATAGATGAAATCATCATTGCTTACAGAGGTAACTAGAGCTTGAACTATCAGAAACCTGCTTACCAGGAGGACACAGAAGAAATGTCTGCCTTCTAAATGAAAATCTGAAATACTGTAGGATGGACTCTAGCACATTTGGTGTGACGATTTACAGAAGGTTTACAGAAAAAACTGCAAAGTAGGTTGGGACCAGATAGCAAGAATCGTGAAGGGCCTTGTGCATTAAGCAGAAATTCTTTCAGTCACAGAGTACCAATTAACAGTGGTTAAAAAGGAAGTTCTTTGGAAGGAATGATGCTAAAGCTGAAACTCCAGTACTTTGGCCACCTGATGTGAAGAGTTGGCTCATTGGAAAAGACTCTGATGCTGGGAGGGATTGGGGGCAGGAGGAGAAGGGGACAACAGAGGATGAGATGGCTGGATGACATCATTGATTCAATGGACATGAGTTTGAGTGAACTCAGGGAGTTGGTGATGGACAGGGAGGCCTGGTGTGCTGTGATTCATGGGGTCGCAAAGAGTCGGACACGACTGAGTGACTGAACTGAACTGAAAGTAACCCTGGCTTCTGTTAAGACTCCATAGCCTAGAGCAGGAGGTAGGTGGTTTCAAGATTATCGTAACTGTTTAGTGATGTCACTAAGGGCTGAGAAACTTCCTGTCCTATAACTCTTCTCTTTTGCTACCCTGGATGGTACCTTTGTGATCACAAGCTGAGGGCATGGTTCTGAGTATCATGTTCCAACAGACTCTTTTTGATCTACTTGGGCAAATCTAGGAAGCATTCTCTAGATGAGTCACTGAGTGAAGAGGAAGGGACTTCCACGAGCTTATAGAGGGCCTTTCTTTCCCTTACATAAAGAGACCTCTGCTTTATACCTGAAGATGAAATCAACAGTCTATTGCATAAGCAATGGACAGTTATCTGTCCCATTGTGGTTAGGTTTAGCACATTATGTGGTGGACTTTTGTAGTCATTTGTATATTTTTAAGAGAGATAAAACATAAATTTAGTTTTCATCATGAAAAGCCCAATGATAACACCAAGGCTTCAAGCATAGTCAGCATTGTTATTGAATCCAAGCTTGTACTGCTCACTGCATGACAAGTCAATAAATTGAGAGATGAGTTGTTGGGGCAAGGAATAGTGACTTTACTTGTAAAATCATCAGATTCAGAAGATGGTGGACTAGTGTCCCAAAGAACCATCTTCCCCAAGTTAGAATTCTGGCTTTTTTATTCTGAAAAGGGAGGGAGTGTGGCTGGATGCTGCCAGCTTCCTGGTGCCAGAATCCTTTGTACTTGCAGCTGTCCAGACAGGTCTGGTAATGTGTTCCTGCACACCTCCAATAAGATAAGTGTTATTTTCTGTTCTGTAACTTTTTACCTTTGCATGAATGGGAAGCTATTATCAGATACTTGAGAATGTGCTATCTTGTATATATATTTCAGGCTATAGGCAAACTTGGCTTCCTGGGTGGCACTAGTGGTAAAGAAAGAACCTGGTAAAGCAAGAGACATAAGAGACCTGGGTTGGATCCCTGGATCAGGAAGATTTCCTGGAGAAAGGAATGGCAACCCACTCCAGTATTCTTGCCTGGAGAATTCCATGGACAGAGGAACCTGGGGGGCTACAGCCCACAGAGTCACAAAGAATCGGACATGACTGAGGTGACTTAGCACCGAATATGTTTGTCTCATAGGCAAAATTAGTTTACAAAAGGCACAGAGTTAGCATGACTGAGCACAGACAACAGAACAGAGTATAGAGCTAAAGGAGTAGATCCAATAAGGAGTAACATTTGCTTTTCTCTGTTATACAACATGAGATATGGAGCAAGGTTAAGATGGGAAAGCCAGTTTTTACATTTTAATGATGTTAATTTGGAAATGCTCTGGGTTGTCTAACTGAGAAGTCAGCATACAGTTGGAATTGTACGTCTAGAGCTAAAGAGATTTAGTGATGTTAGAGAATGAGACTAGGGCTTTTTGACATGGCTGGTACTATACACCTGGATGATTCTAATCTAGGAGGGCAAGAAACTGAGATGAGAAGGAGCCGGAAACTGTACCCTGGGGAGTCCAGACATTACTAAGTGTGGGCAGAGAGGAAGCACCTGTGAAACAAATGGAAACAAAACCATCAAATAAGACACAAATGAAGTTTTACTGAACACAGCATGTTGCTTAAAAATGGGTAAACTGTAATATGTCTTTGACACTCTGACATAATTCTTCTAGGAGATTCAGAGTGTAAACTGAATTTATAATGTGCTTTCACTTCCTTCAACTGAAAACTCCTGAAACATCTCTTTCAGTTGATGGCACCTAAAAATCTCCTCTTCTAGGTCCTTAAGCTCTGTTTGTCGAGTGATAAGTTGACTACTGACCAGAAGAAATAGCACAGATAGCTTTCGTTTTGCGCACTCTCCATATTAGATTATGAAGGAAGTAAATAAGGTGGAAGAAAAGATTTTTGTTACAATTTTGATAAAGACATTTTTGTATCCATTTTACAAGAAATGTGAAATGCAGGGGCAAATATAGAGTTGCATATACAGTGTCCCTGCCAATTAGGGCTTATTCAGTGATACTGAAACATATTAGCATGATATAATCCTTAAAAGAACATTACAAGTATTGAACTTTTAGAAGTCCCTGCCTCCCAAATACTGGGTTAGCCTAAAAGTTCATTTGGGTTTCCATAAACTGTTACAGAACAAACGTTTTGGCCAGCCCCATAGATCGTTGAAATCCTATCTGTCAAGCCTACTCATATTCCAATTTTGAGAGGGAAAGTGAAAGTTGCTCAGTCATGTCCGACTCTTTGCTACCCCATAGACTATATAGTCCATGGAATTCTCCAGGCCAGAATACTAAGAAGAATAGGAAAATATTTGTTATGTTGGTAGTTCTAATTTTTCTAAAAAGAAAGGACCTAAAATGTGCCAATTCTATATTAGAAAAGGGTATATTTCCACTAGCAAGGAGAGGTTTACTATTTGAATTATAAAGTTCACTCACTTTTGGGGTTTTAAACAAATGGGACACTCCTTAAAGAATCACCTCCGTCAGTGAGATGGCCTTCATCCAGACTAGGTAAATAGCTATGTGAACAGAACATGTTGGACTTGCTATTTTGGAACAGAAGAGAGTGACTCAGTATTTACGCTTTATCCCTCTTCTCCTCACACTTTCTCTTCATTATCGTATCCTTGACGTGGGAGCACTGGATGAGGAATACTCCTGCACTACACTAGAACTGCAGGTGATAACCCTCCTCCCTAAACGAGGAATCACACAGCTCCACACCTGACACTCAAAAGGAATGCAAATTCCACCAGTTGCAACTTTAAATCCCTCCTCTCTGTGTGAGCCGACTTTCTGCCTCTGGTTCTTTCTCTCTCTCTCTCACTGACACACACACATAGATACACACACACACACACACACACGTATGCACACAAAGACACAAACTGCTACCAGTCACAGACTATTTGCTTTAACAAACGTAGTTTAGCCACTTGAAATGGTTGTTCTTAACAGCTCTTCTGAGGGATGAAGGAAATGCTGAAGTAAAGCAGATGAGTGTATCAGGAGATCTCAGTTCTAATTACTGGTGCTACTGTTTGCTGTGGCATTTTTTTCAAGTCACTGTTGTTTAGTAAATCAGAAATTCTGCAGAGGGGAGAGTCTTGCGGGTAGTGGAGAACTGGGACGCCAGTGCTCATGAAAACAATGAGCAAAAGTAGAAATTATACCAGTATATATTATATTCACAGCAATTTAGATTTCAAAAATTAAATCCATCAACAAGTAGTTTCTAAGCTTGTATCCATCTCTGTTATGTTTTCTGGGGGACAAGCACATACGCACATTATAGGGTATATAAAACATAAACATGGTCCCTGCCACTCTAAAACATTACTATGCTTCTTTTGACACAAAACTATTGAATGTAAATTAATTAGATTATAATTGAACATATTATTTTTCTTATTGTCTCTACTTTTAAAATGATTCAGAGATCAAAAAATGAGGGCAAGCTAGAAAAAGGATGGAGAGATTAATGAGACACATTGAGTCTTTAAATAGGATTGTATCAGGTCTTTTGAAAAAATCATTTATTATTATTATTAATTGAGTAGAAATCTAGAATGAGGACTTTCTACATGGGATGAAGAAGATAAGTAGCACATCAGACTTCCCTGTCCATCACCATCTCTCAGAGCTTGCTCAAACTCATATCTGTTGAGTCGGTGATGCCATCTAACCATCTCATCCTCTGTTGTCCCCTTCTCCTCCTGCCTTCAATCTTTCCCAGCATTAGCATCTCATCCAATGAGTCAGCTCTTCTCATTAGGTGGCCAATGAGTTGGAATTTCAGCTTCAGCATAAGTCCTTCCAATGAATATTCAGGGTTGATTTCCTTTAGGACTGAATGGTTTGATCTCCTTACAGTCCAAGGGACTTTCAAGAGTCTTCTCCAGCATCACAATTCAAAAGCATCAATTATTTGGTGCTTAGTCTTATTTATGGTCCAATTCTCACATGCATATGTTACTAATGGAAAAATTATAGCTTTGATTATATGGACCTTTGTCGGCAAAGTGCTGTCTCTGCCCTCTTAATGCGCCTTGTCATAGCTTTCCTTCCAAGGATCAAGTGTACTTTTCTACTCTACTTCATATTCTAATCATGTTTTTGAAGACTGGAAAGATCACAAAGATGTGAGTGTTTTAGCCAAAGGCCTAATAGTATATAGGATATCTGGGAAGATTTGGCAGAATGGGAACCATTTAATATAAGCAACTGAAAACTAGGATTCAAGAAAGGGAACTATATACAATTGAACCCAAGAGTGTAGTCTTTGAAAATTGATGATTAGTTGATTTATAAGAAAGATGCTTTCCTCTTGAAGTTCTGAAACATACTTTACTTGATAACCTGGGATAATTGGTAACTTTGCTGATAAACCTCCAGGCAACCATAACTGAAAAATATTTCTATCCAGAAAGTCTTATGTGCACAAGTTCAGAGAATGAAAAACACGTGAGAAGCATGCATTGGGCTGCAGAACTGAGGATAGTGGAATAGTATTTATGACAATAATTCCTGGCAAACCATAATAAATCTATGTGGTTTTCCCGCTTTGTTTATGTAAGCCATGCTTTACAGTGGTGTTAATAAATTAATATTTTGGTGTTAATAACATGTAACACTGCTATGCCCCAGTTTATCTTTATAGAAAAGATAAAGGGAATCTCATCATGTAGGTTGTTATGAGGATTAAACTCAGAAATGTATAAGCAGGTCTGGTACAAATCTGACTTGTAATAGCTAGAGACCACGGTTTATTGTGTTCCCATCAGTTTTATTAGAAAGATCTCCAATTCTTTTTTTTCTAGGACAAAACCTGAGTATTTCCTTTGGAAAGCTCAACTCATTGCAAATATAAGGTTTTCTTGAGTCACACAGAATATAATTGGCTATAGGACCACTACTAATAGGAACACGACCACAACATCCTGTCTTTCATTTATTTGTGCATTTCTGACAAAGACTGTAAGTCAATGTAAAGGCCATTTTTGGATTCTCTTGAGTCTGAATTTATGAAATCTGGAGAAAGTATCAGGTACAGGCTTTAAAATTTACTTGCTGTATTATACAGTTATCAAAAAGTCATCTTAAACTCTCATAGTGTTTCTTTTCTGCTTCATAGCAATGGATGAAATTTAAATACACAGATTAGTAAGGACATGGGAATCACAAGAAAACACTGATATACACAAAGGTACACATTTCTTTAATAACTACTCAACTTGACATTCATTCATCTGTTAATTCAGTCATTCATTCCCTTTGTGTATATTTAACAAACACGTATTCAGCATCTACTCTGTGATATTCAGGGACTAGGTTCTGGGGGTGCAGGGTAAGTGGGGTAGACCTGATCTCCCCTTTCCAGAGCTCATGTTCTAACAGGAAAGATGGAGAGTAAAGTTTAACAGATTCTTATAAATGATATAAGGGGGAAATTCTGGGCACAGTTCAGTTCAGTTCAGGCACTCATTCGTGTCCGACTCTGCGACCCCACGGACTGCAGCATGCCAGGCTTCCTGTCCATCACCGACTACCAGAGCTTGCTCAAATTCATGTCCACTGAATCGGTGATGTCATCCAACCATCTTATCCTCTGTCCTCCCCTTCTCCTCCTGCCTTCAATCTTTCCTAGAATCAGAGTCTTTTCTAGGGTCTTTTCTGGGCACAGTCACATGATTTATTCATCTAAAAGGGAATGTAATTCAGACAGGCTTCCTTGAGGAAGTGATATTAAATTTGGTACTAGCATGATGAGTAAGACCTAGGCACATAAGAGGGGATAAAGTGCTCTGTGCAGCTCACTCACTGATGGGTAGATGAAAAAGATTTATTGTTAAAAGCTGATTAGTAGTAAACTGTTTAATATGGCTGTGTAATTCCCAAACTTTATACTCTTCTCCATATTTTCTTATGGCTTGATGCCTTATAGTTGCAATAACAGTCTCAATCGTTCTCATCTTCCTGAATGCACACTCTTTGCAATGTGCTTTAATAACTCCTTATCAACTAGTAAGGTCTATTTCTTACCCCTTAAATCTGGGGTATCCTTGTTTCTTGCATTGACCAATAGAATGAGATGGAGGTGACTTTGTGTCAGTCATGAGCCTCAGCCTCAAGAGGCCATGAATGCTTCCAATCCTACCTCCACCATAAAAACAAGCCTGAACTAGCCCACTGGGAAATGGGATACATATGGAAGAAAGCCAAGAGTCTTCAGCCTTCAGCCAGCCAACTCCCAGGCATGTGAGAAAGCACAGCATGAAACAGCAGAAATGCTTGCCTGACCCAGACCTGACCACGGACGCATGAGTGAGCCCAGCCCAGACCAGAATAACCACCCAGCTGACCCATAGACTCAGGAACAAGACTCAGTGAGCGTCATTTGAAATCGCTGGGTTTGGTTGCAGTGTGAAATCATGAACTGACTGCAGCCGCCATGGTCTGTTTCACTTTTGCTGGTTTTCCATCAAATGGAAATATTTAATTACTATTATTTGATTGCAGTATGCTTCTTAAAAACCCAAAAGTCACAGAAAAAAAAGTGAAAACCCACCCACCTTTTGCGTTAGCATTCCACTTTTCAAAGCATCATTTTTTCATAATTATATTTATTTATTTTTAATTGATTGATGATTGCTTTACAGTATTGGTTTGATTTCTGTTATGCATCACCATGAATTAACCATGGGTATACCTATGTCCCCTACTTCTTGAATTTCTCTCCCACCTCCCACCTTTTCCCACCCCTCTAGGTTGTCACAGAGCCCCAGTTTGAGTTCCCTGAGTCATACAGCAGATTCCCACTGGCTATCTATTTTACATATGGTAGTGCATATGCTTACATGCTACTCTCTCCATTCATCTCACCCTCTCCTTGCTGTCTCTGGCCCTTTCAAAGCATGATTTTTAACTGTCAAGGTTGCATCACGTTTGGGGCCTGTGCATAGATAGAAACTGTCATTTCTATTATTTTCATTGTTATTATGCAACAGGAACCACAAACCAGTCGGGTAGCATTCAGACCTCATGGTGATTTGGGCTTCACTGCAGGAAATTGACTCACTTCCTGTTTGGCTCTGTATGAGCCACAGGCGGCTGTAGGCTTCAGCATCTATGACCCTCAAGGCTGCCATTCTGTACTGTCAGCTCAGGCAGCAGAGCTCAGTTCCCCACATCTGCTCTCCTTCCCAGTTCTAATTGGATGCTGGGTTATTTCCTCGGGGAACACTGGCCAAATCCGGTTGCTAGGTTCTGCTGGCTAATTTCACACTCCAGAGTTTAACGCTCCCTTACTGAATTCTAGTAGTAAACACATACCAGAATTCTCACGTGGAGTCTTTGGAGAGTATAAGTCATATTCCCAGTCGTCCCACTTTCACTTCTCTGCGGAAAACTGTGACTTCTGGCTGCTAGAATTTGTGTTCACCAGAGAAATGGTTTTATTTGTCTTTCTCTTGATACTGGTGATACAGCTTTGAGAAACAACCAGGACAGGAGAAGTTGGTCTTAACCATTGTAAACAACCCAAATGTGTCTTTTTGGGGTTCGAATGTGCAATGGGCTAATTACAGAATGTTAGAAGGTGATTGCGCTCATATTCCAAGGCTAAAAGCTAAACCACAGAAGCAGAATTTGCAAAGGAGGTTATGGAAGTGAGTGTCCTTAACTGAACCCCTTTCTCTAGCCTAGGAAAAGGGCTGGAGGCTGGGAGGCTAGAAATCAGCTGTTAGAGACTTAGAGTGTGTGTTTGTGTGTGTGTGTATGTATGTGTGAGAGACAGAGGCAGAGACATAGAGGGAGAGACAGAGAGATGAATCTCCATTCCTTATAGACGAGGGATGAGAAAATTGTCTCTCCCAGTGAAAAATCAAGTGATAGAGACGTTTACGGGACCACCTGGAAAATTTGTTATTTTTTTCCAGTCATTGAAGGGACGCCATTAAGGGAAAAAAAAGTACAAGAGGTTAGCTGAATAGCCTATGACCACAGAGCAGACAGCTTCCTAGCTAGTAACTCTTCAGCTACTGCTTATGGGTTAAAGATGTGTGCAAACTGTGTTTTCTGTGGACCAGATTAAGCCATGGAGAGAAACTCATGGAGGTTGTTTAGGTCATGTGACTAGCCAGAGTGGCAAGGCCTCTGCAGGACATGGCTCAAGGCCCATCCACAGGATGCCCACTGGGCAAACAGATCTCAGGTGAGAGATGGCCAGCCATGTGGGCCTTTCAGGGTGCACTTGAAAGCACCCCACGAAGAGTATTCTCCTCTCTTTCCTTCCCTGCTACACCACAGCGTGAGGCACACCAGCTCATGCTAGCACCAGGCAAGAAGGCTTTCTTATCCCTTCACCTCCCCTCTTTCCTCCTACTTCAACCCTTGTGAAGGCAGACATAGGGAGGATCAAGTTGGAGGCACTGGGGTTAGAACATTGTCAGGCACAATGACAGTGTGTGCCGGAGCTGACCAGAATGGACCAGGAGAGAAGCATCTACTTGAAACAAAGTTCAAAATTGTAATTAATGTAAGCAACTAGGGATTTAAATGATTATTTCATTAAGACTTTTGTGACTTGAAGAAACCAAACGATTTTAAGGTTCTTTATGTTAACAGCTAAATGGAAAACTTAAAAAAAAAGAAAAACAGAATCAGATGTAATTACAAATTTTCTCTAAGATTATTGAAGATTCCATTTAGCCAAGTTATGAAATTTCAATTTATCACCTTTGTTGATTATCTGTGACCCATTTAAAACAATGGGTTTCTCTGGTGGCTCAGACGGTTACAAATCTGCCTGTAATGCAGGAGACTTGGGTTTGTTCCCTGGGTCAGGAAGATATCCTGGAGTAGGAAATGGCAACCCACTCCAGTATTCTTGCTGGAGAATCCCATGGACAGAGGAGGCTGGCAGGCTACAGTCCATGGGGTCACAAAGAGTCAGACACAGTTCAGTTCAGTTCAGTTCAGTTGCTCAGTCATGTCCGACTCTTTGCGACCCCATGAACTGCAGCATGCCAGGCCTTCCTGTCCATCACCAACTCCCGGAATCTACCCATACCCATGTCCATCGAGTCGGTGATGCCATCCAACCATCTCATCCTCTATCATCCCCTTCTCCTCCTGCCCTCAATCTTTCCCAACATCAGGGTCTTTGCAAATGAGTCAGCTCTTTGCATCAGGTGGTCAAAGTACTGGAGTTTCAGCTTCAACATCAGTCCTTCCACTGAACACCCAGGACTGATTACCTTTAGGATGGACTGGTTGGATCTCCTTGCAGTCCAAGGGACTCTCAAGAGTCTTCTCCAACACCACAGTTCAAAAGCATCAATTCTTCCGCACTCAGCTTTCTTCACAGTCCAACTCTCACATCCATACGTGACCAGTGGAGAAACCATAGCCTTGACTAGACGGACCTTTGTTGGCAAAGTAATGTCTCTGCTTTTTAATATGCTGTCTAGGCTGGTCATAACTTTCCTTCCAAGGAGTAAGTGTCTTTTAATTTCATGGCTTGCAATCACCATCTGCAGTGGTTTTGGAGCCCAGAAAAATAAAGTCAGCCACTGTTTTCACTGTTTCCCCATCTATTTCCCATGAAGTGATGGGACCAGATGCCATGATCTTAGTTTTCTGAATGTTGAACTTTAAGCCAACTTTTGAACTCTCCTCTTTCACTTTCTTCAAGAGGTTCTTTAGTTCTTCTTCACTTTCTGCCATAAGGATGGTGTCATCTGCATATCTGAGGTGATTGATATTTTTCATGGCAATCTTGATTCCAGCTTGTACTTCCTCCAATCCAGCGTTTTGCATGATGTACTCTGCATATAAGTTAAATAAGCAGGGTGACAATATACAGCCTTGACATATTCCTTTTCCTATTTGGAACCAGTCTGTTGTTCCATGTCCAGTTCTAACTGTTGCTTTCCTGACCTGCATTCAGGTTTTTCAAGAGTCAGCTCAGGTAGTCTGGTATTCCCATCTCTTTCAGAATCTTCCACAGTTTATTGTGATCCACACAGTCAGAGGCTTTGGCATAGTCAATAAAGCAGAAATAGATGGTTTTCTGGAACTCTCTTGCTTTTTCCATGATCCAGCAGATGTTGGCAATTTGATCTCTGGTTCCTCTGCCTTTTCTAAAACCAGCTTGAACATCAGGAAGTTCATGGTTCACATATTGCTGAAGCCTGGCTTGGAGAATTTTAAGCATTACTTTACTAGCATGTGAGATGAGTGCAATTGTGCAGTAGTTTGAGCATTCTTTGGCATTGCTTTCTTGGGGATTGTAATGAAGACTGACCTTTTCCAGTCCTGTGGCCACGACTGAGTTTTCCAAATTTGCTGCCATATTGAGTGCAGCACTTTCACAGTGTTATCTTTCAGGATTTGGAATAGCTCAACTGGAATTCCATCACCTCCACTAGCTTTGTTCGTAGTGATGCTTTCTAAGGCCCACTTGACTTCACATTCCAGGATGTCTGGCTCTAGGTGAGTGATCACACCATCATGATTATCTGGGTCATGAAGATCTTTTTTGTACAGTTTTTCTGTGTATTCTTGCCACCTCTTCTTAATATCCTCTGCTTCTGTTAGGTCCATACCATTTCTGTCCTTTTCGAGCCCATCTTTGCATGAAATGTTCCCTTGGTATCTCTAATTTTCTTGCAGAGAACTCTAGTCTTTCCCATTCTGTTGTTTTCCTCTATTTCTTTGCATTGATCGCAACTGAATGATTAACACACATTTAAAATAGTGTTTTTATTTATACACCATGTGTTAACTTCTAAAATAAGTGCTATTTCATCTGATCTTCACAAACACCCATACATCTGCAGATTAGTGTTATGATACAAGTTATTTAGGTGACCAAACTGTAGCTCAGGAGAAATCAATTAAACAGCCCAGACCCATCGATCAGTAATGGGTTCAAATCAAGAATGGGATTTCAAGTTTCTGAACAATAGTACAGCTCCCTTCCCATGACTGAATTAGGTTGTTTCCACATTTTCACCTCCATGTTCATAAATTCATTTGTTTATCTATGCATTCATTTATTCTTCTATTTTTCCAATATAAAGGTCCCAGGCACTGAGCGTGAGCCGGTGAGGGAGACTGCTATTAATCACAAAAGTTAAAAATGTAATTACAATCTGTGACAAAATTCACCAAGGAAAATGACACCACACTCCCTCTGAAGTCACAGGGCCTCCTGGTCCCTTAGGAGCTAAGATCTCATGTGATTTAGGAGAAAAACTAATCCAGGGAGAGGACCCAGGAGGTATAACAACTCTGGAACTTGGGGGCATGTGTGAGAGAGTGGCAAAAGGCGGCTGCCTGACAGTGTGAGGCTGAGGTGACCACGTCAGTGATTCAAGTCTTAACCTAAAAGTGCCAGGAAGCCATTTATGGATTTTAAACTCCTGGGATTATAAACTCAGGGATCAGGTTTACAAAGTCAGCTAATGTATTTTCATCCTAAACCAAGGGGAACCGAATTATAAAGATAAATATGCTGCCCCCAAAAAACCTGCCTTATCTATTCAAAGAAGTGTTTTCTCTTCTCTCTAGTCCGTGAAATTTCTCTGTTCTTGTGACTAACTCAGAGTTGTTCATAACTGTTTGTTTTGCTATATCTAAACATTAACTCTCAAGCACCTGAGCAACTGTGTCACATGTATGGTTTTTTTGCTAATAAAATAGCAACATGATCTGTCCTTGTCTTTCTTTGGTTCAGCCATTTACTCATCCAGCAGGCTTGTGAGAATACCTGTTTTTGAACAGCACCCTATAAGGTGGTGACAAGTGACCTCTGCCTTCAAGGAGCCTATGCTAGCCTATGATGGTGCTTGAGTTTTTACAAGAGGGCATTACTGTCCCAGATTCAGAAAGGACCCTGGACTTTGTTTTTCAGTGGTTTGTAAGGATTTCCCTAAAGTACTTAATTCTTTTTCTCATTTATTTCCTAGCAAGATGACTTGTTAAAGCTATGGGAACAGTTCTGGAGTCAAGCAATTTGATGATATTAACTGGTGTATGTGTGTGTGTGTGTGTGTGTGTGTGTGTGTATCTATAGCTACTTATAGATTTTAAACTTGAGTTTTATGTGGTCTGATTTGCAGTCAGGAGAAGGCAATGGCACCCCACTCCAGTACTTTTGCCTGGAAAATCCCATGGACGGAGGAGCCTGGTGGGCTACAGTCCATGGGGTCGCTGAGAGTCAGACACGACTGAGCGACTTCACTTTCACTTTTCACTTCCATGCATTGGAGAAGGAAATGGCAACCCACTCCAGTGTTTTTGCCTGGAGAATCCCAGGGACGGGGGAGCCTGGTGGGCTGCCGTCTATGGGGTCACACAGAGTCGGACACGACTGAAGCAACTTAGCAGCAGCAGCTTATTATCATATTCTGTACATAACCATGTGACTACACACACATATATACACATAAAGTTCCTTAAACCTGATTTCTAATAAACGCCATGCATAGACCATGACATTGCATATCATACAGATACCCTGGGAGCTGCTAGAAAAAATCCAGTTTGATAGTAGTTCACTCTCGTTAGAGAAATTCTGAATTTCTACCTACTCTCTGTTTGATTCTCTTGGGGGCAAAAATCATTTATCTGGCATAATTCAGAGAATGCAGAAGGTACCTTCACCTTACTCGCCTCTCAGCAGGTTAACCCTGTTTAAGCATCATGATGACACTATGCTTGAGTTCTGACTGCAGCGCCAGCTCCTCCGGTCTTTCACTGCAGGGAACCTGCCCCACCCTGTGCCCCCTTCGGGAGAGAAGTGGCTCTGACATCGCTCCTGGTTGACAGTTGGCTTTCTTTGAAAAAGCGCTGTGGGCACAGCACACCATTAAACTAGTTTTCACAAAGCATGTTCTTTCTGCATCTGTGAAAAGCCATAAGAGACATGACAGAAAAGAAGGTTCTGTCTGACTTATGCTGGGAGTGTTCAGAAACTAGTTCTGGGAGCTTGTAGTCACACCAGAATACGTAGCAAACTGCATTTGCACTGCCATCTCCTGTCCAAGTCAGACATTGCAGTTTTCCCCATCATGAGGTTTTTTTTTTTTTTTTTCAAGTTAAATTCAACTATAATCTGGAATGGACCTAACAGAAGCAGAAGACATTAAGAAGATATGGCAAGAATACACAGAACTGTACAAAAAAGATCTTCACGACCAAGATAATCACGATGGTGTGATCACTCACCTAGAGCCAGACATCCTGGAATGTGAAGTCAAGTGGGCCTTAGGAAGCATCACTACGAACAAAGCTAGTGGAAGTGATAGAATTCCAGTTGAGCTATTCCAAATCCTGAAAGATAACGCTGTGAAAGTGCTGCACTCAATATGGCAGCAAATTTGGAAAACTCAGTCGTGGCCACAGGACTGGAAAAGGTCAGTCTTCATTACAATCCCCAAGAAAGCAATGCCAAAGAATGCTCAAACTACTGCACAATTGCACTCATCTCACATGCTAGTAAAGTAATGCTCAAAATTCTCCAAGCCAGGCTTCAGCAATATGTGAACCATGAACTTCCTGATGTTCAAGCTGGTTTTAGAAAAGGCAGAGGAACCAGAGATCAAATTGCCAACATCTGCTGGATCATGGAAAAAGCAAGAGAGTTCCAGAAAACCATCTATTTCTGCTTTATTGACTATGCCAAAGTCTTTGACTGTGTGGATCACAATAAGCTGTGGAGAATTCTGAAAGAGATGGGAATACCAGACCACCTGACCTGACTCTTGAGAAACCTGTATGCAGGTCAGGAAGCAACAGTTAGAACTGGACATGGAACAACAGACTGGTTCCAAATAGGAAAAGGCTGTGTTTATTTAACTTACATGCAGAGTACATCATGAGAAATGCTGGACTGGAAGAAACACAAGCTGGAATCAAGATTGCTGGGAGAAATATCAATCACCTCAGATATGCAGATGACACTACCCTTATGGCAGAAAGTGAAGAGGAACTAAAAAAGCCTCTTGATGAAAGTGGAAGTAGAGAGTGAAAAGTTGGCTTGAAGCTCAACATTCAGAAAACGAAGATCATGGCATCCAGTCCCACCACTTCATGGGAAATAGATGGGGAAACAGTGGAAACAGTGTCAGACTTTATTTTTCTGGGCTCCAAAATCAGTGCAGATGGTGACTGCAGCCATGAAATTAAAAGATGCTTACTCCTTGGAAGGAAAGTTATGACCCACCTAGATAGCATATTCAAAAGCAGAGACATTACTTTGCCAACAAAGGTCCGTCTAGTCAAGGCTATGGTTTTTCCTGTGGTCATGTATGGATGTGAGAGTTGGACTGTGAAGAAGGCTGAGTGCTGAAGAATTGATGCTTTTAAATTGTGGTGTTGGAGAAGACTCTTGAGAGTCCCTTGGACTGCAAGGAGATCCAACCAGTCCATTCTAAAGGAGATCAGCCCTGGGTGTTCTTTGGAAGGAATGATGCTAAAGCTGAAACTCCAGTACTTTGGCCACCTCATGCGAAGAGTTGACTCATTGGAAAAGACTCTGATGCTGGGAGGGATTGGGGGCATGAGGAGAAGGGGACAACAGAGGATGAGATGGCTGGATGGCATCACTGACTCGATGGACATGAGTCTCAGTGAACTCCGGGAGGTGGTGATGGACAGGGAGGCCTGGTGTGCTTCGATTCATGGGGTCGCAAAGAGTTGGACATGACTGAGCAACTGATCTGATCTGATCTGATCTGATAATCTGGCCAATACAATTTTTTGCCTCTTTTGTTAGAGTCTTGGGAAAGATGAAGCAATGGAAGAACACGTTTTCTCAGAACTTGGAGAGATACACAAAGAAGTCATTTTTTACACTGACTTCATTCTTTAAAATGTGGTTTAATGCTTCATTTAATAAATACTGCATGAGTCCTTATCAGGGATTAGTTTTCCTGTTGCTCAGGTGGAGAATGAGATGGGCATGGCTCCCGTCCTCACAAAGCATTCAGTTTAGTAGAGAAGGAGATGGAAGGAGGGGGCAGGAACAAGTGTGCCAGCAGAGTGAGCAGCATGATTAAAATTCAAGAGTAAGGGAACACATGGGCCTTTAGGAGAATTTAATGCAATGTGACAGGTGCAAGGTTGCAGGTGAGGCTGGCTATGTAAGCTGAGCCATGTGTACCATTGAGAGGAAGCAGTTTAGACTTCTTTATATTACAAGCAGAGGAATTGAAAGATCATATGTGCTTTAAACAATAAAATAAAAACAGCTAACATTTATTGAGACTTTATGACATGTTGGCCACTATGGTGAAATCCACACTTATTATACTACTTAATTCCTAAAATAATGTTCTGAAGCAGCTACTTTTATCTCTCCCATTTTACCTGTGAACAAATGGAAGCTTAGCGATGTCAAGCAAATTGTCTTTAGTCATTCAGCTAGTCAGTGGTGAGAACTTAGCATCACTGGTAATACATCTTTCCAAGAGCTCCAGCAGAAGTATGAAGGCAACTCTCATTGGCTGCCTTGGGTCACATATTAAATCCTGAGCCAGTCAGTGAAGCAAGGGGATAGAATGATTGATTGGACAGGGCAGAATCACGTGGCCACTTCTGGAGCTGAAGTTGGGGTCAGCCCATAATAGGGAACCATGAAACTTGAGATTACTGATGGTTGTGTTCTCCAAAGGGAATTCATACTATTCCAGAAGAAAGAATAAGTGGATTCTAGATAGGTGAAAATGACAGATGACCTTCATACCTCCTCAATTTTACTTTTAAATACTTATTTTTTTTAATGTTTAACCATTTACTGCCAAAGCTTTCACCAAGAATTTCACAAATGTTTGCACATAGCACACTTGAGTTATGCATAATCCTACCAACACTGATACAGAAATTAAGCACAGAAGTTTCTCATTTCTTCTGGATCTCTCCATGTATAGGTGTTATTAAACTTTGTTTGACAATAACTACCTAAATAAATAAGTAATAAAGCATGAAAAGCAAACCAAAAGGAGGAGTAAAAGAAGTAACTTTAGTAAACTAACTCACCATCAATCAAGAGTATTTTTGAGGTCATTTCAATGATTCCAACAGATTTAATTTATGAACATCCAAGAATCAGTGAACCTTGGCAAGTGCTTCTTATTATAAGTGATGAAAAAGCACCCTGAGAATTTGGATGGCTTCCCTCAGGTCTCACAGGACGGTAATAGCATTTCTTAGACATTGCTGTTGAGATTTTTCTAGGGCAGCATTTTACAACTAGTGGTTCCCAAATCCTCTGGAGTTTTCAAAGGTTTTCCCATATTTCTTGTACTTCAACATGATGTTTTCCACTGTTTCAAATTTTTGTTTTTCAAATACTCAAATGGATGATTAATTGGATAAAAAAATGACCCTTTTAAGAGAACTCTTTGGGGGTTCAGAGTCCATAGGAAACAACAGTGCTTAAAGTCTTCATTCTCAGAACCCTTTATGTTCTTCAAAGTTATTGAGAACCCCAAAGAGCTTTCCTTTATCTGGGTTAGGTCTACTATTTCTCATGCTAGAAATTAAAACTGAGAATTAAAAATTATCTGTTCATTCAAATAGTAAACCCATTACTGCTAAGTCGCTTCAGTCGTGTCCAACTTTGTGCAACCCCATAGACAGCAGCCCACCAGGCTCCCCTGTCTCTGGGATTCTCCAGGAAAGAACACTGGAGTGGGTTGCCATTTCTTTCTCCAGTGCATGGAAGTGAAAAGTGAAAGTGAAGTCGCTCAGTCGTGTCCGACTCTCAGCGACCCCATGGACTGTAGCCCACCAGGCTCCTCCATCCATGGGATTTTCAGGCAAGAGTACTGGAGTGGGGTGCCATTGCCTTCTCCAAACCCATTACACATTAACATAAAATTTTTTTCTCATGAAAGATGACACTGTTTTCCAAAATTGTAACAGATGCTTAGAAGATTGACATTTTTTACATTTTCACAAATCTCTTTGATGTCTGTTTCAGTAGAACATATGATTTCATCTATATTGGATTCGGTCTGTTGTGATATGTTGCTTTGGTTAAAAGGTATCAAGGAAATCTAGACTTAAATATATGTGAAAGAGGAGGGATATTTTAATAGCATTTTCATATAATTGTGGCTATTCTTCTTTAATGCTTTCCCCAAATTCAACAAACAACAGTTTGGTTAAGGTTAGCTACATATCAATAAACTCATTATGCTTTGTTACATTAAAATACCTTGGTCTATTTAGATTTAAGTGTATGTTTATTGGTGAGTGATTTATAACATAGGGTTTTTAGAAAATGTATCATGCAAATCTTCCCTAGGTTGACACATTTTGTTATAAAAAATCAAAAACAACACATTCATTAATATAGCCACTGATCTCCTAAGAAGTCTTTAAGTTTAAGGGTTCTGTCAAGCTCAGAGTGAGAAATAAAAGTGTTTGAAAAGTTTACTTTTTGCCTGAAAGCTCAAATACATCATTGTCAACACATACTGCTAGTTGTCTTCCTTAAAGCAATAAGCTAACTTCATTCATTTTTTTGAGAAGATGTCTGCCGAATACGAAAGTGTGTGTGGCAGTGGAAAAAATGCATAATTACTAGTACAATTTGGCGCTATTGTTTACTGTTCTACTGTGTCAGCAGACTTATCCAACCTTGTTTTTGTACTTTGAGTGTGTTTGTCAACACAGTAGAGAAGACCAAATAATGTCTTAGTATTTTTATGAAAGCAGTGTTTACCTTATGCCGTGCACCTCCTCAAAGGGTGTTAGAGGCCTTCAGAAGTTCTGCTGTGGACTGAATAAGCATAGCCATTGCTGGAGATCAGGTTGAAGTCCCTGCCATGGGGATGTCAATGTAGAGTCTTACAGTCATCTTTTTTTTTTTTAATTGGGGTAGAGGTAATGTTGAGTTAGCTTCTAGTGTACAATGAAGTGAATTAGCTATTTGTCCACATATATCCCCTCCCTCTTGTTCCTCCCTACCATCAGCCCCCTATCCCGCCCCTCTAGGTCATCACAGGGCACCACGCTGAGTTCCCTGTGTTTTATAGCAGGTTCTCACTAGCTTACTAGTTTACACACAGCAATGTGTATATGCCAATCCCAATTTCCCAAGTCACCCCATGTCCTAAGACACATATTATTTAGTTTATGTCTATAACAGACAGTGTATTTAAGGTGGAATCGTAAGAACATCATATTTATATATGAAAATAACATTGCATTTATATATACAAATATAAGAACACTGCATTTATATGTATAAAGAGCATTGTATTTATAGTAAAACATGCTACAAGACCACGCACAACTTCAGTATCTGGTCACCCTTTGTCACAGGATATTTGCTGTTCTTTAAACCACAAAATCAGTTGTATAAAGAAGAATCACTAGTATGATGTCCAATGTTGATTGTCATTTACATTAATAAGGTGAGTGATACACCAAAATTTAAGCCTGGAATTTCTTTATTTTTGTTATTTAGAAGTCATATATCACATATTATATAAATACATGAAGTTATTTATGTCATGCATTCATTCCTAATATCAGAGGATGAAAGAGTTTTCTGTTTTTTGTTTGTTTATTCTATTTTTGACATCATAACATGAAGTTAAATTTTTATTCCCATGGTAATAGTTGATCCTGTATATCAAATGCCTTTCCCTCTATTTCTTGGCAGATGAATTTTTATGTAATAATTTTTAAGATACTTAATTAGCATATATTACTTGTTAAATAGATAAAATATGTTCCTTTATAAACATATACTTTAATTCTCTTTTATGTGGAATCAAGTATCTTTTTTTTTAAAGCACACCTTCATATTCAGCTAAGGTGATGAAGATCTTAAGGGCATTTCAGAAATCATGTGTTTTAATAAAAGAGGCTCTCAAATTTAAAAAGCTGTTAATGCTACAGTATGCCATGTTGCCGTGTAAGAAACTAACCGTGCATTACAGCACTGGGGGCATCCCTGCGTATGAGCAGTGTGATTTAAATTGTCTCTGCATAAGAAAGTCGGAGAAGGCAATGGCAACCCACTCTAGTACTCTTGCCTGGAAAATCCCATGGGCGGAGGAGCCTGGTAGGCTGCAGTCCATGGGGTCACTAAGAGTCGGACACGACCAAGAGATTTCACTTTCACTTTTCACTTCCATGCACTGGAGAAGGAAATGGCAACCCACTCCAGTGTTCTTGCCTGGAGAATCCCAGGGACGGGGAAGCCTGGTGCGCTGACGTCTATGGGGTCACACAGAGTTGGACACCACTGAAGTGACTTAGCAACAGCAGCAGCATAAGAAAGTGGAAGCAAGGGAAAGCCCAGCCCTCAGATACTCAGAAGGAATACAACCGGTACTCCTAACCGCAAGTGCATGGGATTCTCTTTCTCTTGTATGCAATGGATTCTTTAATTTTCTACCTTTGACATTGGATTATATATTTTATCCATCAGGTTGCCACCTCACTTTTATCTGGGTTTTAGATCTTTACCAGAATTCCAGTATTCCCAAGGAGAATCACCAATTACTCCAGCATCAATAGTTTTACTACCTGACCCTTCAGATAACACTAGAATTTGGTCCATAACTAAAGGATGCTAGGATTCATTCAGTACCATATGAATGC
Source organism: Bos indicus x Bos taurus (assembly GCF_003369695.1). Classification (NCBI taxonomy): domain Eukaryota; kingdom Metazoa; phylum Chordata; class Mammalia; order Artiodactyla; family Bovidae; genus Bos; species Bos indicus x Bos taurus. Next base: position 113,684,206 of record NC_040077.1, read on the forward strand.
TTGCTTAGAGGAATGCCCCTAATGGAGATGAAGAGAAAGAAGTATGTCTACTCCCAGGATGGAGTTTTGCATTTGATTTTCTTTCTCCACTGTCACAAAGTGATCACATAATTGATCAGATTTGTTTAATCTTTCAGCATCATAGTGACAGTGCCTGGGTCTGTGGGCTGATGGGTTCTCATGGATCTATACAAATGCTGTTGTTCAGTCACTAAGTCATGTCTGACCCTTTGTGACTCCATGGACTGCAGCATGCCAGGCTCCTCTGTCCTTCACTATCTCCCAGAGTTTACTCAAATTCACATCCATTGAATCGGTAATACTATCTAACATCTCATCCTCTGCCACCCACTTCTTTTGCCTTCAGTCTTTCCCAGAATCAGAGTCTTTTCCAATGAGTTGGCTCTTTGCATCAGGTGGCCAAAGTATTGGAGTTTCAGCTTCAGCATCAACACTTCCAATGAATATTCATGGTTGATTTCCCTTAGGATTGGCTGGTTTGATCTCCTTCCTGTCCAAGGGACTCTCAAGAGTCTTCTCCAGCACCATAGTTCAAAAGCATCAATTCTTCAGTGCTCAGCCTTCTTTATGGTCCAACTCTCACATCCATACATGAGTACTGGAAAAACCATAGCTTTGACTATACAGACCTTTGTCATCAAAGTGATGTCTCTGCTTTTTAATATGTTAAGTTTGCCATAGCTTTCGTTTCAAAAAGCAAGTCTCTTTTGACTTCATGGCTGCAAATACTTGATACTTAAAAAAAATAGTAGCACCAAAATTCCAAATGAAACTTCCACATTAACATGAATGAATATCTAACTAAATCAATACAAAATGTAACTAATCAACACAAAATGTAGGTCAATTTAATTAATTGTTAAGTTTAACATTAAAACAGTTTCATTACACCTGAAAATAAATTCCAGATTAGATTGTCTAATTCTATAAGGATTCCTGAGCGTGCATGATTACTGTCTAGAAATCATAGCCAATCATGAATTAATTGGATTATTCACAGTCCAGTAATTTCAAAGTAAAATTATAAAAATGTATTCCAGTTTTATATAATAAAATTTACATTTAATGTAGGATATGAGGGCATCAGATACATTTGCTATGATGTGTGATGGAAGCTTGAAAACAAAACATTTGAAATCTGTGAAGGTTTTAGTATAGTCCTGGCAAAACTGTGCCTTTATTACTCAAGCATCAGTTTATCTCAAATAGCAAATGTGTTATTTAAAAAACAAAATGCCTTCCCCAGAAATGAAAGTAGAGTTTGCAATCAGTATATCTTGGAGTATTAAATAAAAGGCCTTTCTGTGACCTCCATGTAGCACAAAGTCATTGATTAGAAACTTTCAGCAATGTGATTGACCAGGGAAAACCATGTTGTGTACTGAAAAAATAAAACAAGATGGAGAAAAAATATGTCTCCCCAGAATTTGACTGATCTTATTTCTTTGACGCTAGATGAAAGTGTTTTCTTTAGTGAAAATGCACTAATCTCTTATTGCTGTGTAGATCCAGATTGAGAACAGTCATTTGTCTTTTCTTTCTGAAAGCAAAGAAAACCTCAGTGCTCATACTTGAAGCTGTGGATGCCTTGGGGATTCTCCTGTAACAACACCAAGGAACATAATCCTGAACAGAAATTAAATTCACCCTAAAGGGAAGATGGAAAATGATGGCGAGATTACCATCCTTTAAAAATGCAATGAAAGATTGTATCCAGTAAGAATAAAAAGAAAGATAGTAGTTCTTTCTTCTTAAGTAATAAAGTCCAGTTGGCACTTCCTTAATAAAATCATAAGATGATGATGAATTACTGGCCTGGAAACATCGCAGAATAATATCTTGATGATAGTTTATTTTAAGGAGTTAAAGTTACTGTCTCCTTTCTCCTTCCTTCCTCCATCCCTCCCACTTTCTCACCCTCACTTTCCTTCCTTCTTCCTTTTTTCCATTGTCCTCTTTCATTCTTTCTGTCCCTGTGTATCTCCCCCTCCTTATTCTTTCTTGTTGTTTTGTTTTTTTTTTTTTTTTTATATTTAACCTTCACTAAAATTGCACAAATAACATCAACTTTTACCTCTAGGTTTTTGGTAGCTTATTACACAAAGACAGGTTTTTCCTTAGGTGTACAAAGAATAAGTAATTTCTAGCTTATAATGACTGTCTTAATGAAATGAGTTTTTTTTTAAGGGGAGGAAAGCCACACTTTAGATCTGTTTTGAGGCATATCTCCATTGTTTGTGGTCCTCTAAAGCCTTGGCAATTTTTTATATTAACAAAGTTCAGGATGAAAACATTGTTTTCAGTACTATAGATCCTAAGCCCCACTGTTTAAGACTTAAACACAGTGTATTTCCAAAGGTGAGTGAACTGGACAATTTAACTTCGATATCAGCTCTACTGCTGCTGCTAAGGCTCTTCAGTCGTGTCCGACTCTGTGTGACCCCATAGACAGCAGCCCACCAGGCTCCGCCGTCCCTGGGATTCTCCAGGCAAGAACACTGGAGTGGGTTGCCATTTCCTTCTCCAATGCGTGAAAGTGAAAAGTGAAAGTGAAGTCGCTCAGTTGTGTTCGACTCTTCGAAACCTCATGGACTGTAGCCTACCAGGCTCCTCCATCCATGGGATTTTCCAGGCAAGAATCTCTAACAGACTCAGTTATAAAAACAGTATCTTTTCTAGGATTTTCAAGACTTTTTCAGAACATCCTTTTGGCCAAAAAAAAAAAAAAAACCTTTGGGTCCAAGATCATAATGGTTTGTTTCACCAACCTGGTCTCACAAACAACATAAAAGATTGCAAATGCATTTAAGTGAAGGACCAGGTGAAATGGAAAACAAGAGTGAAATGAGTATGCTAAAAATAAACCAAAAACTCACAATAAACAAAATTGTCCCTATGACATGATACCATTAAGCAACAATGGAGTATGTATGTGTGTGTGTGTGTGTGTGTGTGTGTGTGAACACAGAAATGTGTTTATTGTCTGCATATGCATGTGTACATAATGAATCTGTAAGTAGTCATCTCAGCCTGTCACTGCCACTGCAGGTGATGTCATAACCCATGTGAGCCATGTTGGGAATGGACTTTAAAGCCACCCTGTATGACTGGTTTATGGCTAAACTGCAGTCCCTAAAGGGGTGGTGGATGAACCAAGACATGATGCGGACCACTGTCCAATGAGGGTCAGGCAAGGCCTTTCTGGGTCATGATGAAATTGGGAGTTTGCTTGGATTTTGGTAAGTCTCAGTCTGTGTATTAGAGATATCAGCGTCTATGCTTGAAAGATGCTGATTAAGTCGGAGTCTGACGGGAAACCTAGCAGGGGAAGTTAATCCGTAGGTACGCCGGGTAATATGAAAGGCATGGGATTGTGTCACTCATCGGATAATCTCTTCCACATACACTTTAAAGGAACCTCATAGTAAAAAATATTATTTGCTATCCTTTTCAAGGAAAAAAAAATGTCTAATTTTCTTCATGTACCTAAATGTGTTAATGCCATAAAGGGATATATGGAAATATTGGCTCATTATAAAAACATGTCAACCAGGATTCCAATAGATGCTTACCTTTACCTTTATTTTATAAGATAAAAGATGATTCTTTAAGACATGCAAGGACTTATGCCTCCTGGGAAGTTATGTTCATTTATAAGTTAGATTATGTCAACGTGTGGTACACTTAGATTTGAACACTCATATTTTTAGAGTGTGTATGTAGGTACTAGAATCACCTGCACAATACCCTCAAATATGTCTGAAAATTAGTGTCCTCAGTAGACCATACATTCTGCACTTCTTGGATGAAGGGAACTCTTTCCATCCCCCAAATTCTAATCTCCACAGTATCCTGACAATGACCTGGGTGGCCAATCTAGGTTCCTTAAATAAAGGAAGAGTTAGGAGAAGGCTTTTTAATTTTGAAAAATAATATTATTATGAAAGATTGCAAAGGTCTCAGAAGTATCTATAAACTTAAAAGCAAATGAATTTAAATTAGGGAAATGATACGTTGAAAACAGTATATCGTGAAAATAGCCAGCACAAGACAACTTGAAAATCAGAAAGCTAGAAAATAGAAAAAGAAGGAAAGAATAAGAGAAAGAAGAAAAGATAAAATGAAAAGAGGGCACGATAGAAGAAAAATTTGGAGAAGGTAGAAAGACATTTTAGGACATGGGAGAACCATGGACCAAAGCTGAAAATGAAGCACCAAAAATTGGCTTTTTAACCAATGGGATGTTGTGTCGGTCGCTTAGTCGTGTTCAATTCTTTGCAGCCCCATGGACTGTAGCCCCCCAGGGTTCTCTGTCCATGGAATTCTCCATGCAAGAAAACTGGAGTGGGTTCTGTTCCCTTCTCCAGGGGATCTTCCCAGCCTAATCACTCTGTAGAAACTCATTGTAAATAGGATAAAGTGGACAGGGAACAAAGCCTTGACCTTAAGTGATTTGTTCTTTATTCCCAGGAGCTGATCCTCATGAACAAATTTCGTTTTAATCTGTTGTTATGAAATTGTTTCATCACTTGCCAATGATTAGCATACATCAGAAGAATTCAGTGCATTGAAAGAACCTGCTGCAAAACCAAAAAGAAAGTCTGAGAGCCGGTTCATCACTGCAGACTTTGCTCAGCTAATGCTTTGTCTTTCCTCCTTGTTCACAGAACCGAAAGTAAGCTGCAAACTAGGGCGGTCGGCGTCCACATCAGGTGTGCCCCCTCCATCTGTTACTCCTCTCAGGCAAGCCAGTGACCTGCACCAGAGCCAGGTACCATCATCGTTAGCCAATCGTGATTGACTTCCTGTGATGCGACATGCCAAACGCTTTCCACCTCTGTCTGTCATGTGTTGCTGTAACGACTTTTGCATCTGCTTTTATTTTTCTATGTGTGGATGGGTAGGGGTTGGGATAAGCTGTGGCCGTCTGTGTTTTCATCTAAAAAGGAGATTCCTTCTTCCCTGTGATTGGTGCAACTTTCTTTGCTGTTTGTTATCAAATCGTTTTTGTCTCTGGTTCCCATCGTTCTGTAATATAAATGTAAACTTGTACTATATGTACTGGCTTAGTGGTTGTTTTTTTAAAATTCTTTCTCTCTTCCATGTTTTGTGTACTTTTATACCGTCTCTGAAAATTTATCAACATTTGATAAATTTATCAACTTTGTTTTATGTAGATTTCTTTTTAAATGTTTTGTCCACAACACTCGCACAGATGTTGTCAATGAATTTGTACATATTGTTTAGTTCTTAACCTATGATACTGTAATATTTGTGGCCGTTTAACTTTTATTTTTATTTCGCTTGGAGCATGATTGTAAGATACAATGAATATTGATGTCCTTATAAATATTCCTATAACAAGTCATTTGGATTGAACATGGCAGCTAGTCTTTTTTTCTTAGCTCATAAGGACAAACTGACCAACCACATAATCTAGATATTACCAAAAACTGTAGAAAAACAAGGCAATCTTTAAATAAATTACTTTCTCTCTTACACCAACAGTATCAGAAATGTTCTCAGTAAGGGAATTTAAGTGTTTATGCATGGTAACTGAGATCTCTATTATCATTGGAGAAAAGAGGCGAGAAATAAAGACATAAGCTACAGTATCATTTAACCCTTTATAGTACAATATGTTGCTCTGATGTTCACTTGGTTACATAACTCTGTATGGGAAATTTAGTATGGGGAAAAAAATCACTACACATAAATTCTCTACCTATAACTCATCCAATAGGAATTCAATACAATGACTTAATTTGTGAAGCTTAATTGTGGTTACTGTTAAATATTATGGGTGTTAAATAGGATAATGCTATCCTGCAGTAGTTTTTCTCCGCTTCTTAGCTTTAATCTTCACTTTCATAAAACTCTCTGAAATTGTAAATTAAAAGACTAATAATGATACCTCCATGGGAACTGTCCATTACTGATTAGAAAATTACATATTCATCAATTATGTAAAATGTCAAGCTATTTTAAAAACATAACCAAGCAAACTAATTGCATTTTTTTCTAATGGAATACAGGGTGCTTTTTTAGTATTTTGGCCTCACTTAAGTAGTCACAGGATTTGATTTATGAATATATGTGATATCTACAAACCCAAGAGATGAGAGGTTTCTCTCAAGGGGGTGTCTCAAGTGCCACTTAGAATTTTTTGTGTCTTATTTAAAAGTTTAAATGCCTTTACAACTAATGAATCCACCTCAAATGCTTTTTCAGTATAAAAGAAGTAGAAACAAGAAGACAATGAATAAATAAATAAATAACACAACTAACCTCACTAAGATAAACTGCCATCTTAGTTGATTAAAACTATTGCAAAATATTACACTTGTTGATTTTCTAAAGCTTAAAATATTGGATACAGAAAGGAGAGAGCTTTAGTTAACTGGCAGAGGATTGCATTAATACAATCAACTTTCCAAGTGCTTATACCTTAGTATTACAAGACTTTGGTAACATAGAGAGGTTTTGTGGTCTTTGTTCCCTTTGCTTTTTCGGCTTATTATCTTTGTAGCTGTTTCATCCTGAGCCCCTTCAATGCTCAATGAAAGGGTTCTTGGGGGTAACTTCCAGAACAGAAACAAGGTGCAATCTTTGTGTCTTTGCATTATCAGCTCTTCATTTATCTGATGGGGTGTTCTTCATTCTTCAACATACAGCAACAAGAGAAAGGCCCTCTTGGTACTTGTTTGGTGCACTTTTTCTTTCCAACCAGGAGAAATTCTGGCACCCAGCCATGTTGTAGATAGGTTGTCAGGACTGCAAATTAGAAGGCTGACCTCTGTGACTCTCTCCCGTGTGTTGTGACTAGATGTAGCATTCACCTCTTCCATATTCTGAGCTAATGAGGTGAACATGGCTTAGAAGAACCCTGCTCTGCATTGCTACAAATTGGAACTGAACTGAAGTTGAGTACTTTTTGAAGTCCCTCTTCTCACCTCATTCCCATGCTCTTGCCTGAGATGTCACCTTAAGTTACAACAAAGATGACCCTGTCCTTTGCTTAGTCACCCAAGTCCACCCTTTGCCAGTTTCACCCAAGGTGAAAGACATTTAAGCACACTGGATATTCGTACACAAATTAGGAGATGGAACACCTAACACTGTCACACAAATAATTACCCTGGTCACTTTTTTAAAAGTGTTTTTCCAACACCAGAATTCCTGATAGCTATTAAAACACAGAAAGCTTAATAGAAGATGGATAAACTTCTTACTAGGAAATCTTTGGAAGACCATGTCATCTTATACTTTCATCTTGTACTTTCAAGCAAACAAAAATAATCAGTGAGCCCTGAAATAATTCCAGTGGTGCTTATCTACTGATGAACCTGGCTTTAAGAAGAGATGGGACTTTTCTTCTCATAGAGCAGGAACTGCATGTGTGTGTGTGCTTCGGATTGTTAATGCCTTACCTCTTTTCAGTTTCCTCAGTACTGATTTCTTGCTTACCACTTCGGATCATGGTTAGAGCTTTCTGAGAAGGATTGCAGGAGGAAACAGAAGGGCCTAAAGTTACTCCAGCAGAGATGGGCAGAGGTGACCAAAACGGATGGACCCTTAGCCCTAGGAGCCTAGACCAGATATGATGGACCACGCCAAAGAATCTAGAGTTAATAGTGATTGACTGACCCACAGAGGAGCATGAGGCCCATGGTGATTGCCCTCCAAGGCCATTGATATAAAAAGTGGAGGTAGTGTTTGCTTGGTTTTGCAGTCTCTTTTGGCTTCAGGTAGTAAAACAGGCACAAGATTTGTAGAAATATACTGGAACTTTAAAAAACGTTTAAAAGAGGAAATGGGAAACTCAGGAAAGAAACATGAGTTCCAAAGCATTTACAATTTTTATACAACAGATACTCTTCTCTGAAATGCAGAGAGAAGAAAAATAGATCTTTTCTTTCTTAATTCACTCCTGAATAAATAGAGCAGTCATGGGACAATTAGCAAAAAGTGACATTTCCTTGGAATTTCATAGCAAGGCAGCCACATATTTTGGCATTTGTCATAATGCAGATCTTTGGAAATTAGATGGAATTTCTGCAACTGCAATGACAAAGCTATTTCTTTTCTTATTGATAAGAGCAAAACTGTATAGAAGTCATGTTTTGAAGTTGGATATTATCACTTTCTCGTTTTCTTCTGTGGTGAAGTAGAAAGCCTGTGCTCAGAGGGAAGAAGTGTGAGCACTACTAGAGACAGCAGATTATGTTCACATTATCCCTCCATCTCTGACCTGTGTCATCAGTGAGCCCCATTTCATTGGAAATGGGTCACCTCCAGCAGCCGGTGAAGGAATAGAAAATAAGGAGCACGGCCATGAGAAAATCAGACCGTCTTTCAAGAAGGGAGCAGCTAGAGTGTCTTCAGACAGAAGCACCCACTGTCTTTCGAAAATTGTTCCTAAGAAATGTTTGTACGTATTTTTCTGGGAACGAAGGAGTTGAGAACCACATTTTCCGTCTCTCTCTCACACACGCACACACACAAACAGACACACTTAAGCACACACATCCACACAAACTCTCACATACTCACACAATCTCACACACACACACACACACACCCCCCACACACATACCCATTCACAAACATATGCACTTTTTAATTAACAACTCCCCACGTAAAACCAGGGAGTCACAGAGCTAACAGTGACCTAAGTGTTGAACAGAAAACTCACGTTCTCTCTAAGGTTTATTGTTGTAAACTAGATCATATCTGATTTTCCTTGATGTTGGGGAAGGGTGACAAAGGCCATCTGTCATTTCCTTTGGACCTACAGTTTGAAATCTGGAGGTCCTGAATTTCCATGGGAATTTAAAACTCACCCCCCAAAGCCATTATCTCTTGTTCTCTGGACCCATGTGGGATGAGAGCTGCCTTCTCACCCTCCAGCCGAGCCATTGCCCAGACCAGATCCTGCTGTGCGCTTACAAGCTGTTATCCAGGCAAACAAGCCCAGTCCCTTTCAACTTGCCCCTTCAGGATCATTTCTCAAACGGTTATTTCTTTTGATGCAGTCCTCTGGACTCCCCCCAAGCTCCTAACATCCTCCTTGAGCTTGATGACTCTGCTGAGGCCTAATGAGAGCCTACCCAGGTTGCCTGCTGAGCAGAATTCCTTTTCAATTCCCATGGGCTCCATGGCTGTGTCTGTATGCCGGCATCTGGCTAGGTTTCTGAGATAATGGAAGATGAATGTGTTAGCATCTACAAGACGCATGTCCAGGTGTGTTTCTAGATGTCACTCATGTCACAATTGTTTTCTAGATACATTAAAAAAGACTTAATCACCCAAAGATAGAGATCAGGAATCCGTACCTATGAAAGACTAGGATTTAAGATTTAAGTAGATTCTGTAACAAGGACTTTGCCCAACTTAGTGTGTGACACTCAGTGGCTTTCGTTGACCTACTAAATACCTCTCTTGATAAATGTCTCTTTCTATATATCCTTGAAAAAATGTGTTTCTCGCGCAATCCAATGTAATCTTTCGCTTGGCCTTGAATACCTTCAAAGTCGTGGGATGTTTCTGCTGGTCCCACAACCTCAGTGATGCTTTGCCTTAAAGCTTTGAGAAGACCCATGCTCTTTCTCAGACTGTGTGTGAGTTCTAGGCTTTCATTTGACTCTCAGACAATCAGCATATTTGCACACAGAACCTGTAGGAGCCTGGAGAGCATGAGAAAGACTAAAGACAAAAGAAGACTGAGCATAGTAATGTAAATACACAAGCAAGGGCAGAGCAAGGAATTCTAGTTTCATCTACTCGGTGCCCACCCATGTTTCTCAATAATGTAAGCTCAGAGGGTATGTCCTTAGTTAATGTCACCTTGTGTGCATTGTATCAGGTGGAAAAATGAAAATAAAGCTCTCGATTAGCTGAAGTTAAAGTATCCCACAATGTGAGAGCTCTGAGTTTTAGTTTTATTCGAGGACTTACTGAGAACTATATCCTGTGAGTTATAGCTGCTCAGATCAATCTGAGGAACTGCTCCACAGAAGAAAATGGAGGGGCCAGTACACATGTGATTCTAGCAGAGGGGGGAAATGCCATCTAGGAAACATCTCAGAAGAACGTTACTGCTAGTCCCGAAGAACGGATATCTCAGTTCATGATTTTAGTTCTTTGCTAAGAAAGTGAAGATGCAAGAATCGAGGTTCATAAAAAGTTTCTCTTTAAGCATTTATTTCTATGGGGCTGATTTGCCTGTTTTCCCAGGACACGGAGTGTCTCATTCTGATCTTCACCCTGAAAGCAATTCAGGGTGTGTTGCAGGTCAGCGATGACAGTGGCTAGTGACTTCATCATTGCATGGCAGTACCCGAGGATGGGTGACATTCCTTGCTTCACAAGTTCTAAGAGTAGAACATTTTCAGTCCTCTTTAGAATTCATGTATATCATTAGTATAGATGTGACTTGTTTTGCCAAGACCAAAATTCCTGCCCTGGGTTCTGGAACATGTATGCCGTGAGATTTTGCCTGATCAGTTTCATATACACTGTTAAGTGCCCCCGTCGAGTAGTTAAGGTTTTGTGTGAGATGGGAGAAAGCAGTATTAGTAGAGAAAGGGCAGAATATGTGGGTGGAGAGCACGTGGCACCCCAACTTAACCTGATGAAGGGGCCCTTTTTCTACCATCCCTTGCTCAGGTGTTGAACGAACTTTTCTTCTGTTTTTGAGACCCTGTAATTTTCCAGGTCCTATTAGACCTGAGCTAAGAGAATGTTTACATTGCATTTGTACCTGTACACAGCTGGTTTGATTGTATGCTCAGGGATAACATCATAGTATAGAGATGGTAAAAAAAAAAAAAAAAAAAAAGCAAAACAGAAAGAGAACATACAATTAGGGGAAGTGGAACTCACTGCATTCTTTGCATATAGCTCCCCCACCACAGAACCTCCTTCAGGCTATGCAATTGAGTTTTAAATAACTCCTGCTGTTTGTTTCATTCTGCATACAAGTTAACCTGATGGTTATTTCCAAATATGTTAAAGCCTGATGGGAGGTGCTTGGAAAACCCCCGCTAAGTTTACTGTGCAATGTTCTCATCTTATTGGAGAAGGGTTTGTCTGTACAAAGTTCAAACTGTAAAATAAAATGCCATCTTCACAAAGATTATGTTACAAAGGATTTATCGTTGTTTGTGATAATAATATTATTCACCAAAGAGATTGGATCTAGGCTTGTCAAAAGTGGAATAAATTCATGTGACCAGTAGGAGTGTCAGTGGTTGTATTGATCTATTGCTGTGTATTATAGCATCATTGTATTAAAATAATGCACGTGCCAAAAAGTAAACAAAAGCTACCGTGTGCCCTCTGCAGTCTTGCCTGGTTGATTTATAAAAATGGTAGTGCCTTGTGGACCTCCCTAAATTAGTGTCATATTTAAAGACGAAGATTTTGTCACTACCTTTCAATAACAGGCAAATCCAGTAATCTGTGTCATGAAATGTTGGCATGATTTAGCTTCCATTTTCATACAAAGAATTCAGAGGGCAGAAACTAAGATTGCTTTCTGCAGTGGACCACAATCTGAATTGAGAAACTTCGACGTATTATGAAGGAACTGTGTGCTTGTGTATGTTTCACATGGCAGAATATTTAGGATCACTTTTTAAAGGCCAATTATCTCAAGATCAGTCTCTCAATAGCCCCAATATTGAGTAGTATGAAACTAAAGAAACCCATCCTTTTACCCCGATTCCAATCCCCCCACTCAGTAATCTTGCATTTACTCCCTTGGCTCAGGAGGCGGAGTATAACAAAACAAGAGAATGTTCTCTGAGAAATCTTGAACAAATTGACAAGTTAGAGTGAGGATAAGGAAAAATGAACTCTGAGAGTGCCTGCTACCTGACTTTGCCTACCCTTATCTGTGTATGCCCTGCTCAGCATCAAAGTTGTTGCCATAAACCACCAGGGCCACAGGAAAAGGTGTACAGCTGCTTAGGTATATAATCCAGCATTCTTTAACCCATGGGAAGGATACAAGGATCTCTAGGGTTCTTAGATGAAAGGAAAGGAAAGTGAAGTCGCTCAGTCATGTCCGACTCTTTGCAACCCCATGAACTGTATAGCCTACCAGGCTCCTCTGTCCATGGGATTTTCCAGGCAATAGTACTGGAGTGGATTGCCATTTCCTTCTTCAGTGGAATCTTCCCGACCCAGGGATCAAACCCAGGTCTCCCTCATGGTGGACAGACGCTTTACTGCTTGAGCCACCAGGGAAGTCTAAGATGAAGTCTTAGATGAAGGTGCATGATAAAAATTATGTACCATTCATTGTCATTCCCGATGAGCTTCTTGTATGCCAGGCCAGTGACGACAGCCTTCTTATATTGTTGAAGGTGTGCTTCCTACAGCCCCACCCTGTGATCATCTCATTAATTTCAAATAAGGATACTAAAGTGAGGTTACATACCTTGTCCAAATTTTGTACCTATTAAGTGTCCGTCTGTGATTCCAACTGGTTCACAGTTGGTTAAAATGTGAGTGGTAGAGGATGTAAAAACCTCCCCTGGAATCCTGGCTCCAGCCCTCAGTCACTGTGTGTCCTTGAATACATTGTTCAACTTTGCAGAGTCTGTTTTCTCATCTGTAAAATGAGAGCAGTATTATCTGCCCATGGCGCTAGTGGTAACGAACCCACCCGCCAATGCAGGAGATGGAAGAGATGCGGGTTGGATTTCTGGGTGGAGAAGATCCCCTGGAGGAGGGCAGAGCAACCCACTCCAGTATTCTTGCCTGGAGAATCTATGAACAGAGGAGTCTGGGGGACTATAGTCCATGGGGTCACAAAGACTTGGACACCACTGAAGCAGCTTAGCACACAGCACATGGTTGTTGTTGAGGATTAATAAGATAACATATGTATGTAAAGTCCTAGACAGAAATTACATGTTAGAAAAATAAGAATTCTTTCCTTTATAGCTTTCTCCTTCTTCCAAAATGCAAATTTCCTGCTTGCTGACAAGTCCTAAGGAGAAGAGTCATTGTAGTCAGTGGAATTCAGAAAACAATGGGCACAGAGAGATGGTTCTGTCCACCCTGTATTGCTGACCTTATATAGAACAGCTAGCAGGCGGTAATAATAAAAAAGCAGACGGATTTTTAGCGAGTTTTGTTACTGACTTTAAGTTCTTTAGAGGGTGTATCTCTTTATTACAGCATCTGAGACAGATTGGTTTCTCCACCCCATCTAGGTACACTTGATACGATTATCTTTCTCATTCCTTCTCCTCCAAATAGGGGATTAGATATTCAGTTGTTTACCATCTAATAAGGATGCATGTTATTAGATGGTAAACATCAAACAAGATGTCTTATGGTTTAGATGCTAAGTCGTGCCTAACTCTTGCGACCCCATTGACTGTAGCCTGCCAGGCTCCTCTGTCCGTGGGATTCTCCAGGCAAGAACACTGGAGTGGGCTGCCATTTCCTTCTCCAGGGGATCTAATCTAATATGACGGTAAACTTCTAATAAGGATGCATCTTATTAGATGGTTGTAGTTGGCATCTCTTCTTACCTTGTAGATGCCACATGTGATTTGGAAGCAAAGCAAGTAGAAGTCGACTAATGGTATCAATTCAGAAATACCAGCAGTCCTCTGACACTGAGCTTCTCTGCAGCTTGGCTTCAGATGTGAACGAACGTAATGAAAACGCTAGAGCTGCCGGGAAGTTGTTATCTGCAAAGACAGGATACATTTGTTGCCAACTTCGGCTTTCCTTAAAGCTTCCCGGGGCCTCAGTTTGCGATGCTTTGTTTTCCGAGCTGCACGTGTATTTGCCCACAAGCTCGCCCATTATGATATTTCATCCTATTATATCAATTTAACTTTCATATGCCCACTATATCGATGCTGCTTGCTTTTGTTTTTCATTTTTATTTTTTTCCTTGTCAATGAAGAAAGCATTAAGGCTATTGCATTATAAACGTTATGGAAACAAGGCAGCCTGAATTTTAACAACGTTCAGCCTTGCCAAGTGAATGTATGCCAAATCTAGTCCCAATATATAGAGATCAATTACCACTGTTTAGTATTTCTTAGGCAAAATCAGAGGCAATGGGATTTATTTATTTATTTTATTTTACTTATTGTCATTTTTGGAATTCCCATTTGTTCCTCTTCAAATGCCAAGGGTGATGTAGTTAACTAAGCTAACAATACTATGAATGTATTTGGGGAAGTGAAGCTGAAGATTTTAAATCCATTTACAGTCACATTAGTTTATGCCATGCGTTTTCAAGCCGATCTTTAAAGTTTCTATGTCACTTTTTTCTATTTTAGAAAATAGAGGCTTTGGGAGGCAGTTGAAAATATTTAACTGCTAAATTTATTCAAAATGTCGGTAGAGCTGAATGTGAAGCTTTAGCTCCAAGTCTAGAGGACAAATCAAGAATTCCTAACTGTAGGTCTGGTTTGAGTTGTACACAGAGAACTGCTGAAAGAGTATTAAAGTTTTACAGAATGAGAACTCCACTTGAGAACTAAATGCTATGCTTGTACTCTGCTGTCAGTTTTATCAGCAGACGTCACATCTTAGAAACCTTCTCCAGAAAAAACTCAAACTGTTAAACATGCACTTGAGGTTCTAGATGGGCGGCGGCCCACCTAGTTTGGGGAAAATAAAGTAACATTGAGTGGACGCTTGGCGCCACCTAGTGTCTAAAGTGTACTTTGCAATCTGTATTTACATAGGAAGAATTGACTTCAGCAAAATTGCGTCCTGTCAGAGATGTTTCGCAGTTTGGGATACTGAACATAATGCTTATAGAAATCCAGGGAAAACTTTTGGACCTTGTTTTGGACCTTTTCATTACTTTAGCTTTGTAATTTTAAGTTAACTTTTAAATGCACCTTTTTCTACTTTTGTGTGGATCGGTGAGGAACCACAGATAGTAATCACCGAGGGTTATATATTATTTACGAATCAGTTCAGTTCAGTCGCTCAGTCGTGTCCGACTCTTTGCGACCCCATGAACCGCATCATGCCAGGCCTTCCTGTCCATCTCCAACTCCCGGAGTCCACCCAAACCCATGTCCATTGAATCGGTGATGCCATCCAACCATCTCATCCTCCGTCGTTCCCTTCTCCTCCTGCCCTCAACCTTTCCAAGAATCAGGGTCTTTTCAAATGACTCAGCTCTTCACACCAGGTGGTCAAAGTATTGGAATTTCAGCTTCAACATCAGACCCTCCAATGAAAAACCAGGACTGATCTCCTTTAGAATGGACTGGTTGGATCTCCTTGCAGTCCAAGGGACTCTCAAGAGTTTTCTCCAACACCACAGTTCAAAAGCATCAATTCTTCGGCACTCAGCTTTCTTTATAGTCCAACTCTCACATCCATACATGACCACTGGAAAAACCATAGCCTTTACTCGACGGACCTTTGTTGGCAAAGTAATGCCTCTGCTTTTTAATATGCTGTCTAGGTTGGTCATTACTTTCCTTCCAGGGAGCAAGCATCTTTTAATTTCATGGCTGCAGCCACCATGTGCAGTGATTTTGGAGCCCCCCAAAATAAAGTCAGCCACTGTTTTCACTGTTTCCCCATCTATTTGCCATGAAGTGATGGGACCAGATGCCATGATCTTAGTTTTCTGAATGTTGAGCTTTAAGCCAACTTTTTCACTCTCCTCTTTCACTTTCTTCAAGAGGCTCTTTAGTTCTTCTTCACTTTCTGCCATAAGGCTGGTGTCCTCTGCATATCTGAGGTTATTGATATTTCTCCCAGCAATCTTGATTCCAGCTTGTGCTTCATCCAGCCCAGCATTTCTCACAATGCACTCTGCATATAAGTTAAATAAGCAGGGTAACAATATACAGCCTTGATGTACTCCTTTTCTTATTTGGAAATCCAAATATTTCTGCTTTATTGACTATGCCAAAGCCTTTGACTGTGTGGATAACAATAAACTATGGAAAATTCTGAAAGAGATTGGAATACCAGACCACCTGACCTGCCTCTTGAGAAACCTGTGTACAGGTCAGGAAGCAACAGTTAGAACAGGACATGGAACAACAGACTGGTTCCAAATTATTTATGAAAAATGAGGCTATTTTCATTGGGATTTATGACATTTTCTGTGCATTGTGATTCCCTAAATCCAGGCTGAGCCTTGAAGAAGGGGGATCATTACCCCTATTTTGCAGACTGAAAAGTCATGGAGCAGAGAAAGCCTGACTGACTGGAAGAATTCCTTCTTGATTTTGTTTGACACCAATATGTTTAACCCTGGAGAAAGAAATGAGAAACCACTCCAATATCCTTGCCTGGAAAATCCCATGGACCAAGAAGCCTGGTGGGCTGCAGTCCATGGAGTCTCAAAGAGCTAGGCAAGACTGAGTGACTAACACACAACGTGTTTAGCGCACCTGACTTAAGGTTCTTTCCTGAAAAGAGCAATCTCCCTGGACCAGTAGACAAGTTTACTTCTCACTTAAGTTATATGTGGATTAGCAAGAAATGTTTATGTCAGGGCTCCCCAGCCTCTAGGTTTTAATGCCTAATGATCTGCCGTGGCGCTCAAGGAGATCCAGCCAGTCCATCCTAAAGGAGATCAGTCCTGGGTGTTCACTGCTAGGACTGATTTTGAAGCTGAAACTCCAATACTTTGGCCACCTCGTGTGAAGAGCTGACTCATTTGAAAAGACCCTGATGTGGGGAAAGATTGAGGGCAAGAGGAGAAGGGAACGACAGAGGATGAGATGGTTGGATGGCATCACCGACTCAATGGACATGGGTTTGGGTGGGCTCTGGGAGTTGGCGATGGACAGGGAGGCCTGGTGGCTGTGGTCCATGGGGTCGCAAAGAGTCAGACACGACTGAGCGACTGAACTGAACTGAACTGATCTGCAGTGGAGCTGATGTCATAATAATAGAAATAAAGTGCACAATATGTCACATGCTCGAATCATCTCAAAACCATCGCTCCAACCCTTGGTCTGTAGAAAAAATGTCTTCCACGAAACTGGTCCCTGGTGCCAAAAAGTTTGGGGATCATTGGTTTACATGGTATGAATATTCAGAGTTAGACTACACCTGACTCAGAATAACAGATATTATACATCCACATTGTGAGTGCCTTACTCTGGAAGTTCTGGTGTTAGTCACTCAGTTGTGCCCGACTTTTTACAACCCCATGGACTGTAGCCCATCAGGCTTCTCTGTCCATGGGATTTTCCAAGCAAGAATACTGCAGTGGGTTGCCATTTCCTTCTCCAGGGGATCTTCCTGACCCACAGATTGAACCTGGGTCTCTTTCATTGCAGGCAGATTCTTTACCAGCTTCAGTTTCTCCACCCAGCTCACCTGCTGGACAAATCTTTGTTCTTTACCCCAATAAAGCAGATTACTAAAATTGTTTTTGTTGAAGGCTGATTATGTGCTTGGCATGGTGTTCAGAATGTTGTATCCTAAAATTTCATTCTCACAACATACTTAAGAAGTAAGTAATATACCCTTATTTCACTCAAGAAAATTGAGGCTGGAAAATCTGTTACCTGTTAAAGGTTTAGAGCTCGAAAGTGACTGTAAGTCCAGGAGAGTCTAGCTATTTATCTCCTGCTTTATTTTCTACTGTAAATAGCTGTCTCTCTGAACTTAATCTCTTTATAAAACTCACCTTCCTTCATTTTCTTTCACCCATTTGTTTAATCATTCTTTGATTTTCTTGATACTGCCTTATAACTTTTCTAGATTAAAGCTACTTAGTAGAGGGATGAATTCAATTAAGACTTCAGCTGAACAAGGCATCGCCAAGGCAGTGGGTCTGCAAGAGTGAGATGGGGTTGGGACTGTAACTTCTGGAAGGAACCTGATGTCCCTTGTGGCATCCTTCTCTTGAGGACCACAGGCTGGTGTTGTGAGAGCTCACCACACTGGTGTGTGTGCCAGTGTGCACAGGCATGCACACTTGAGAATATCAACACTTGAACACATCTACCTCTCTCCACATTCTGAAAAGAAAATGCACCCCTCTCACAAATATGCACACCCAAACACCAGCACCTAGAATATTCTTGTAGATTTAACCAACAACACACAAAAAGATAGATAATACGTTCAACAAGATTTCTCTGGGCTTCCACAGCCATCTAATGAGCAGACACTTTAAAGTGGGGATGGGGGGAGAAAAAGCCATGCAATCACTCCAAAGCCTCTGTTTTCTAAAGTAAATGCTGCAATCAGTTCAGTTCAGTTCAGTGGCTCAGTCGTGTCCGACTCTTTGTGACCCCATGGACTGCAGCAGGCCAGGCTGTTAATAATCCCTGGTTGTCATCTATTTTGACATGGGTGGTGTGTGGAATGCTGCATAGAATGACTTTCCTTCCAGAAAATGAGGAAGTTATTTGAAGGACCCAAAGGTATCAAAAGTCATCTTACCCAAACCAGTCAATTTTGAAAGTTAAGTCAACTTTGAGTTAGACAAGGGCAGAGGCATTTTGGGAGAAACCAGCAGAGCCAAAGCCACATCATTTAGGATACAGCCCAGGAAGAAACCCACTCTGTGTTGTCACTTGTCTGATACAAATCTCAACAGTGGAGCAGGAACCCTTGAAGAAGCCTTCCATGGGAAGTATTTACATCCAACGGTGGCTTTCCTGGGTTTCATGGAATTTCTAGGTATTTTGACTTCTATATCCATGTGACATGAGCTGATTCATATGAAAGCACATTTTAAGCTAGAATGTCTAAATGTAAATGCCTATTTTTAGTCATATAGCTATTCAACATGTTTTTGTTGTTGTTAAGTCTTTAAATTGTGTCCGACTCTTGGCAACCCCATGGACTGCAGCAGACCAGACTCCTCTGTCCTTCACTGTCTCCCGGAGTTTGCTCAAACTCATGTCCATTTGGTGTATCTACATTTATAGATGTGCATTGGAAAGTGCAAAGAGGAGGATTTCACAAGTCATGCTTCTCAAGTATATTTGACCAGAGAACCCCTCTTTTTAAAAATTTTTTCCAAGGCGTAGTTCTTTGGTTATAAAGATGCAGACCGCAATGGTTTTCATGAAGATGTAGGCTCTTTGAGGGCTGGAATGCATATTTTCACTTGGACATCTCTAGTTGTCAGTCTATGATAGTGAAAGTGAAAGTCGCTCAGTCGTGTCCAACTCTTTGCGACTGCATGGACTATACAGTCCCTGGAATTCTCCAGGTCAGAACACTGAACTGAGTAGCCATTCCCTTCTCCGGGGGATCTTCCCAACCCAAGTCTCCTGCATTGCAGGTGGATTTTTTTTTTACCAACTGAACTATCAGGGAAGCCCCGTCAGTCTATATGTTTTTTAAAATTTATCTTATTGAAGTACAGTTGATTTATAATACTGCGCTAATTTCTGGTGTACAGCAAAGTGATTCAGGCATATATACATATCCAGTATATGTTCTTTTCCATATTCTTTTCCATTACATTTATCGCAGGATATTGAGTAGAGTTCCCTGTGCTGTACAGTAGAACTCGTTTATCCATTCTATGCGTAATACTTTGCAACTGCTAACCCCAGTCTCCTAGTTCATCCCTTCCCATGCCCCTCCCCCCTGCCCCTTAGCAACCACAAGTATGTTCTCTGTGTCTGCTGTCTTAGTCTGTATTGAATGAATAAATTAATGGTAAGGGTGGAAACAGATGTCTTCTCACTGTAATACTGTTACAACAATTTCCAGAAGCGTTTGGGCTCCTGACAGGTGACTCTATACACAGTCATCCCGTGCGCTCACCGCTCACCTCAGCTAGTTAATGAACTAGTTTTACCTTCTGGTGGAGGATGAGACACAGATGTTAGAGAACCGAAATGCAAGTGCTCCTGGGAGAAGTATCACCACGACTGCAATTTACACTGAAAGAGAAACCTCAGTTAAACTTATTCCTAAACATTGATTTTTTTTCTTTAAATGAGTTTTTATTAATAGAAGATGGAAGAGCATATCATGGAGATTAATTTAGAAAGATAAACTCTAATGATGAAAGTGTGTATTTAGGACAGAACATAAACTGGGATTGGCGCAGACTAAGACCTTTCAAAGCTGTACCAGGAAGTAATTATAAAAACCTTCCTCCTGTGAATAGTTCAATATGAATTTTATCTTTTAAATAATGTAAAGTTGACCTCACAACTGTACTTCTGGCACCAACCACAACGTGTGTTCATCAGTTCACATTTTGATGTGTGGGAGTTTTTCCCCACACTACCTAGCAGTTCTCCACCAGCAGCTGGGTGTCCTGCAACTTAACTCAGTTCAGATGCTGTCCACCCAGAGAGTCCCAGACCCCACGGGTCCAGGCCTCAGTCCTACAAGAGTGCTCCCACTTCAGACGTCAGTCAAAGTCCAGGGACCAACCCGCTGTAAATCAGAGGTTCCCACAACACTCCTCGAGTTGAATTCATTTGCTAGAACAGCTCACAGAACTCAGAGAAACGTTTACTAGCTCACCTGTTTATTATGAAAGGTTATAGCTCAGGAGCAGCCAGATGAGAGAGACGCACACAGCAAGTTAGGGGAAAAGGGCGTGAAGCTTCTCTGCCCTCCAAGCTTTACATCCTCTGTGAATCTCCATGAATTTACCAACTGGCTGTTCTCCAAACTCTGTTCTTTTTGGCTGTAATGGAAGCTTTGTTACTTTCAGTTCAGTTCAGATCAGTCACTCCGTCCGACTCTTTGTGACCCCATGAACTGCAGCATGCCAAGCCTCCCTATCCATCACCAACTCCCAGAGTTTACTCAAACTCATGTCCATTGGCTGATGCCATCCAGCCATCTCATCCTCTGTCTTCCCTTTCTTCTCCCGTCTTCAATCTTTCCCAGCATCGGGGTCTTTTCAAAAGAGTCAGTTCTTCGCACAGGTGGCTGAAGCATTGGAGTTTCAGCTTCAGCATCAATCCTTCCAAAGAATATCCAGGACTGATGTACTTTTTAATTAGGCGTGATTGATTAGATCATTGGCCATTGGTGATATAATTCAATCTTCATCCACTCTCCCCTCCCTGGAAATTCAGGGGAATACAACTGGAAATTCCAAGCCTGTAATCATAGGACTGGCTCTTCTGGCAGCCAGCCCCCATCTTCGGCACTGCCCAGAGGTAACCGCCTTAAGTTAACAAACAGCATCTTTATTGCTCTCATCACAGGAAAGTCTAAAGGTTTTAGTAGCTCTGTGCCAGGGACAGGGATGAAGACTGAATATATGTTTCTTTTCATAAATCACAGCATTGTCAGGGAGGAGGAAATTTTCCTCTACCCTTTTCGTTATTCTGGCTGATTTAAGAATCAAGTGCACATGAGGGAGATTAACGGGAGAAAATCAAACAGAAGTTTAATAACTTGTGGGAGACACCAAGGGGAATTGAGTAACAGGCCTAAATGGCCGAAATCTTCATCTTAAATGTCAGCTTCGGCTAAAGACAGAAGAGGGTGTTGGGATTGTGATTTGGGACTTCCAAGGGGATGGAGGCAATTCATGTGGATATGGAAAAGCAACGTTTGGTAAATAAATGTTTTCTGGGTCAGGCAGAGACGATGGGACACAGAGAGAATCTTAACAGACTTTCCTGGGTTCTTCTATGTCTACACACGTAGTTCATCTACATCTACGGCAGTAGCTTACTTCCTGGATTAGGTCCTCTGTCTACATTCTTTAAGGCAGTTAGGGGAAATGTCAAAAGTTCTTCCTGAGTGTTTTAAAACTTGGATTTTCTTCCTAGCTTGAAATAATTCGCATGCCAAAGAGACATTTTGGGGTGGCAAATTTTGTTTCCCTACATATCAGTCTCTATATGTTCTACTGTACTTTACTTAACTTCATTTAGAATTTCTCTGTACAAAATTTTATTTAAGGTTATTGAAGCTGAATTCTTATTTCTTGCTTCTCTCTTTTTTCCCTATTGTTTTACTTCCTTTTGCTGGTTAGTTGCCCGAAACATAGGGCTTCCCTGGTAGCTCAGGTGATAAAGAATCCTCCTGCAATGCAGGAGACCCCAGGTTGATTCCTGGGTTGGAAAGATCCCCTGGAGAAGAGATAGGCTACTCACTCTAATATTCATGGGTTTCCCTGGTCGGCTCAGTTGGTAAAGAATCTGCCTGCAATGTGGGAGACCTGGGTTTGATCCCTGGGTTGGGAAGATCCCCTGGAGGAGGGCATGGCAACCCCCTCCAGTATTCTTGCCTGGAGAATCCCATGGACAGAGGAGCCGGCAGGCTACAGTCCATGGGGTCACAAAGAGTCGGACACAACTGAGCGACTAAGCACAGCACAGTGCAGCACAGCCCTAAACATATGAGAACATGACCTTTGGGTGATTCTGCACTCTTCACATGCCCAAAGAATTTCTACAACTAATTCTGCAGCCAAATTTATTAATAAATACAGAGGCAAAAAGTTAAAAACATTTTTTAAAAGATGTGAAAACCAAAGAGCTATTTGCTATTAAGGTATACTGAATTTAAAGAAAGTCTGCCTTTTTGTTGCACTGTCTGCCTTTTTGTTGCACTGTCTTCGCAAAATGAGTTGCAAGAAGCGGGCTGTTTTAACACAACCGCTTGATGAACTGAGTGTGAGGATTTGCCAGTAGAGGGCAGCACTTCATCTTTCTTGACCTGCTTTAAAAGTGGGTCCAAGCAGAAGTGATCCATTTCAGTATTGATCATGGAGATGGAAAGAAACGAGGAGCAGCAATGAGGCCGAGTCTCATCTGGAGAAGAATACATCATGTCTTTTTTCCTCTCCTCGTCTTTGTCCATCATCTTTGCTCTCTCTCCTCACTGATACCAGGGCTTTTGGACAGAGGGGCTGAACCCAATGAAACAGAATTCACTGAAAGATATTTCTAATAGAGATTTGACAACCTTACATTTCACAGCTCTGCTAACAGTCACCTGGAGTCTGGGGAAAAAAAGATAGTGTGGATAAAATTAACGTTTGGCCATTTTCCCTTTTCCTTCTCTTCCCAAGGCCTCTGTGCTCTAAATATCCTATAATGCTGTGTTATGTGCTTAGAAACTCAGTCATGTCTGATTCTTTGTGACCCAGGACTTTAGCCCACCAGGTTCCTCTGTCTATGGGGATTCTCCAGGCAAGATTACTGGAGTGGGTTGCTATGCCCTCCCCCTGGGGATCTCCCCAACCCAGGGATCAAACCCAGATGTCCCACATTGCAGGTGGATTCTTTACCATCTGAGCCACCAAGGAAAATATCCTTTAACACTTCACACAAGATTCTCCAGCTCCTGAGGCCCATGTTCCCTATGTACCCTGCCATCTCTGCCCCACCAACTGAATTCTAATAAGTAACCTGTACAGCTGCCAGTGCTGATGCCTAATCCATGTGTGACTGCCCCTGGCACCTTGCAGTAGTTAGCGTGAGCGCTTTGGTGTGGTGTTTAGTCGCTAAGTCGTGTATGACTGTTTGTGGCCTCATGGACTGTAGCCTGCCAGGCTCCTCTGCCCATGGGATCCTCCAGGCCAGAGTGCTGGAGTGGGTCGTCATTTCCTTCTCCAGGGGTATGCTAATTGTTTTCATACCTTCCCTCAACAAATGCTCATTGCCCACTTGATCAATAGCAGATGTTCTGACCTATGTTCAATAGTTGATACAAATGCCTTGTGTTCAAGGGAACTTCAGCCCAGTAAAGGATACACACACACACACACACACTTGCAACTGGTATAATTAAGAAGAGAGTGCACAGAAGACCAGGGACTAACTGAGTTTTGAGAGATGGCATTGAAGGTGGTCAAGCATGATTTTACAGAAGATGAAATGGCCACAGTTTCTCTGTTGGCTCAGATGGTTAAGGATCTGCCTGCAATGCAGGAGACCCAGGTTCCATCCTTGGGTCAGAAAGATCCCCTGGAGAAGGGAATGGCAGTCCACTCCAGTATTCTTGCCTAGAGAATTCCACAGACAAAGGAGCCATGGCAGACTACAGTCCATGGGGTCACGCAGAGTTGGACATGACTGAGTGGCTAAGACTTTCACTTTCCCCATATTTTAATAGAAGAAGGTAGAAAGCCATTACAGACAGGGAAAAAAGATTTGCAGAAGAATAAGGTGTCTGAAACCACACAATGTGGACAAAAAATGCAAGCAATTTAGCATTATAGTAGTTACAAAAGTTGAGGTACGAAAATTTGAAGGAAGAATTATAAAAGGATGAATAACAAGTAGTAAAGTTCCTGGAGAATTCAGTACCAGAAACATGATTATTCTTATAATTCCCATTTTACAAATAGGGAAAGTGATCCACTCAGGGCAGAATGCAGAGGAGCTATTTCTTTAAAACTCAAACTTGAATTACCTGAGATCATGTCACAGAAGCCTCAGATGAAGGTGGTCATGGTTGTAGAGGAAAGCCTTTCCCTGGACAGTTAGAAATGCAAAGAGGAAATTGTTAACCCCAATAAATCTTCAGTTGGAAAGCTAGCACACTTGTATACTTTTCAACACACGAATATGTTTTAATTATGGCACTTCATCTCTAAGTAGTTAAACCTGTATGTCCTAAGATCAAGGACATTCTTCTAAACAATCACATGCAAAAAAAAGTCAACAGATTTGAAAGGTTCAATATCATGTTTTCAAATAAAGCGCCTTTTCAAATATCTACATGTGCGCCAATATTATGCACCTCCCCTATTCAGGAAGGACTCAGTCAAGGATCATATATTATACTTGTTTCTCACAGTTTTTCAAAACAATCCCTTTAATTATGATTTTTTTCTTAGCCTCATTGATTTTTCAAGATACTGAAATTTTCAGACATAAGAACAGGTTTTTGTTTTTTCCCCAGAAAAACCCTGTTTTGATGTGTTTGATTGTTCCTTTGTGATTAGATTTGAATTAAACATTCTGAGCAAGAAGATGACATCAGAAGCCTTCTCAGAGGGTCACCTGACCCCTGATGTTAGTTTTATTTCCATATTGCGAGATGGATGTTTGATCACCTGTTAAAGGCTGTTTCTCCACTCAATGCTCTAAGTACAATACCAGGAGGGAGGGGCCATGGAAGCTGCTTCGAGTGTTCATCATAGGATCAAGTCCATTGATTAAGTATATTATGTCCTTTGCATTTTCTTTAAATTAAAAAACAAATCTAATTGTATTTGATCAGTTTCTAAATGCTTTTGACTTAACATTTTCCATTATGACTGTCACAACGATTTTGAAAATCATCATCATTACTCTGATGAGAAAACTGAAAAACAAAAGGCCACGTGGAGTCGCAAGTTCATAGTTGTCAGTGGCAGATATGGGGCTTGAATCCTCTGCAGTCACTCTTCCAGCCGTGGTCTTACCTGCAATCCCCTGGGTATTTCAGGGCAAACGCCGCCGTTCAAGTGTCTGTACTGCTTTTCACCACTAGAGGGCGAGAGAGGACCATAGAAGTTAATATAACTGCATTTATTTAGACTCCAGTACTCTTGCCTGGAAAATCCCATGGACGGAGGGCCTGGTGAGCTGTAGTCCATGGGGTCGCTAAGAGTTGGACACGACTGAGCGACTTCACTTTCACTTCACTTATTTAGACTAGAAATCTTTTGACAGTTATCAAATTGAATGCTGGGCAACACTTGAAAGAATAAAGGGAAAAAAAGTTAATCTGTCCCAACTTAAATTTTTTGTTTGCTTATTTTAAATTAAAATAGATTAAATGTGCACTAAGTACAGACATTATTGAATAAGATTAAGAACAAGTATATGATTATTAACAAAGTACAAAATGAGTATATGGCCCATGCATAATTTATAGTGAGAGTTTAAGAAAAAATATGAAATTAGTTGTTCTTTTTCTCTATATATATGTACCTGGAAGAATAAGCATACTGCATGCACCTATCACAAGTTTGTCCCTTCCTTTATAGACAGAAGATCAAAAATCATGAAATGTGAATTTGGCATTTACTGTACTGAGTTTTTGAAAAATTAAAGGCTCCCAAATGATTCTCAACTCGTTACAACTTTCCTTATCACACATTTAATTCATTGTTTAAAAACTCACTCCCATAGAAAAATATGGAGAAAAGCTATCTTTACCCTGGTTGGATTATAAAACCGAATCCTCTCTAGAGATCTAAGAGAAGGCTACTTTCTTAATCACCTGGAGTAACAATAATAGTACAATAGTAATTATTCAGTGGGGGAAAAAACAGAAAAAAAAAACCAAAGTCTTATGTCAATTCTATAAGAACAAAATGCACTGGGCAGACATAAGCTTGGTCTATGCTTTCAAAACCACTGGGAAGTGCTAAAATGAATAACAAAAAATCAAAGTTTATTAATATTTAAAGTGTTAAATGAGGAAAATATAAAATAGCCTTCAGTTCAGTGATAGAAAAAATAAAACGCTAGACTTTAAAAAGAAAAAAAAAACCCTTTAATTTCAGTTTTGTCCCATAGTTGACTTGCAAAGAGTAAAAACATTAATAGACAGTATTATTCAAAAATCTCTTGATTAAAATCCATTTTGAGTATCGCCTCTGAGAAGAGTGAGGGTTGGTGTGATCACGTGCAGAGGTCGGGGGCATAGTGACTCACCTTCTATGAGGCACCTTTGAAGCAGTCCTCAGATGGAGAGCTTTGCTTTGAACATCCTGGCCCTTTAAACCACACCCTCTGCTTTGAATGGTGAGCCTAGTATCTGCAGGTTTTCCTCTGGGCAGACATATAGGTGGACCCCGATGAGTTCCTCTGATGAAATCTGTTTCATAAAATTTTGATGTGGCTCCTTCTTCATATAGTCACCTAGGAATAAAGAGTAGAGACCATCTGTTTCTGATCTCAACCGCAGAAGCAGGTTTGAGGCAGGTTAGAGGAAATGGGTGCATGCTGTAGTGCAAAGCATTTTAAAAGACCTGAGAGTAAAATCCTGGAATGTTTTACAGGGAGAGGTCATGAAATCGCCCCTTTAAAGACATTTAAAAACACGGCAGATTCCCAAGCAGATGAGTGTCTATTGCCACCAGGGGGTGCTATTGACTAGTTTATCTCTTCCAAACTGCTGTCCGTCTTCTCACTAAAAATCCTATGTAAACTTTAGGTTTTCGGCAATCACTTTGGAAGCATCAAATAATAATTGAAAAAAATATGTTTTAGGATGACAAAGATTTTGATTAAACTCAATTTTCCTAAAATACATTTGGTTTGGTTATAACCTTTCTTTCTTTTTCTTTTTTAGAAAAATAAACGTGATTCTTGGGTTGTTACTATGAATCAATAGAAAACTTCACTTTTTCCAGGCACTGATAGGAGATATAGGCACTTGTGAATCAAATTCCTGTCATATGCTGAGGGCATATAATGATGTTGGTAATAGATTTCTGGTACCAATGGATGAGCAATTATTAGACATGCAGGATAATCAGAAAGCTCCGTCTCCTTTTAGAACTAATTGTCAATCAAACAAGAACAACTTGGGATACCAGCAGTCTTTGCTCCTGACCTTTCTTTCTCGGCAAGGAGGGTGACAATGCCAGGGGGAGCTTCAGCCATCTCTGTACACACTACCAACAGCCCTCCTTTCCCCCTTCGTCTTGGGCATAATGATAAAACCAGGTTAAGGCTGAGGAAGTCGGGGGAAGCCACAACACGTAGGGTCTTAATGTTCCTGCGTTGCGTCCTGTTGAGTTTCAGTAACTGATTTTCTTGCTCTGAGAGCTGCTGGGCAGAGAGAAGGAGCAAAAGTAAATGAAAACCGTCTGCTTCTCTCAGCAAGACTTTGGTGAGGGAGCTAGTCTCTTGAAGAGGGTGTAACTTGCATAGAGTTCTGGGCTTTGACTATATACTAGGTTATGGTGTGTGGATTCAGAGGTTTAAAAAGTATTCTGACATGCCGTGTTAAGAAGGGCTTTATTTTCTGGTGTTGACTTATGCGACACTTTGTGAACCTAACATGTAAATAATCTGAGAGTTTATGAATCCCTCTTAGAAGAATTTATTATTCCTTTAGAAGTTTTGGTGAGGAGTGGGGAAGGTTGGTGCTTTTGGAATAATTGACAAGAAATCTTTGAGACCACATTTGCCCCTGGGGCTGTTCCAGGGGAGTGTGCCGAGGGCAGCCTTGAGTAATGGTGCTATAGTGATTCTCGGAAGAACCAGAGATGTGCAAAGTCAACCAGTGCACACTGCAGGGTGGACAGCTGCCCTCAGTCTAGAAGGCTCATCCTATGACGATGACCCCTGACCTGTTATTGCTTTATTGCTGTGTCTCCGTTTGCTATCTGAGACCAGGAAGCCCCTGCCTATTTGCCATTAGTCAGTTGAGAAGTGGAACATATGTTCCATCCCATATCCTGAATCTGATCTCTTTGCAGGTTCTCGTGGGAACAATCTGTTGATAGAAAACCAGAGGTTATATTTGGTCCCAGTGGATGTGTCCTGGAGATTAGTTGTTTGCCAAGTGCACAGAGGTCACTGAGGTTCAGAGAACTTGAACACGGGGTATAACCTGGAAGTTATATTTCTAGTAGCATAATGATTTTATTATTTTTTTTTAATAATGATTTTAGAGTAGATCACGTGTTAGTAAAGTGGGGGACAAAACTTCAGTCTTACCTGTTAATGGGAGAGAAATACGGGATTACTAATTTCTATAGTAAATTGAATGATTAATCATTACTACTTTCTCAAATCATCTGACAAGATTTTTTTTTCCACAATCTACCTAGGTTCCGTTAATGTCATTAGTCACTGTTTACAATGGATGAAAGAGTTTTCAGCTGCTCTTCTGAAAATTTAAAACAAACTAAGGGCTTTCATCTTCCCAGGTCAAAGTCTTTCAGAAATTTTTCTAAAATTTCATGGGAAAGAGGCAATATTTTCTTCAGCTTGCAGTATTTTATGAAGAGGAACTATAAAGACCATTTATTTCTTTCATGATTCCAGTATATTTTTGAATTGCATGAAAAGATGTAGGACATAAGCGTGGGGGGTTCAGACAAATCTCAATCAGAAAAGTCTCATTTATGGAATGCATGGCTCGTGAACGTGGTGAGATTAGATGTAAATGTGCAGATGTGTGGAATCTTTGATTTAATCCTGGCTCAGTTATCCCCTGGCTGAATTTCATGGACACATTATTTAACTTCTCTGAC
This sequence comes from Bos indicus x Bos taurus, assembly GCF_003369695.1. Taxonomy (NCBI): domain Eukaryota; kingdom Metazoa; phylum Chordata; class Mammalia; order Artiodactyla; family Bovidae; genus Bos; species Bos indicus x Bos taurus. The sequence goes on from NC_040077.1 coordinate 113,713,352, forward strand.
TCAGGTGCCTTATGTGAAAAATGGTAGCAATTAAAATAAGCTATAATTATAGTTCTAAAGTGTATACGATAATTGTAATATATGATGAAGTGGACAGCATCATTGGTTTTGTTATCATTACACAATCCTCTAAGGACAATGAATAAATTATTCTATTTCTATCCCAGCTAAGAGAAATATATTAAATATATTGTATGAGAAACTTGGCAAGTATGTTCAGGGAAAAATGTAGCTTAACAAGTATGGACACCATTACAACTGCATGTTCTCATTGTTGAGGAATGTTTTAGAAAAGCAAGTAATTTATTTCTGTGGAGGAGAAGGTAGAAGAGAAACCATTAAAAAACATTGTATAAGTTGAAATCTCGGTCCTAGGGAAAAACATACTAATGAGTGAGATATTTTGCATTATTTACCACATATGATACAGAGAGGGCATTGGTATTTTAAAACATTTTCTACAATGTTTATGAAAGTTTTAATAGTTACATTTGCAAGGGAGCAAAAGTTGCCACCCCTAATTGTGTCTTTTTGGCAGGATTAATTTGATTATTTTTAGGGCCCGAAAGACTCAAGAATCACCTTTGACCTTCCTCTTAACTGCCTAAAAGATTGCAGATTGAGGACTTGTTCCAGGAAGAGAGCTATCACCACAGATAAATGTAATATGAAGTCGGTGTGCAAACAGGGAGGAGCCCAACAAATTCTGTTTGTTTACATTCTTCTGTTGCCCCCTTGTCTGTCCCCGGCCCAGCAAGCATTCACTTGACAGACACCTGCTTTTTCATCTCCACGTGAACTGCCTCCTCAGGGTGCATTTTAGAAATCCCAACACACTACTCCCTTTATACTCTTTTGTCTTTAGCTGAAGATGGTATTTCAGGTGAGGGCTTGTGTCATTTTGGTGAGTTACTCAGTTTTCCTAGGTGTCTCCCATCTATACATGTTACTGAACTTACTGTTTGACTTTCTCATACTAATCTGCCTCATGTCAATTTGATTCTTACACCAACCAAAAGAACCTAAAAGGGTGAAAGAAAATTTATTCATCCTCAACATATTGAATTAAGGAATTCTATTTATTAACTATGGCTTCTCTTGTGGCTCAGCTGGTAAAGAATCCACCTGCCATGTGGGAGACATAGGTTTGATCCCTGGGTTGGGAAGATCACCTGGAGAAGGGAAAAGGCACCCACTCCAGTATTCTGGCTTGGAAAATTCCATGGACTGTATAGTCCATGGGGTTGCAAAGAGTTGGACATGACTGATGTAACTTAGAATAATATTTAAATGTTGAAGACAGATTGGTAATCCATTTCCATTTGAAGAGTGAAGTTTCTTCTGGTTTAATTTCCTTTTCAAAACTATTTTTCTATTGACTATTTTTTTTTCTAATTTGAGAGAATACTTTGATAGCGAGAAAGATGACGGATTGTAGAATCAATCAGCCCTGACTTAAAACTTCTGTCCTTCATCACCTGGCTCTGGGACCTTGGTTTCCTCAACTGCAATATAGAGAAATTTACAACTATTTTTGTTGTTGTTGTTCAGTTGCTAAGTTGTGTCCGATTCTTTGAGACCCTGTGGACTGCAGCATGCCATGCTTCCCTGAGCTTCAGTAACTCCCAGAATTTGCTCAACTCATGTCCATTGAGTTGGTGATGCCATCCAAGCATCGCATCTTCTGTTTCCCCCTTTTCTTTCTGCCCTCAATCTTTCCCAGCATCAAGATCTTTTCCAATAAGTCTACTCTTCCCATCAGGTGGCCTAAATATTGGAGCTTCAGCTTCAGCATCAGTCCTTCCAATGAATATTCAGGGTTGATTTCCTTTAGGATTGACTGGTTTGATCTCCTTGCTGTCCAAAAGACTCTCAAGAGTCTTCTCCAGCATCACAGTTTGAAAGCATCATTTCTTCTGTACTCAGCCTTCTCTATGGTGTACATCTAGATGTACATGACTACTGGAAAACCCTCAGCTTTGACTAGACAGACCTTTGTCAGCATAGTGATGTCTCTGCTTTTTAATATACTATCTTTGTCATAGGTTTTCTTCCAAGGAGCAAG